>NC_057808.1:182571670-182871670 GCF_018294505.1 Triticum aestivum
CGCTCCGGCCACCACCGTTGGACGCGCGGCGCCGAGCCGCGTCGAACGCGCCCAGCCACGACCCCGCAGACCCCCTGTGCGCGAAACCCGCGCCCCTCCCGAGCCGCGCCGCCGCGTTTGGCTCGTCGGAGTTGCTCCGGCGTCGGCCGCCGACGTGGTTGGCCTGGCCCCCCCCCAGTGCCACTGCCCGTGGGCCCCGTTGACTGGGTCAACCCAGTCAACGTGCTGACTGGGCAGGCTCAGCCACTGACATGCGGGCCCCGCCGCAAAATTAAAAAAAGAGAAAAGAAAAATGTTTTTATAATTAAAACTAATTAATTAATCTAATCACTCACTGACAGGTGGGCCCAGTAGTTAATTAACTAAAAATTAATTAGTTTAATCTTCTGTTAGCCCACTGTCTATGACAGGTGGGGCCCACTGGTCAGTTTGACCTGGTCAGCCGCTCTGTTGACCTGATGACGTCAGCATTGCCTCATGCTGACGTCATAATTCATTTTTGCTTAATTCAAATAATTCCAGAAATTCAAATAAACTTTGAAAATTCATATCTTTTAAACCGTAACTCGGATGAAAATGTTTTCTATATGAAAGTTGCTCAGAACGACGAGACGAATCCGAATACGTAGTCCGTTCGTCCACCACACCTCCCTAACCTATCGAACTAGCAACTTTCCCCCTCCGGTCCGTCTGTCCGAAAACGCGAAACATCGGGAATACCTCCCGGATGTTCCCCCCCTTCACCGGTACCACCTACTGTCGCGTTAGGACACACCTAGCACCGCTCATTGTCATGTCACGCATCGTCATGCTTATGTTTGCATTGTATTTACTGTTTCTTCCCCCTCTTCTCTCCGGTAGACTACGAGACCGCCCCTGCTGCTGCCCAGTTCGACTACGGAGTCGACGACCCCTCCTACTTGCCAGAGCAACCAGGCAAGCCCCCCCCCTTGATCACCAGATATCGCCTATTCTTCTCTATACTGCTTGCATTAGAGTAGTGTAGCATGTTACTGCTTTTCGATATCCTATCCTGATGCATAGCCTATCCTTGCTACTACTGTTGATATCTATACCTGCAATCCTACATGCTTAGTATAGGATGCTAGTTTTCCATCAGTGGCCCTACATTCTTGTCCGTCTGCTGTGCTATACTATCGTGTCGTGATCACCTGGGCGGTGATCACGGGTATATACTTATATACTATATACATGATACATGTGGTGACTAAAGTCGGGTCGGCTCGTAGGAGTACCCGCAAGTGGATCTTTGTGGCGGAGCGACAGGGCAGGTTGAGACCACCCAGGTGAGAGGTGGGCCTGGCCCTGGTCGGCGTTCGCGGTTACTTAACACGCTTAACGAGATCTTGGTATTTGATCTGAGTCTGGCCATTTGGTCTATACGCACTAACCATCTACGCGGGAGTAGTTATGGGTATCCCGGCGTCGTGGTATCAGCCGAAGCCTTCTTGACGTCAGCGACTGAGTGGCGCGCGCCGGATTGGACTGGAACGCCACTAGGCTAGGTCTGCTTCCGGCCGCGTACGCAACGTGCAGGTGTGCATAGGGCGATGGGCCCAGACCCCTGCGCGCATAGGGTTAGACCGGCGTGCTGACCGCTCTGTTGTGCTTAGGTGGGGCTGTGACGCGTTGATCTTACGAGGCCGGGCATGACCCAGAAAAGTGTGTCCGGCCAAATGGGATCGAGCGTGTTGGGTTATGTGGTGCACCCCTGCAGGGAAGTTTATCTATTCGAATAGCCGTGTCCCTCGGTAAAAGGACGACCCGGAGTTGTACCTTGACCTTATGACAACTAGAACCGGATACTGAATAAAATACACCCTTCCAAGTGCCAGATACAACCCGGTGATCGCTCTCTAACAGGGCGACAAGGAGGGGATCGCCGGGTAGGATTATGCTAAGCGATACTACTTGGAGGACTTCAATCTACTCTCTTCTACATGCTGCAAGATGGAGATGGCCAGAAGCGTAGTCTTCGACAGGACTAGCTATCCCCCTTTTATTCTGGCATTCTGCAGTTCAGTCCACTGATATGCCCCTTTTCACATATGCCCATGCATATGTAGTGTAGCTCCTTGCTTGCGAGTACTTTGGATGAGTACTCATGGTTGCTTCTCTCCCTCTTTTCCCCCTTTTCTTTTCTATCTGGTTGTCACAACCAGATGCTGGAGTCCAGGAGCCAGACGCCACCGTCGACGACAACACCTACGACACTGGAGGTGCCTACTACTACGTGCAGGCCGCTGACGATTACCAGGAGTAGTTAGGAGGATCCCAGGCAGGAGGCCTGCGCCTCGTTCGATCTGTATCCCAGTTTGTGCTAGCCTTCTTAAGGCAAACTTGTTTAACTTATGTCTGTACTCAGATATTGTTGCTTCCGCTGACTCGTCTGTGATCGAGCACTTGTATTCGAGCCCTCGAGGCCCCTGGCTTGTATTATGATGCTTGTATGACTTATTTATGTTGTAGAGTTGTGTTGTGATATCTTCCCGTGAGTCCCTGACCTTGATCGTACACATTTGCGTGCATGATTAGTGTACGGTCAAATCGGGGGCGTCACATCCTCATAATTAGAAGCCCAGTGTGGTTCTAATCTCCTCCCTATAATTCTCCGGCGACGATTACCTCTGGACGGCGAAGCGCTGCCGGGTCGTGAAGACTGTATGCTTGCAACTCGTAGAGAGGTCATGCTTTCGGTATTCCATTCAAGGGATTGATCATGGTCGGCTCACGGGGACGTTCATCTATCGTTCGAGGGACTCCAAGTACGATCTACACCGACTCGTCTTCTTCCGCTACAACTTAGAGTCGGTGACGATCGAATCCAAACCGTTTATGCATCTTCATATTGTTTTTGGGTGATCGTAGGGCGATTTTTTTTGTTTTGTACTACATTTCCCAACAAGTGGCACTTTTCCCAATTCAATACAAGTTTAGTCTCTTCACATATCTGCAAAACCCTAACAAGATTGCTCAAACAGTCATCGAAATAAGTTTTGTATACGGAAAAATCATCCATGAAGACCTCAACAATTTTCTCATGGAAATAAGAGAATATAGTAGTCATACATCTTTGAAAAGTAGCAGGTGCATTACATAAACAAAAGACATACGTCTATAAGCATAATTTCCAAAAGGACAAGTAAATGTAGTTTTCTCTTAATCTTCTTGTGACACACGTATATGAGAGAAACCAGAATATCCATCTAGGAAACAAAAGTGTGTATGTTTAGATAATCCTTCTAACATTTGATCAATGAAAGGCAGAGGATAATGATATTTCCAAGTAGCATTATTTAATTTGCTAAAATCAAGTACCATTCTATAACTTGTAACAACCCTTTGTGGGATAAGTTCATTTTTACATTAGGAACAACAGTAATGCCGCCATTCTGGTGGATTTCCAACTTCAGTCGGCTCCAGCCCCATGTTTCAGGTTCATCCAATAGCATGTACCATGCCAATGCTCTTCGCTACAAAGATAATGGGAATAATTTCTTCTTAACTCCATTCCTTGATAAACTTGCAAGCTTAAAAAATCCACAAAGTCCATCCATATATATTAAGTGCATATCATGATGTATTGTTCTGTCTCCTGCATAGGGATTAACATGCATATTTTTCATAATACCAAAAGGGATTTCATAATAAATATTTTCAGTAGGTTGAGGAGCTTCTATTACCACTTCCGCTCGAGGTGAAGATACCCCGAACAAGCCCCTCAAAGAATTATCTTCCATAGTGACAAGTGAAGATAAAATTCAGCACGTAATATAAATGTTTCCTTACCAAATTCAACTTACCAAGAGCTCCTCATTCCCCTGCAACGGCGCCGGAAAAGAGTCTTGATGACCCACAAGTATAGGGGATCAATCATAGTCCTTTCAATAAGTAAGACTGTCAAACACAACGAGGAGCAGAAGGAATCAATAAGCAATTTTCAGCAAGGTATTATTTAAAAGTGTTGTAAAGTAGTTGTGACCGATAGTTTGATAGAAAGATAATCTGTAGCAAGTAACCAAAGTAACAAGGTGCAACAAGGTGGCACAATCCTTTTATTGCAAAGGACAAGCCAGAAGTACTTCTTATAGTGAGCAAAGCGTTCTCGAGGACACATGGGAATTTCATCGAGTCAACTTCATCGTGATTCGTTGATTCACATTCACTGCTTTGATAAGTTGTTATGTGGGTGGACCGGTGCTAAGGTGTTGTTCTTTCTTTTAAAAAACCTACTTATGATTAGCCCCTATCGCAAGCATCCGCAACTTCGAAAGAAGAATTAAGATAAATCTAACCATAACATGAAACATATGGATCCCAATCAGCCCCTTACAGATCTTAGTGCTTAAACTAGGGTTTCAGCTTCTATCACTCCCACAACCCATCATCTACTTACTAATCCCACAATGCCTTCCCCTAGGCCCAAACATGGTAATGTGTCGTGTAGTCGGCGTTCACACGACACCACTAGAGGAAGAACAACATAACACGTTATCAAAACATTGAACGAAAACTAAGTTCACATGATTACTTATAATAAGATTTCTCCCATGTCCTCAAGAACAAACGGAACTATTCACAAATAATACTCATGTTCATGATCAGAGGAGATAAATATATGATTAACAATTTGAACATATGATCTTCCACCAAATAAACCAACTAGCATCAACTACAAGATGTAATCAACACTACTAGCAACCCACATGTACCAATCTGAGGTTTTGAGACAAAGATTGAATACATGAGATGAACTAGGGTTTGGAGATGAGATGGTGCTGGTGAAGATATTGATGAAGATGAGTCCTCCCACGATGTGAGGACCGTTGGTGATAACGATAGATTCGATTTCCCCTCCTAGAGGGAAGTCACTTCGCTAGAGAGCAAAAGTGCTCCTGCCTAGGTTCCGCCTTGAGATGGCAGCTCCTTGTTCCGAAAGTATTTTCTTGATTTTTGTTCTAGGGCAAATGGCTTCATATAGGAGAAGATGGGCCTGAGAGGCTTGCTATGGGCCCCACAAGATCACAGGGTGCGCCCGGGGGCGCCACCTGAGCTTATGGCTCACTGGTGGGTCCCCTCCTGTAGATTTTTCTTCCAATATTTTCTATAAATTCCAAAATAAATCCCCGTAAATTTTCAGGTCATTTGAAGCTCAGGAGAATGGCTATCTCTGTTGTAGCTCTTTTCAGGTTCGGAATTCTAGCTATCAGCAATCTCCCTCTTGTGATGTAAATTGCAATTTAAGAGAGAAAAGGCATTGGAATCGCACCTAAAACTGAAATATAACTTTAAAACAATGAATATAATAGCAGGAAACCATGATGCAAAATGGACATATCATTGGTCCCTGCACCAACAGCATCGTGCTTTCGGATGTGTGCCTGATATTTGGACTATGTGGTCTACTTGAATGTTATCGAGTCACCTTAGTTGATCTGAGTAGGAGTTCCTGGTTCCAATGGTATAATCCATGTACCGTGCGGGTGTGTGGTCGACCTTTTTATTGACCTAACTATTGGGTTGTCCTGGCTGGCCAAAGAAGGGTATGAGCAACGATCATCACTGTTCATCGTTGATAAATATAGAAGGCGGATACAAAGCAACACGAACACAATCACTTGCAGACCATTCACGAGAAACATTCTTCGAATGGTTCACCTAAATTTTCAGTTGTATTAGTTGCTTCGCTTTTTGGCTAAAGTTGATCTTTTTCACCGATGGTTGCAGTTAGTCTCTTCAATTAGTTCACTTTCTATTTTATGTTTTAAATAGTTCACTTAACTTTCGGCCTGCAGTTGGTATGTGCGCCAATGGCGCAACAGGTCATCTAGTTAGACTAAAACTCAGAGAGCTTTGCTCATCTACCATGAGCGATCAAGACTTCTTAGGAAAATACCCTCTTTAGATTAAATACCCCTTAGGTGAAGATTCATCCATGGATGCAAGCCCATCTCTCCTAGATATTTGGGAAGACTGTTGGGGAACGCAGTAATTTCAAAAAAATTCCTACGCACACGCATGCATAGCAACGAGAGGGGAGAGTGTGTCCACGTACCCCCGTAGACCAAAAGCGGAAGCGTTAGCACAACGCGGTTGATGTAGTCGTACGTCTTCACGATCCGACTGATCCAACCGAACGCACGGCACCTCCGAGTTCAGCACACGTTCAGCTCGATGACGTCCCGCGAGCTCTGATCCAGCAGAGCTTCGCTGGAGAGTTTCGTCAGCACGACGGCGTGATGACGATGATGATGTTGCTACCGACGCAGGGTTTCGCCTAAGCACCGCTACGATATGATCGAGGTGGATTATGGTGGGGGGGCACCGCACACGGTTGGGAGAGATCAACTGATCAACTTGTGTGTCTAGAGGTGCCCCCCTGCCCCCGTATATAAAGGAGCAAGGGGGGTGGCCGGCTGGCCCTCTATGGCGCGCCAGGAGGAGGAGTCCTCCTCCTAGTAGGAGTAGGACTCCCCTCTTTCCTACTACTAGGAGAGGGAAAGGAAGGGGGAGAGGGAGAAGGAAAGGGGGGCGCCGGCCCCCCTCTCCTAGTCCAATTCGGACCAGAGGTTGAGGGGCGCACGGCCTGCCCTAGGCCAGCCCTCTCTCTCTCCAATAAGGCCCATAAGGCCCATTATTTCTCCCGGGGGGGTTCCGGTAACCCTCCGGCACTCCGGTTTTCTCCGGAATCACCCGAACACTTCCGGTGCCTGAATATAGTCGTCCAATATATCGATCTTTACGTCTTGA
The DNA here is from genome assembly GCF_018294505.1 of Triticum aestivum. Classification (NCBI taxonomy): domain Eukaryota; kingdom Viridiplantae; phylum Streptophyta; class Magnoliopsida; order Poales; family Poaceae; genus Triticum; species Triticum aestivum. Next base: position 182,578,442 of record NC_057808.1, read on the forward strand.
CCATTTCAAGACTCCTCGTCATGTCCGTGATCATATTCGGGACCCCGAACTACCTTCGGTACATCAAAACACAAAAACTCATAATAGCGATCGTCACCGAACTTTAAGCGTGCGGACCCTACGGGTTCGAGGATTATGTAGACATGACCGACACACGTCTCCGGTCAATAACCAATAGCGGAACCTGGATGCTCATATTGGCTCCCACATATTCTACGAAGATCTTTATCGGTCAAACCGCATAACAACATACATTGTTCCCTTTGTCATCGGTATGTTACTTGCCCGAGATTCGGTCGTCGGTATCTCAATACCTAGTACAATCTCGTTACCGGCAAGTCTCTTTACTCGTTCCGTAATACATCATTCCGCAACTAACTCATTAGTTACAATGCTTGCAAGGCTTATAGTGCTGTGTATTACCGAGTGGGCCCAGAGATACCTCTCCGACAATCGGAGTGACAAATCCTAATCTCGATATACGCCAACTCAACAAGTACCTTCGGAGACACCTGTAGTGCACCTTTATAATCACCCATTTACATTGTGACGTTTGGTAGCACACAAAGTGTTCCTCCGGTAAACGGGAGTTGCATAATCTCATAGTCATAGGAACATGTATAAGTCATGAAGAAAGCAATAGCAACATACTAACTTATCAAGTGCTAAGCTAACGGAATGGGTCAAGTCAATCACATCATTCTCCTAATGATGTGATCCCGTTAATCAAATGACAACTCATGTCTATGGTTAGGAAACATAACCATCTTTAATTAACGAGCTAGTCAAGTAGAGGCATACTAGTGACACTCTGTTTGTCTATGTATTCACACATGTACTAAGTTTCCGGTTAATACAATTCTAGCATGAATAATAAACATTTATCATGATATGAGGAAATAAATAATAACTTTATTATTGCCTCTAGGGCATATTTCCTTCAGTCTCCCACTTGCACTAGAGTCAATAATCTAGATTACACAGTAATGATTCTAACACCCATGGAGCCTTGGTGCTGATCATGTTTTGCTCGTGGAAGAGGCTTAGTCAACGGGTCTGCAACATTCAGATCCGTATGTATCTTGCAAATCTCTATGTCTCCCACCTGGACTTGATCCCGGATGGAGTTGAAGTGTCTCTTGATGTGCTTGGTTCTCTTGTGAAATCTGGATTCCTTTGCCAAGGGAATTGCACCAGTATTGTCACAAAAGATTTTCATTGGACCCGATGCACTAGGTATGACACCTAGATCGGATATGAACTCCTTCATCCAGACTCCTTCATTTGCTGCTTCCGAAGCAGCAATGTACTCCGCTTCAGACGTAGATCCCGCCACGACGCTTTGTTTAGAACTGCTCCAACTGACAGCTCCACCGTTCAATATAAACACGTATCCGGTTTGTGATTTAGAATCGTCCGGATCAGTGTCAAAGCTTGCATCAACGTAACCATTTACGATGAGCTCTTTGTCACCTCCATAAACGAGAAACATATCCTTAGTCCTTTTCAGGTATTTCAGGATGTTCTTGACCGCTGTCCAGTGATCCACTCCTGGATTACTTTGGTACCTCCCTGCTAAACTAATAGCAAGGCACACATCAGGTCTGGTACACAGCATTGCATACATGATAGAGCCTATGGCTGAAGCATAGGGAACATCTTTCATTTTCTCTCTATCTTCTGCAGTGGTCGGGCATTGAGTCTTACTCAACTTCACACCTTGTAACACAGGTAAGAACCCTTTCTTTGCCTGATCCATTTTGAACTTCTTCAAAACTTTGTCAAGGTATGTGCTTTGTGAAAGTCCAATTAAGCGTCTTGATCTATCTCTATAGATCTTGATGCCCAATATGTAAGCAGCTTCACCGAGGTCCTTCATTGAAAAACTCTTATTCAAGTATCCTTTTATGCTATCCAGAAATTCTATATCATTTCCAATCAACAATATGTCATCCACATATAAGATTAGAAATGCTACAGAGCTCCCACTCACTTTCTTGTAAATACAGGCTTCTCCAAAAGTCTGTATAAAACCATATGCTTTGATCACACTATCAAAACGTTTATTCCAACTCCGAGAGGCTTGCACCAGTCCATAAATGGATCGCTGGAGCTTGCACACTTTGTTAGCACCTTTTGGATCGATAAAACCTTCAGGTTGCATCATATACAACTCTTCTTCCAGAAATCCATTCAGGAATGCAGTCTTTACATCCATTTGCCAAATTTCATAATCATAAAATGCGGCAATTGCTAATATGATTCGGACGGACTTAAGCATCGCTACGGGTGAGAAGGTCTCATCGTAGTCAACTCCTTGAACTTGTCGAAAACCTTTCGCAACAAGTTGAGCTTTGTAGACAGTAACATTACCGTCAGCGTCTGTCTTCTTCTTGAAGATCCATTTATTTTCGATGGCTTGCTGATCTTCCGGCAAGTCAACCAAAGTCCATACTTTCTTCTCATACATGGATCCCATCTCAGATTTCATGGCCTCAAGCCATTTTGCGGAATCTGGGCTCATCATCGCTTCCTCATAGTTCGTAGGTTTGTCATGGTCTAGTAACATGACCTCCAGAACAGGATTACCGTACCACTCTGGTGCGGATCTTACTCTGGTTGACCTACGAGGTTCGGTAGTAACTTGATCTCAAGTTTCATGATCATCATCATTAGCTTCCTCACTAATTGGTGTAGGTGTCACAGGAACCGGTTTCTGTGATGAACTACTTTCCAATAAGGGAGCAGGTACATTTACCTCATCGAGTTCTACTTTCCTCCCACTCACTTCTTTCGAGAGAAACTTCTTGTCTAGAAAGGATCCATTCTTAGCAACGAATGTCTTGCCTTCGGATCTGTGATAGAAGGTGTACCCAACAGTTTCCTTTGGGTATCCTATGAAGACACATTTCTCCGATTTGGGTTCGAGCTTATCAGGTTGAAGCTTTTTCACATAAGCATCGCAGCCCCAAACTTTAAGAAACGACGACTTTGGTTTCTTGCCAAACCACAGTTCATAAGGCGTCGTCTCAACGGATTTGGATGGTGCCCTATTTAACGTGAATGCAGCCATCTCTAAAGCATAAGCCCAAAACGATAGCGGTAAATTAGTAAGAGACATCATAGATCGCACCATATCTAGTAAAGTACGATTACGACGTTCGGACACACCATTACGCTGTGGTGTTCCGGGTGGCGTGAGTTGCAAAACTATTCCGCATTGTTTCAAATGTAGACCAAACTGGTAACTCAAATATTCTCCACCACGATCAGATCGTAGAAACTTTATTTTCTTGTTACGATGATTTTCCACTTCACTCTGAAATTCTTTGAACTTTTTCAAATGTTCCAGACTTATGTTTCATTAAGTAGATATACCCATATCTGCTCAAATCATCTGTGAAGGTGAGAAAATAACGATACCCGCCGCGAGCCTCAATATTCATTGGACCACATACATCAGTATGTATGATTTCCAATAAATCTGTTGCTCGCTCCATTGTTCCGGAGAACGGCGTTTTAGTCATCTTGCCCATGAGGCATTGTTCGCAAATACCAAGTGATTCATAATCAATTGATTCCAAAAGTCCATCAACAGCAGTGCCGCAAATAAGTTGCACTATCATTATCAACTTTGCATCTTTTGGCTTCAACATTATGAATATGTGTGTCACTACTATAGAGATTTAACACAAATAGACCACTCTTCAAGGGTGCATGACCATAAAAGATATTACTCATATAAATAGGACAACCATTATTCTCAGATTTAAATGAATAACCGTCTCGCATCAAACAAGATCCAGATATAATGTTCATGCTCAACGCTGGCACCAAATAACAATTATTTAGGTCTAAAACTAATCCCGAAGGTAGATGTAGAGGTAGCGTGCCGACAGTGATCACATCGACTTTGGAACCATTTCCCACGCGCATCGTCACCTCGTCCTTAGCCAGTCTTCGCTTAATCCGTAGTCCCTGTTTTGAGTTGCAAATATTAGCAACAGAACCAGTATCAAATACCCAGGTGCTACTGCGAGCTCTAGTAAGGTACACATCAATAACATGTATATCACATATACCTTTGTTCACCTTGCCATCTTTCTTATCCCCCAAATACTTGGGGCAGTTCCGATTCCAGTGACCAATCTGTTTGTAGTAGAAGCACTCAGTCTCAGGCTAAGGTCCAGACTTGGGTTTCTTCTCTTGAGTAGCAACTTGTTTGCTGTTCTTCTTGAAGTTCCCCTTCTTCTTCCCTTTGCCCTTTTTCTTGAAACTGGTGGTCTTGTTGACCATCAACACTTGATCCTCCTCCTTGATTTCTACCTCCGCAGCCTTTAGCATTGCGAAGAGCTCGAGAATTGTCTTATCCATCCCTTGCATATTATAGTTCATCACGAAGCTCTTGTAGCTTGGTGGCAGTGATTGAAGAATTCTGTCAATGACACTATCATCCAGAAGATTAACTCCTAGTTGAATCAAGTGATTGTTATACCCAGACATTCTGAGTATATGCTCACTTACAGAACTATTCTCCTCCATCTTGCAGCTGTAGAACTTATTGGAAACTTCATATCTCTCAATCCGGGCATTTCCTTGAAATATTAACTTCAACTCCTGGAACATCTCATATGCTCCATGACATTCAAAACGTCGTTGAAGTCCCGGTTCTAAGCCGTAAAGCATGGCACACTGAACTATCGAGTAGTCATCAGCTTTGCTCTGCCAGACGTTCATAACATCTGGTGTTGCTCCTGCAGCAGGTTTGGCACCTAGCGGTTCTTCCAGGACGTAATTCTTCTATGCAGCAATGAGGATAATCCTCAAGTTACGGACCCAATCCGTGTAATTGCTACCATCATCTTTCAACTTAGCTTTCTCAAGGAACGCATTAAAATTCAACGGAACAACAGCACGGGCCATCTATCTACAACAACATAGACAAGCAAAATACTATCAGGAAGTTCAATTAATCATATTACTTAAGAACCCCCACTTAGATAGACATCCCTCTAATCATCTAAGTGATCACGTGATCCAAATCAACTAAACCATAACCGATCATCACGTGAAATGGAGTAGTTTTCAATGGTGAACATCACTATGCTGATCATATCTATTATATGATTCACGCTCGACCTTTCGGTCTCAGTTTTCCGAGGCCATATCTGCATATGCTAGGCTCGTCAAGTTTAACCCGAGTATTCTGCGTGTGCAAAACTGGCTTGCACCCGTTGTAGATGAACGTTGAGCTTATCACACCCGATCATCACGTGGTGTCTCAGCACGACGAACTTTGGCAACGGTGCATACTCAATGAGAACACTTTTACCTTGAAATTTAGTGAGAGGTCATCTTATAATGCTACCATCAATCAAAGCAAAATAAGATGCATAAAGGATAAACATCACATGCAATCAATATAAGTGATATGATATGGCCATCATCATCTTGTGCTTGTGATCTCCATCTCCGAAGCACCGTCATGATCACCATCGTCACCGGCGCGACACCTTGATCTCTATCGTAGCATCGTTATCGTCTCGCCAATCTTATGCTTCTACGACTATCGCTACCGCTTAGTGATAAAGTAAAGCATTACAGGGCGATTGCATTGCATACAATAAAGCGACAACCATATGGCTCCTGCCAGTTGCTGATAACTCCGTTACAAAACATGATCATCTCATGCAATAAAATATAGCATCATGTCTTGACCATATCACATCACAACATGCCCTGCAAAAACAAGTTAGACGTCCTCTACTTTGTTGTTGCAAGTTTTACGTGGCTGCTACGAGCTGAGCAAGAACCGTTCTTACCTACGCATCAAAACCACAACGATAGTTCGTCAAGTTAGTGCTGTTTTAAACTTCACAAGGACCGGGCGTAGCCACACTTGGTTCAACTAAAGTTGGAGAAACTGGCACCCGCCAGCCACCTGTGTGCAAAGCACGTCGGGAGAACCAGTCTCGTGTAAGCGTACGCGTAATGTCGGTCCGGGCCGCTTCATCCAACAATACCGCCGAACCAAAGTATGACATGCTGGTAAGCAGTATGACTTGTATCGCCCACAACTCACTTGTGTTCTACTCGTGCATATAACATCTATGCATAAAGCTGGCTCGGATGCCACTGTTGGGGAACGCGGTAATTTCAAAAAAATTCCTACGCACACGCAGGAACATGGTGATGCATAGCAACGAGAGGGGAGAGTGTGTCCACGTACCCTCGTAGACCGAAAGCGGAAGCGTTAGCACAACGCGGTTGATGTAGTCGTACGTCTTCACGATCCGACCGATCCAAGTACCGAACGCACGGCACCTCCGAGTTCTACACACGTTCAGCACGATGACGTCCCGCGAGCTCCGATCCAGCAGAGCTTCACCGGAGAGTTTCGTCAGCATGAAGGCGTGATGACGATGATGATGTTGCTACGGACACAGGGCTTCGCCTAAGCACTGCTACGATATGATCGATGTGGATTATGGTGGAGGGGGGCACCGCACACGGTTGGGAGAGATCAACTGATCAACTTGTGTGTCTAGAGGTGCCCCCCTGCCCCTGTATATAAAGGAGCAAGGGGGAGGCCGGCCGGCCCTCTATGGCGCGCCAGGAGGAGGAGTCCTCCTCCTAGTAGGAGTAGGACTCCCTTCTTTCCTACTCCTACTAGGAGGGGGAAAGGAAGGGGAGAGGGAGAAGGAAAGGGGGGCGCCGGCCCCCCTCTCCTAGTCCAATTCGGACCACAGGGGGAGGGGCGCGCGGCCTGCCCTAGGCCAGCCCTCTCTCTCTCCACTAAGGCCCATAAGGCCCATTATATCTCCCGGGGGGGTTCCGGTAACCCTCCGGCAGTCCGGTTTTCTCTGAAATCACCCGGAACACTTCCGGTGTCCGAATATAGTCGTCCAGTATATCAATCTTTACGTCTCGACCATTTTGAGACTCCTCGTCATGTCCGTGATCATATCCAAGACTCTGAACTACCTTCGGTACATCAAAACACAAAAACTCATAATACCGATCATCACAGAACTTTAAGCGTGCGGACCCTACGGGTTCGAGAACCATGTAGACATGACCGAGACACGTCTCCGGTCAATAACCAATAGCGGAACCTGGATGCTCATATTGGCTCCCACATATTCTACGAAGATCTTTATCGGTCAGACCACATAACAACATACGTTGTTCCCTTTGTCATCGGTATGTTACTTGCCCGAGATTCGATCGTCGGTATCTCAATACCTAGTTCAATCTCGTTACCGGCAAGTCTCTTTACTCATTCCGTAATACATCATTCTACAACTAACTCATTAGTTACAATGCTTGCAAGGCTTATAGTGATGTGTATTACTGAGTGGGCCCAGAGATACCTCTCCGACAATCGGAGTGACAAATCCTAATCTCGATATACGCCAACTCAACAAGTACCTTCGGAGACACCTGTAGTGCACCTTTATAATCACCCATTTACGTTGTGACGTTTGGTAGCACACAAAGTGTTCCTCCGGTAAACGGGAGTTGCATAATCTCATAGTCATAGGAACATGTATAAGTCATGAAGAAAGCAATAGCAACATACTAAACGATCAAGTGCTAAGCTAACGGAACGGGTCAAGTCAATCACATCATTCTCCTAATGATGTGATCCCGTTAATCAAATGACAACTCATGTATATGGTTAGGAAAAATAACCATCTTTAATTAACGAGCTAGTCAAGTAGAGGCATACTAGTGACACTCTGTTTGTCTATGTATTCACACATGTACTAAGTTTCCGGTTAATACAATTCTAGCATGAATAATAAACATTTATCATGATATGAGGAAATAAATAATAACTTTATTATTGCCTCTGGGGCATATTTCCTTCAAAGACAACCCCATCAAGACCTCATCTCCTTTGAATTTGGAAAGACTTGACCCTTGCAACTCGTTTCCCTTTGTTGTTTATGTACCTTTCGGGATCTTATATGTATTTTGCCTTAAAGTGGATGTGTAATTGGATCTCGCATTGAGTATTTCCCTTTTCTTGAGTGTTCATCTTTCCCCCTCCTAGTTTGAAAGATTAGGCCACCCTTCGGCCCTAACCCATATCATAATCTCTATCTGTGTGGTCGTGCGCCCACTCCTTCGCGTTGTGTGACCACCATCGGTACGTCCTTGTGTGCACAAGCGTGCACGTGCGACATTGTTGCCACTGCCATAAATTCCTACATTGTTGTGTCTTCATTTGCACCACTGCTACCTCTTGAGCACTGCGTTGGTTTTCCCTTGAATAGGAAAGGGTGATGCAGTAAAGTAGCGAAGTATTTCCCTCAGTTTTTGAGAACCAAGGTATCAATCCAGTAGGAGACCACGCGCGAGTCCCACGTACCTACACAAACAAATAAGAACCTCGCAACCAACGCGATAAAGGGGTTGTCAATCCCTTCACGGTCACTTACGAGAGTGAGATCTGATAGAGATGATAAGATAATATTTTTGGTAATTTTATGATAAAGACTAAAAGTAAAGAAAGCAAAATAAACGACAAAAGTAATAGCTTGTTGACGGGAGATTAATATGATGGAGGATAGACCCGGGGGCCATAGGTTCCACTAGTGGCTTCTCTCAAGATAGCATAAGTATCACGGTGGGTAAATGAATTACTGTCGAGTAATTGATAGAATTGAGCATAGTTATGAGAATATCTAGGTATGATCATGTATATAGGCATCACGTCCGTGACAAGTAGACCGACTCCTGCCTTCATCTACTACTATTACTCCACACATCGACTGCTATCCAGCATGCATCTAGAGTATTAAGTTCATAAGAACGGAGTAACGCTTTAAGCAAGATGACATGATGTAGAGGGATAAACTCATGCAATATGATATAAACCCCATCTTTTTATCCTCGATGGCAACAATACGACACGTGTCGTTTCCCCTACTGTCACTGGGATCGAGCACCGCAAGATTGAACCGAAAGCTAAGCACTTCTCCCATTGCAAGAAAGATCAATCTAGTAGGCCAAACCAAACTGATAATTCGAAGAGACTCGCAAAGATAACCAATCATACATAAAAGAAACCAGAGGAGATTCAAATATTGTTCATAGATAATCTGGATCATAAACCCACAATTCATCGGATCTCGGCAAACACACCGCAAAAAGAAGAGTTACATCAAATAGATCTCCAAGAGAATCGAGGAGAACTTTGTATTGAGATCCAAAGAGAGAGAAGAAGCCATCTAGCTAATAACCATGGACCCGAAGGTCTGAGGTAAACTACTCACACATCATCGGAGAGGCTATCGTGTTGATGTAGAAGCCCTCCGTGATCAATGCCCCCTCCGGCAGGACGCCGGAAAAGGTCCCAAGATGGGATCTCACGGGTACAGAAGGTTGCGGTGGTGGAATTAGGTTTTCGTGGTCGCTTCTGATGGTTTGGGGGTACGTAGGTATATATAGGAGGAAGAAGTAGGTCGGTGGAGCCACGAGGGGCCCACGAGGGTGGAGGGCGCGCCCAGGGGGGTAGGCGCCCCCCTACCTCGTGGCTTCCTCGTCTGTTGCTTGACGTCCACTCCAAGTCCTCTGGATCACGTTTGTTCCGAAAATCACGTTCCCGAAAGTTTCATTCTGTTTGGACTCCGTTTGATATTCTTTTTCTGCGAAACACTGAAATAGGCAAAAAAAATAGCAATTTGGGTTGGGCCTCCGGTTAATAGGTTAGTCCCAAAAATAATATAAAAGTGTATAATAAAGCCCATTAAACATCCAAAACAGAATATAATATAGCATGGAACAATCAAGAATTATAGATACGTTGGAGACGTATCAAGCATCCCCAAGCTTAATTCCTGCTCCTCCTCGAGTAGGTAAATGATAAAAAATAGAATTTTTTATGTGGAATGCTACTTAGCACAATTTTCAATGTAATTCTCTTATTTGTGGTATGAATATTCAGATCCGAAAGATTCAAGATAAAAGTTTAATATTGACATAAAAGTAATAATACTTCAAGCATACTAACTAAGCAATTATGTCTTCTCAAAATAACATGGCCAAAGAAAGTTCATCCCTACAAAATCATATAGTTTGGTCATGCTCCATTTTCGTCACACAAGAATGCTCTTATCATGCACAACCCTGATGACAAGCCAAGCAATTGTTTCATACTTTAGTAATCTCAAACTTTTTCAACTTTCACGCGATATATGAGCGTGAGCCATGGATATAGCACTATGGGTGGAATAGAATATGATGATAGGGGTTATGTGGAGAAGACAAAAAGGAGAAAGTCTCACATTGACGCGGCTTATCAGAGCTAGGGAGATGCCCATCGATTGATGTCAATGCAATGAGTAGGGATTGCCATGCAACGGATGCACTAGAGATATAAATGCATGAAAGCTCAACAAAAGAAACTAAGTGGGTGTGCATCCAACTTGCTTGCTCACGAAGACCTAGGGCATTTGAGGAAGCCCATTGTTGAAATATACAAGCCAAGTTCTATAATGAAAAGTTCCCACTAGTATATGAAAGTGACAAAACAAGAGACTCTCTATCATAAAGATCATGGTGCTACTTTGAAGCACAAGTATGAAAAAAAGGATAGTAGCATTGTCCCTTCTTTATTTATTTATTTCCCTTTTTCTTTTTCTTTTTTTTGGGCCTTTCCCTTTTTGATTTGGCCTTTCTCTTTTTTTATTGGGACAATGCTCTATGAATGATGATCATCACACTTCTACTTATTTACAACTCAATGATTACAACTCGATACTAGAACAAAGTATGACTCTATATGAATGCCTCCGGCGGTGTACCGGGATGGGGAATGAATCAAGAGTGACATGTATGAATAATATGCATGGTGGCTTTGCCACAAATACGATGTCAACTACATGATCATGCAAGGCAATATGACAATGATGAAATGTGTCATGATAAATGGAACGGTGGAAAGTTGCATGGCAATATATCTCGGAATGGCTATGGAAATGCCATAATAGGTAGGTATGGTGGCTGTTTTGAGGAAGATATAAGGAGGTTTATGTGTGATAGAGCGTATCGTATCACGGGGTTTGGATGCACCGGCGAAGTTTGCACCAACTCTCAAGGTGAGAAAGGGCAATGCACGGTACCGAAGAGGCTAGCAATGATGGAAGGGTGAGAGTGCGTATAATCCATGGACTCAACATTACTCATAAAGAACTCACATACTTATTGCAAAAATCTACAAGTCATCAAAAACCAAGCACTACGCGCATGCTCCTAGGGGGATAGATTAGTAGGAAAAGACCATCGCTCGTCCCCGACCGCCACTCATAAGGAGGACAATCAAAGAACACCTCATGTTTCAAATTTGTTACACAATGTTTACCATACGTGCATGCTACGGGACTTGCAAACTTCAACACATGTATTTCTCAAATTCACAACTACTCAACTAGCACAACTTTAATATTACTACCTCCATATCTCAAAACAATCATCAAGCATCAAACTTCTCTTAGTATTCAATGCACTTATAAGAAAGTTTTTACTAATCTTGGGTGCCTATTACATTAGGACTAATTTCTCAATTTAAGCAAATTACCATGCTGTTTTGTAGAACTCTCAAAATGATATAATTGAAGCATGAGAGAACAATAGTTTCTATAAAACAAAACCACCACCGTTGTGACGCCCGGATAATCAAGCTACAGTAATCCCACGTTAATGATGCCACGTCACCTCGATTACTATTGCTAATCTCGCGTTAGTTCAAAACCAGTTCGAATTCAAATTCAAAATCAAGCGAACAATAAAATATTTTCAAATATTAAAACTAAAATGTTGGGGTGTTGCCGGATAATTCATAAGTAATAATGGTGGAGAAACCAACATTTCTTATAATATTTAAATTCACTAAAATAACCAAAGCTTAGGGAAAAACAATTAATTTAATGCCATTTATAAAGTTATAATAATATAACTTAATTAGTAGTGTGCCAAAATAATTATGGCAGTGGCCTAATTAGTAATACTAATTTAGGTGCTAACTTGGTATTTTATAAAACTAAAATAATAGAAACTATAAATGAAGACAGTAAAGAAAAAAAAGAAAAAAAAAAGAAATCAAGAGAAAACAGAGAAAAGAGAAGAAAGAAGAGAAACCCCCCCCCCCACTGGGCCAGCTGGCCCAGCTGTTAGCCAGGCCCGCCCAACTGGCCCAACCGGCCACCCCCACATCCCTTATCCACCCACCCGGTGAAACCCTAACCCCCACCGACGCCCCACTCGCTCCACCCCACTCCCCTCGCCCCGATCCCCTCTCCCTCTCCGCTCGTTCTGGATCAGGGGCATGAACTCGCCGCGCCCGACGTGCACGTCGCCGCCCTCGTCTGCTCCGTCGTCGCCCTCGCCGGCTCCGTCGCCCGCCACCTCGCGCTGCCATCTCCATCTCCCTCGACGGATCTGCTCGCGTCCGAGGACACCGCCCCCATCGCCGATCCCGCCGTACGTCGCCCCCGGACCGCCACCGCGCTCCCCCGTCCTCCTCTGGACGCCGTCGCCCCGAGCACCGCGCCTGCTGCAGCACTGCTGTCGCGGCCACCTCATCGCCCGGATTCTTCTTCGCCGGACTGCCTCCCCGTCGTCGCTCGCCGTCGACCCCGTCCTCCCCCCCGCGCCCATTGCCCGTGCCCTACAATCACCGTGAGCACCGCACCGCTCCTTCCTCCTTCTCTCCCCTGCCGCTGCTCTGCACCGCTCCGTCACCGCTCGCACGCGCCACCCCGCGCGTAAGTCACCCCGCTCGCCCCCTCTACTCAGGACCGCCCGCGGCCACCCCGTCGGCCACCGCGACCATCTGCACCCGCCTCCGACGCGCTGGCCCCCGCTCCAGTCCCTTCCTTCGCCGCTGTCGTACGCAGTCGCCGGTCGTCGCCCACGCCGGCCACGCCCGCTCAGTCCCGCTCCGGCCGCGGCCTTGCCTTGTCCCCCCGGTCGGGCTCGGCCTCAGCACGGGCGACGCCAGCCCGCACGCCCCTGCCCGCTAACCCGCTAAGACCCCTGTGCATATGACAAGTGGGGCCCGCCCCTGAGAACGTTTATAAAAAAAGAGAATTAAAAATAAATAAATAATTAAAATAAAAATAATTAATTAATTAGTTAATTAACCTTGTTTAGATTAATCGAATCTAATTAATTAGTTTAATTAATAGTTAATTAATTAGTTAACCCTAATTACCCTAATCAGTCTATGACATGTGGGACCCACGTGTCAGATGACTGCTGACGTCAGCATGATGTCATGCTGATGTCATCGCAACACTGTTTTGGATAATGTTGAATTAAATAATTAATTAAAATTCAGAAAATGATTAAATCTTTAGAAAATCATATAAAATAATCCGTAACTCGGATGAAAATACTTTCTACATGAAAGTTGCTCAGAACAACGAGACGAATCCGGATACGCAGCCCGTTCGTTCACCACGCGTCCCTAGCATAGTGAACCTGCAACATTTCACCTCCGGTTCATCTGTCCGAAAACGTGAAACACCGGGGATACTTTCCCGGATGTTTCCCCCCTTCACCGGTATCACCTCATACTGCGTTAGAACACGTCTAGCTCTGCCTGTTGTCCTGTTATGCACTTGCTTGTTATGTATTTACTGTTTCTCCCCCCTCTTCTCTTTGGTAGACCCCGTGACGATGCTGATGCCCCTATGGTCGACTACGTCACCGACGACACCTCCTTGTCTGAGCAACCAGGCAAGCCCCCCCCTTGATCACCAGATATCGCCTATTCTTCTCTATACTGCTTGCATTAGAGTAGTGTAGCATGTTACTGCTTTCCGTTAATCCTATCCTGATGCATAGCCTGTCATTGTTGCTACAGTTGTTACCCTTACCTGCTATCCTACTGCTTAGTATAGGATGCTAGTGTTCCATCAGTGGCCCTACACTCTTGTCCGTCTGCCATGCTATACTACTGGGCCGTGATCACTTCGGGAGGTGATCACGGGTATATATTATATACATTATATACATGACACATGTGGTGACTAAAGTCGGGTCGGCTCGTTGAGTACCCGCAAGTGATTCTGATGAGGGGGCTGAAAGGACAGGTGGCTCCACCCCGGTAGAGGTGGGCCTGGGTTCCTGACGGCCCCCGACTGTTACTTTGTGGCGGGGCGGCAGGGCAGGTTGAGACCACCTAGGAGAGAGGTGGGCCTGGCCCTGGTCGGCGTTCGCAGATACTTAACACGCTTAACGAGATCTTGGTATTTGATCTGAGTCTGGCCATTTGGTCTATACGCACTAACCATCTACGCGGGAGTAGTTATGGGTATCCCGGCGTCGTGGTATCAGCCGAAGCTCTTTTGACGTCAGCGACTGAGTGGCGCGCGCCGCATTGGACCATAAGCTCGCGCTTGTATTAAGGGGCCTAGGTCTGCTTCCAGCCGCGTACGCAACGTGCAGGTGTGCATAGGGCGATGGGCCCAGACCCCTGCGCGCATAGGTTTAGACCGGCGTGCTGACCTCTCTGTTGAGCCTAGGTGGGGCTGCGACGTGTTGATCTTACGAGGCCGGGCATGACCCAGAAAAGTGTGTCCGGCCAAATGGGATCGAGCGTGTTGGGTTATGTGGTGCACCCCTGCAGGGAAGTTTATCTATTCGAATAGCCGTGTCCCTCGGTAAAAGGACGACCCAGAGTTGTACCTTGACCTTATGACAACTAGAACTGGATACTGAATAAAATACACCCTTCCAAGTGCCAGATACAACCCGGTGATCGCTCTCTAACAGGGCGACGAGGAGGGGATCGCCGGGTAGGATTATGCTATGCGATGCTACTTGGAGGACTTCAATCTACTCTCTTCTACATGCTGTAAGATGGAGGCTGCCAGAAGCGTAGTCTTCGACAGGATTAGCTATCCCCCTCTTATTCTGGCATTCTGTAGTTCAGTCCACTGATATGCCCCTTTACACATATATCCATGCATATGTAGTGTAGCTCCTTGCTTGCGAGTACTTTGGATGAGTACTCACAGTTGCTTTTCTCCCTCTTTTCCCCTTTCTGTACCTGATTGTCGCAACCAGATGCTGGAGTCCAGGAGCTAGAGATCCCGAGGATGATTCTACATGGAGTTCGGCTTCGAGGAGTAGTTAGGAGGTCCCAGGCAGGAGGCCTTGCCTTTTCGATCGTTGCTACTTTTGTGCTAGCCTTCTTAAGGCAAACTTGTTTAACTTATGTCTGTACTCAGATATTGTTGCTTCCGCTGACTCGTCTATGATCGAGCACTTGTATTCGAGCCCTCGAGGCCCCTGGCTTGTATTATGATGCTTGTATGACTTATTTATGTTTTCGAGTTGTGTTGTGATATCTTCCCGTGAGTCCCTGATCTTGATCGTACACATTTGCGTGCATGATTAGTGTACGGTCAAATCGGGGGCGTCACAACCGTGCAATAAAAGATATATGTGAAGCACTAGAGCAAAAACTATATAGCTCAAAAGATATAAGTGAAGCACATAGAGTATTCTAATAAATTCCGAATCATGTGTGTGTCTCTCAAAAGGTGTGTACAGCAAGGATGATTGTGGCAAACTAAAAGGCAAAGACTCAAATCATACAAGACGCTCCAAGCAAAACACATATCATGTGGTGTATAAAAATATAGCTCCAAGTAAAGTTACCGATGGAAGTAGACGAAAGAGGGGATGCCTTCCGGGGCATCCCCAAGCTTTGGCTTTTTGGTGTCCTTAGATTTACCTTGGGGTGCCTTGGGAATCCCCAAGCTTTGGCTCTTGCCACTCCTTGTTCAATAATCCATCAAATCCTTACCCAAAACTTGAAAACTTCACAACACAAAACTCAACAGAAAATCTCATGAGCTCCGTTAGCGAAAGAAAACAAAACACCACTTTAAGGTACTGTAATGAACTCATTCTTTATTTATATTGGTGTTAAACTTAAAGTATTCCAACTTCTCTATGGTTTATAAACTCTTTTACTAGCCGTAGATTCATCAAAATAAGCAAACAACACACGAAAAACAGAATCTGTCAAAAACAGAACAGTCTGTAGTAATATGTAACTAACGCAAACTTCTGGAACTCTAAAACTTCTACCAAAATAGGAAGACCTAAATAATTTGTTTATTGATCTTTTTCAATTGGAATCAGTATTATATCACGTTCTAGTAATTTTTAACAATTGTTTTCGTGAACAGAAAGTTTCTGGAATTTTCTGCAAGATCAAATAACTATCATCCAAGAAGATCCTATAGGTCTAACTTGGCACAAACACTAATTAAAACACAAAACCACATCTAACCAGAGGCTAGATCAAATATTTATTCCTAAACAGAACCAAAAAACAAAAACTAAAATAAAATTGGGTTGCCTCCCAACAAGCGCTATCGTTTAACGCCCCTAGCTAAGCATAAAAATAAGGATAGATCTAGGTATTGCCATCTTTGGTAGGCAATCCATAAGTGGCTCTCATAATAGATTCATAAGCTAATTTAATTTTCTTTCTAGGGAAGTGTTCCATGACTTTTCTTAACGGAAATTGGAATCTAATATTTCCTTCCTTCATATCAATAATTGCACCAATCGTTCTAAGGAAAGGTCTACCAAGAATAATAGGAGATGAAGGATTGCAATCTATATCAAGAACAATAAAATCTACGGGCACATAGTTCCTATTTGAAACAATAAGAACATCATTAATTCTTCCCGTAGGTTTCTTAATGGTGGAATCCGCAAGATGCAAGTTTAAAGAACAATCATCAAAATCACGGAATCCTAGCAAATCACACAAAGTTTTTGGAATCGTGGAAACACTAGCACCCAAATCACACAAAGCATAGAATTCATGATCTTTAATTTTAATTTTAGTAGTAGGTTCCCACTCATCATAAAGTTTTCTAGGGATAGAAACTTCCAACTCAAGTTTTTCTTCATAAGATTGCATTAAAGCATCAACGATATGTTTGGTAAAAGCTTTATTTTGACTATAAGCATGAGGAGAATTTAGCATGGATTTCAACAAGGAAATACAATCTATCAAAGAGCAATTATCATAATTAAATTCCTTAAAATCCAAGATAGTGGGTTCATTAGTATCTAAAGTTTTGACCTCTTCAATCCCACTTTTACCAATTTTTGCATCAAGATCTAAAAACTCCGAATTTTTGGGACGCCTTCTAACTAAAGTTGTCTCATCTCCAGTCCCATCATTATCAAGATTCATATTGCAAAACAGAGATTTAATAGTAGACACATCAATAACTTTTAGATCTTCATCTTTATTCTCATAAAAACTAGAAGAACACGCTTTTACAAAGCAATGTTTCGTAGCACGCATCCTAGCGGTTCTTTCTTTGCACTCATCAATGGAAATTCTAATAGCTTTGAGAGACTCATTGATATCATGCTTAGGTGGAATAGATCTGAGTTTCAAAGAATCAACATTAAGGGAAATTATATCCACGTTCCTAGCCAATTCGTCAACTTTAAGCAATTTTTCTTCAAGCAAAGTATTGAAATTCTTTTGAGAAATCATAAATTCTTTAACACTAGTATGAAATTCAGAGGGCATCTTATTAAAATTTCCATAAGAGTTGTTGTAGGAATTACCATAATTATTAGAGGAATTACTAGGGCACGGCCTAGGATTAAAGTTTCCTCTATACATGTTGTTACTAAAATTATCCCTACCAACAAAATTCACATCCATAGATTCATTATTATTCTCAATCAAGGTAGACAAAGGCATATCATTAGGATCAGAAGAAACACTCTTATTAGCAAACAATTTCATAAGTTCATCCATCTTTCCACTCAAAACATTAATTTCTTCTATCGCATGCACCTTTTTACTAGTAGATCTTTCGGTATGCCATTGAGAATAATTAACCATAATATTATCTAGGAGTTTAGTAGCTTCTCCTAAAGTGATTTCCATAAAAGTGCCTCCCGCGGCCGAATCTAAAAGATTTCTAGAAGCAAAATTCAATCCGGCACAAAAAATTTGTATAATCATCCACAAATTCAAACCATGAGTAGGGCAATTACGTATCATTAGTTTCATTCTCTCCCAAGATTGTGCAACATGTTCATGATCAAGTTGCTTAAAATTCATAATATCGTTTCTAAGGGAGATGATTTTAGCGGGAGGAAAATACTTAGAGATAAAAGCATCTTTGCACTTATTCCAAGAATCAATACTATTTTTAGGCAAAGACGAAAACCAAGTTTTAGCACGATCTCTGAGCGAAAACAGAAATAGTTTCAACTTAACAATATCATTGTCCACATCTTTCTTCTTTTGCATATCACAAAAATCAACAAAGCTATTTAGATGGGTAGCGGCATCTTCACTAGGAAGGCCGGCGAATTGATCTTTCATGATGAGATTCAGCAAAGCAACATTAATTTCACAAGATTCGGCATCGGTAAGTGAAGCAATAGGAGTGCTAAGAGAATCATTGTTGTTGGTATTGGCAAAGTCACACAATTTAGTATTATCTTGAGTCAACGTGACAAGCAAGCAATCCAACACACGAGCAAACAAGAACCAAGCGAAAAAGAGGCGAACGGAAAGAGAGGGCGAATTAAACGGCAAGGGTGAAGTGGGGAAGAGGAAAACGAGAGGCAAATGGCAAATAATGTAATGCGAGGGATAAGAGTTTGTGATGGGTACTTGGTATGTCTTGACTTGTGCGTAGACTCCCCAGCAACGGTGCCAGAAATCCTTCTTGCTACCTCTTGAGCACTGCGTTGGTTTTCCCTTGAAGAGGAAAGGGTGATGCAGTAAAGTAGCGTAAGAATTTCCCTCAGTTTTTTAGAACCAAGGTATCAATCCAGTAGGAGACCACGCGCGAGTCCCACGCACCTACACAAACAAATAAGAACCTCGCAACCAACGCGATAAAGGGGTTGTCAATCCCTTCACGGTCACTTACGAGAGTGAGGTCTGATAGAGATGATAAGATAATATTTTTGGTAATTTTATGATAAAGACTAAAAGTAAAGAAAGCAAAATAAACGGCAAAAGTAATAGCTTGTTGACGGGAGATTAATATGATGGAAAATAGACCCGGGGGCCATAGGTTTCACTAGTGGCTTCTCTCAAGATAGCATAAGTATTACGGTGGGTAAACAAATTACTGTCGAGCAATTGATAGAATTGAACATAGTTATGAGAATATCTAGGTATGATCATGTATATAGGCATCACGTCCGTGACAAGTAGACCGACTCCTGCCTGCATCTACTACAATTACTCCACACATCGACCACTATCCAGCATGCATCTAGAGTATTAAGTTCATAAGAACGGAGTAACGCTTTAAGCAAGATGACATGATGTAGAGGGATAAACTCATGCGATATGATATAAACCCCATCTTTTTATCCTCGATGGCAACAATACAATACGTGTCGTTTCCCCTACTGTCATTGGGATCGAGCACCGCAAGATTGAACCCAAAGCTAAGCACTTCTCCCATTGCAAGAAAGATCAATCTAGTAGGCCAAACCAAACTGATAATTCGAAGAGACTTGCAAAGATAACCAATCATACATAAAAGAATTCAGAGGAGATTCAAATATTGTTCATAGATTATTTGGATCATAAACCCACAATTCATCGGATCTCGACAAACACACCGCAAAAAGAAGAGTTACATCAAATAGATCTCCAAGAGAATCAAGGAGAACTTTGTATTGAGATCCAAAGAGAGAGAAGAAGCCATCTAGCTAATAACTATGGACCCGAAGGTTTGAGGTAAACTACTCACACATCATCGGAGAGGCTATGGTGTTGATGTAGAAGCCCTCTGTGATCAATGCCCCCTCCGACAGGACGACGGAAAAGGCCCCAAGATGGGATCTCACGTGTACAGAAGGTTGCGGCGGTGGAATTAGGTTTTTGTGGTCGCTTCTGATGGTTTGGGGGTACGTACGTATATATAGGAGGAAGAAGTAGGTCGGTGGAGCCACAAGGGGCCCACGAGGGTGGAGGGCGCGCCCAGGGGGTAGGCGCGCCCCCTACCTCGTGGCTTCCTCGTCTGTTGCTTGACGTCCACTCCAAGTCCTCTAGATCACGTTTGTTCCGAAAATGACGTTCCCGAAGGTTTCATTCTGTTTGGACTCTATTTGATATTCTTTTTCTGCGAAACACTGAAATAGGCAAAAAAACAGCAATTTGGGCTGGGCCTCCGGTTAATAGGTTAGTCCCAAAAATAATATAAAAGTGTATAATAAATCCCATTAAACATCCAAAACAGAATATAATATAGCATGGAACAATAAAAAAATTATAGATACGTTGGAGACGTATCAACCACCACAGGAGCGTCCCGTTTCACGGGTGCAAGCATCACAGCCGCCGCTACCGACACCTGCGACTGCGGGGTTGTCGTGAGGGTGGCGAGAGGCAGGCGAGGGGCAATGGTCGTTACCGCCGCAATTCTTATCGAGGAGGATGGGAACGATGAGTCGCCGATGTGTAAAAGGCGGATCTGGTGGTTTCTTCCTTTTCGCCATCCAGCTTCAACTCTGGTGTAGATGCTCCAATAAATCAAATATAGTGTGAGCAGCCCAACACGAGGCATGGATAAAAAAATCGCTAGAACATAATCGAAACCCAAGGATAAAATCAACCCAAAGCAACAAACCACAATAACATTTTTAGAGGAAAAAGAATCAGGGTCGGTTCTTTTGTGGCTTATTTAGGGCCGTGGATATAAGGTACCCTCTGCCCAACTTACTTTAGAAGCTCGGCTTAAAAATTTATTTTAGAAGACTACTAATTAAGTGTTAACTTTTTGTGTTTGGAAAGACCAAACTTTATTACTCAAAGTTTATATGAAACAGGACACAAACCGGGTCACGGGGTTGGCCTAGCCAAGATTGACGTCCTTGACCCTTAAAATGAGAGAATCTAGCTAATGTGTGTGCTTCATAGTTCGAAGCTCTTCCCTCAAAACAAAACATGCAATTGAACTCTAATGATCTATGCTTTCAGAAATAACTTGTTCGTAGCTTTGTCCACTCCCTTTTAGTATATTATGCGCCACCTACTTCGAATCTGTTGCGTTCACAATGTTATGTAGGAGTAGATCATGCAAGACAAAGACCCTTCCCACACGCAATTGCTAAATAAGGGTTAACTAATAGGCTTATAATATTTTCTTTTTTAGATTGGGTTTCTAAAATAAGCTAGATAGAGCACATCTTATTTCCACAACCCCAGATAAGCCTGGCTAATCGAACATGGAGTAATTCAGCGCGAGCTCATATGAGGCCATTATCTAGGCCGTCCTGAAGGGCTTTTGGATCTGTGAAATTATTATATACGGCTGTGTAAGAAACAGAAGAAATCGTGTCATGTAGCGAATTACCGGATGTGATTGTGCGTGGGTGGTGGGCCATTGCATGCCGATTTAGTGGACGGATCTGGCGAAGGGGGGACAGTTGTTGCCCGCAAACAAGGTGAGCCATGGAACAGAGAACAGGGCTTCCGTCTGATCCGTGGCTCTGGAAGTTCACTTTTCGTGAGATGATTCCAGACATGAATTGAATACAGTGCCGACAGTCTTCTCGGCTAGGGCATGTCATTTGTGGGCTGAGGACTGCTGGATAGAGGCAGCGAGCACCGGCGGTGAGGCAGCAAGGAGTCTGTGATGCAAGCGATCGGCGGGGTATTTGGATTTGGGAAACACTTCTTATCAGAAGTCTGGAAGAACGCATTAGTCAGAACAATCATGAAATGTTGATGTTTTCTCATCACACGGCTGAGATTGCTTTCATAAATCCGTGATGTGTTTCCAAACCCAGTTGATTTGTTGCCACGTCCCACCTATAATATCTCCCTCATTAATCTTACCTTCCTTAATCACCCCACCCGACCCTCGTCCCCATGTCTCCTCCCCTTGTCGCCAAGATCTCACCGCCATGAACCAGCCACCCCGCAGCGGCCGTGAGATCCAATGCGCCAGTTCGCCGTCCCATCCGGGGGCTGTGCCTGGCAATACCCACAACGTGCACGAGCGAGCTGCCAACCCCCATCGCCCTGCTGGTCACCTGCACTAGGTTCGGCCACGGCCAGTCCTCTGGTCCACCGCGGCAGCGTCGTCTTGGTTGAGGAACGAAGGGAGCATGCGAAGAACAACACAGGATTCTATCGGATCACGGGTTCTGGCAAAACCCTCAAGGTTCGAACACTGGGGTGCGCACGAAGGTTTCCCACTACCGATCCACGTCCTAGTTTTGCTAAGATCTCACGGACTAGCTCGACGAACTCACAACACAAGGGACACAAGATTTATACTGGTTCGGGCCACCATTGTGGTGTAATATCCTACTCTAGTGTGGTGGTGGTGGATTGCCTCTTGGGCTGAGGATGAACAGTACAAAGGGGAAGAACTGCCTCCTGAGGTTGAGGTGTTCTTGTGTTTGGCCAACTTGTGTGGGTGAGGATTCGATGCCTCCTACTGTGGTGGCTAGCCCTATTTATAGAGGCCCTGGTCCTCTCCCCAAATATTGAGCGGGAAGGGAGCCAACAACGGCCAATTTGAAAGGGGACAGCTAGTACAGCTTATCCTGACAAAAGCAGTCTTCGCCTGCAAAAGGCTCTGGTGGTGATGCCCCCTTGGGCTCCATGGTGACCTCCGTCTTGTCGTCCTGCTCGTCTTGGTCTTGTTGCACTGATATGGAAACCTTTGCTTGATGCCTCGGTACTCTGCGCCTGCACTTGCCTCCTTAGCACCAAAGAGGAAACAAGGACACTGCGCGCGCTGGCGCCCGCCTGGTCTCGGTCGTCATGGCTCACGTCATGAGAACCTCGCGAGGTTTGCCTTGCCTTGATCTCTCCGCCCCTCGCGAGCCAGCCTGGTGAAGCCGCTCCTCAGGAGGTCTTTCGTCGTCCGCCTCGTGAGGCTTGGCCCCTCGCGAGGGTCTTGGATGCCTTGTTGATGAAGATGGGCCGTACGGGCCTACTAGCAGAGCCACGCCGTGGGCCGCAGGCAGGCAAGTCTGGGGACCCCCATTCCCAGAACGCCGACAGTAGCCCCCGGGCCCAAGGCGCGCTCGGGCTTGGCTTCAAGGCGAAGCCAATGGTCAAGTGCGGAGCGCCGCGGGCCCCAATAGCCTACGGCCTCGGTCGACGCGTGGTGGTTGATAGGACGTGGGCGTTTCTGCTTCCCCATGCTACCTCGGCAACTGCCCGACTTGACAAGTCCCTGCGACATGCAAGGAAAACCATCATTACCTGTGATCGTGGGGGGCGCTGGTTAGCCTTCTCCTGCTATAAATGTGGAGCGGCGGCAGAGCCCCCGTCGCCATTTCTTCCCATTCCGCTTGCTTCTTCCTCCTCTGCTCCACCGCCGACACCGATGGCGCCCATCCAAAGGTTTTCTGCTGGGGAGAAAGGAAAGATTCCCCTCGACGGGCCGGCGCCGCTTCCGCCGAAGAAGAGGCCGGTTCACCGCCGTGATGCGGCGGCGGTGCAGGTGGTGACGAGGCCTTGGTGCGAGCGGCCTCCTCCTGGGTATCCGCTACCCCTGTACGCCCAAGCCGGGGGCTCAGGAGGGAGAGGCGACGAGCGTTGGCGCGCCCTCCGTGGCCATGGTTGTCGTACCGTCGCGGCGCGCGTCGCCGCCCCTGGAGTCCACGCCACAGACTCCTCGCGCGAGCTTGTGCTATGGGCGGCGATGCCCCCGAGCACTTGGATCCGCTTCCCGTGGTTCTTCTCCGACGTGATGCCACTGAGGGGACCCCTCGAGCTCTGGTTGCAGCATGCTGACTGCGACGCTCCGGCGACCGGAGCAAAGGTTGAAGTGGTTTCCTCCAGCAAGATCTTCATGACCTGCGCCTGGGGTGAGGATGCGCGGGTTTGCCGCGCTGAGGGTGCCCTCGTGATCCACTTTGATTATGATGGCGCCTCCACGCTGTCCTTCAAGGTCTCCGATGCGGAGGGCCGCCGCTTGGAGTGCTGCCATGGAGGGGAGCGCCAGGACAATGCGCGCCCCGCCTGCGGCTCCTCCAGCAGCAGCGACTCTTGGGAGTCCAGTGGTTCTCCTGAGCTCTACGAGACTCTGGAGACGAGCGACGACAGCTACGTGCCCCCAAGCTCCCGCCGCGCCCGGAGCAAGGCTGCGGCGTCCAGCCGCTGCCGTCGCTGATCTGGATGGGGTTGGCGCCGGCCTCCCGTGGCCCACTGTTGATGATGACGTCGGCCGCGGGGGTGTGTAGATAGGATTCCCCTAAGTTCTCGTCTTTTGTTCCCCGCGAGGAATCAAGAAGTACCCCGTGGGGGCGTGCAAAGGGTCTGTAATGTCTTTTGTTGATATTATCCTTGTTATGAAAATTTGCGAACGCATGTCCTGTTTAGGCTCGGTCTCCCCTTTCCAACCTCGCGACGGCTTGTTGCTCTACGCTGACAGGTCCCGGTCCCCAAGCAAGCTGCAGCAGTCGCTGGTATGCCAGGTCGCGTGCCGTGGTCAAGGCCAGGAGGTGAGCGGACCGAGGTTCAGTAATAGCTCCTGAGGCGCGATGCTCAGGAGGTCCCCTTTAGCGCTCAAGCGTCGTCGAAAGGTAAGAAAGGGAGGTGACGCTGCCGCGGTAGGGCTGCAGCTAATGTGGTTCCTAGGCCTTAGCGATTTAGCCGATCTGTGCACGGGACTTATCTTGACGGTCCGGAGTCGATTCCTCGTGATGCGCCAGGTTCGTGCGTAGGCGTCCGCAGCATAGCTAGGTCAGGCCCATACGAGCGTCCCCCTCTTCTCCATGCTCTCTTTTATGCTCTACGTCCTCAGTTCCCGGCCCTCGAGTGAGCTCAGTCGCCGCTGGTATGCCAGGTCGCGTGCCGTGGTCAAGGCCAGGGGGTGAGGGCTGGAGAGCCAGTAGGAGCTCCTGAGTCGCGATGCTCAGGAGCCCCCCTTTTAACGTGCAAGCGGACTGCATGGGCGAAGAGGGAGCTCGTGGCGCCACCTGCTGTTATCCTCAGGAGATTCCTGCAAGCTAGCACAAGGAGAAACACAGTTTGCCCCAATGGTTGCCGGTCTGCCACTGGTTGCTTCGCGAGGGAATGAAGGAACTGAAGGCCTGGTGAGGTGACGTGCACGGGGTGTGCCGCAAGCCAGAGCTCAGCCGCTCAGGTTTGTCGACGTTGCAGGGACGGACCCGTGCACAAGCGACGTGCCAGCGTGAGTAGCCCCCGTGGTGGGTGACGATCGAACAAGTGGTAGTCATAAGTAGATTAAGCATGGAAGCAACAAGCTTAAGTAAATGCAGGGAAGATACATGCCACTGGGTCAGGCCCGAGCGGCTTGGGGATGATGCAGCCCGAGGGGCGCTCCCAGCGAGGTAAGCTAAAGACATAAAAGGGATACATGCCACAGGGACGGACCCGCGTGACCTGGGAATGATGCAGCCCTGAGGGCGCTCCCAGCTAAATAAACTTGGAAAATGTCGCCTGATTCTGTTGATGAAGGAGAGTTGAGGCAGCTAAAGGTACACGGCGAAGGGGTTGCTCCTCACGAGCCACCGGGGCCCTGAGCCTCGGGAGTCTCTGGGGGTCCTGGTGGTTCCTTGAGGACCGTCTCCATCTCCGCCAGGACGGCGTGATGCCCGGCCTCCTGAGTCGCCAGGGCGCGCCCCAGGTTGCGCTGATACGCGGACGCCACGCTCGGCAGGCCAAAAGGCATGCGAACGTAGCTGTGAGGTGGGCCCTCGCAGCGTCCCACGCGCGAAGGCCAGAAAAGCTCCTGAGACGCGGCCCTGTTTAGCCCTGGGACGTCGATGCAGGCGTGCAGCCCGGCATCCTCGCCTGGATGGGGAGCTGCGCCTGGTGCGCGGCAACCGCCGCGCATGGCTCTTGCGTCTTGCAGTTCCCGAGTGGTCTTGGTGATGAACTCCTGAGCAGTGGGCGCTCCTCGCCCTGTATCCTCCTGAGGGAAACGTGCCATGAAGCATGCTTCCAAGTGGTGCCCAAGCGCCTCCCTCGTGATGTTGGCAAAGTCTGAGGCCCTCCAAAAGAGAGCCCCCGAGCCCTGCCCGAGAGGGGCGCTGGGCGCGCTTTCCTATGCGATGGAGGGAGGCGCCCCAGGTGCGGGCGCCGATCCTGACAAGGTGCCGCTTGCCTGAGGCCCTGCATGGTGCAGCTGCTTCTTCTTCTTGGGGGTGGCCTCAGGAGGGCGCTCGCCCTTGCTATCAGGGTCATCGATTGCTGCAGCTTGGAAGGCGCGCTCGAGGGAGCACACTGCATCTCTTTCTTCGCACGGGACTGTGATGATTCTGCCGCTTCCCGGCATCTTGAGGACATTGTAGCCGTGATGGGTCACAGCCATGAACTTGGCCAGGGCTGGGTACCCGAGGATCGCATTATATGGCAGGCGGATGTAGGCGACGTCGAAGTCGATGAGCTCGGTGTGGTAGTTGTTGCGTTCTCCGAAGGTGACAGGGAGGCGGACCTACCCTATCGGTGTGGTGGAACGGTCGGTTACTCCTGAGAAAGGCTTGGTAGGCTGAAGCTGGTTGTAGGGCACTTGGAGGTTGTTGAACGTGTCGACGGACAGGACATTGAGCCCTGCGCCGCCATCGATGAGGGTCTTGGTAACTTGCACGTTGCTGATGACTGGTGAACAAAGCATTGGGAGGGCGCCAGCGGTAGCTGCGCACTTGAGCTGATCTGCCGAACTGAACGTGATGGGGCACTTGGACCATCTGAGCGGGTGCGTGGCCTCGAGCTTGGGGAGGACTGCATTCACCTCGCGAGCAAACTGCTTGAAGATACACTGCGAGGCTGGGGCTTGAGCTCTGCCCAAGATGCAGGCGATAGCACGCGGCTCCTGTAAGCCCCCAGCCCCCTCATCTTGATGGTGGTCGTCGTTCCTTCTTGGTGGTGGTGGTAGTGGAGGAAGACCGGCGTTGCCCTGAGGACGATCCTCACGCGGCTGATCCCTCCAGGCGCCCTGGTGAGGCTGATCCTGCCAACGGTCCTCATGAGTCCCGTCGCGCCACTCTTGGCGTGGGCCATGGTCATCCCAGCGTCCGCCACCACGTCCTCCTTCTCGTCCGTAACCCCGGTCGTTGCGCTCGGGGTGTCGACCGAAGCATCCCTCTCGAATGGCTCTGAGCTCCTGACAGTCGCTGGTGTTGTGGCTACGCAGGTTATGGAAGGCGCAGAACGGTCGGCTGCTCTTGGATGACTTGGACTGGTCCCTGCCGCGCTACGTGTCCGGCTCCGCCGCGAGCACGGCTGCTCCCTTACACTTCACGTCCTTGGCCTTGGCTTTTTTCTCCTCTCGGTCCGCAACCGGGAGCTTGAGAAGGGAGAGGCGCCCCTCCTCAGCTCTTGCGCACTTGGTCGCCAGGTTGAACAGCTCCAGAGACATGCACAGCTCCTCGTGGATGGCGAGCTCCTCCTTCATCTTGACGTCGCGGACGCCATCAAAGAACGCGGAGATAATGGCCTCGTCCGTCACCTTGGGAATCTTGAGCTGAACGTTGTTGAAGCGCTGGATGTACTTCTGGAGGGTCTCTCCTGGTTGTTGCTTGACGCGGCGCAGGTTACCCGCGGCCGGCGGGCGGTCGCGAGTGCCCTGGAAGTTGGCAACGAAACGGTCGCACATCTCGTCCCAGGAGGAGATCGAGCCTGGAGGCAGGTTCAGGAGCCAGGAGCGGGCGCCATCCTTGAGAGCCATGGGGAACCAGTTCGCAATCACTTTCTCGTCGCCGTTAGCCGCCTCGATGCTCAGCTCGTAGAGCTGCAGGAACTCCGCGGGGTCGGGGGTGCCGTCGTAGCGAGGAGGCAGATCCGGCTTGAACTTGCCAGGCCAGGCGACGCTACACAGCTCAGGGGTGAAGGTGCGGCAGCCTGCCGTGGTCACAGGGACTCGACGCTGGTGGAGAACTTGTGTTTGATGGGGTCCGTGCACCGCCACCGCGGGCGGCACGCGGTCTTGCCGTGGGGGTGCAGGGAGCGCGGGGGCATTTTCTCATGGCTGTGGGACCTCTTGGTAGCTTCTTTCTTCTTGCGCGGGCGCCGGACGCGGCAGGTCGCGCCGTGGGGCCGCTCGCCTTGGCGCCAAGACTCCGTCTTGGAGCAGAGGTGGTGGAGGCGCTCCATGGGCCACGCCGCCCGTGGCTGGCAGAGGGCGAGGCAACGAGAGGGACGGCATAGGGGAGCCCCCTGCGGCGCTTACAAGCTCGGCGATGCGGTCGAGCCAGTCCTCGTAGAGGTCGTCGACGAGGCGGTAGCGCAGGAGCTCGCGCGCCATGCACAGAGTAGCCTGCGCGTCCACGGGAGCGCGACGAGCGTGGGATGACGAACCAGCCGGGGTCAGCGATGGAGTGGCGGTGCGGCCGTCCCGCCGCACCGAGGGGTGCAGCGAGGATGCTTGCTGCTTGTTCCCCGCCGGGCTGGTGGCGGCGTTGGCGGCAGGCGATGCAGAACGACGGGGTGGCCCGCCGACGGGAGCCATCTGAGCAACGCGGGCGGCGAGGGCGCGCGTCCGCCATGGAGACGATGAAGCAACGGAACGCGGAGCGACGGAAGGGAAGCTTCGGCGCACCCCTACCTGGCGCGCCAAATGTCGGATCACGGGTTCCGGCAAAACCCTCAAGGTTCGAACACTGGGGTGTGCACGAAGGTTTCCCACTACCGATCCACTTCCTAGTTTTGCTAAGATCTCACGGACTAGCTCGACGAACTCACAACACAAGGGACACAAGATTTATACTGGTTCGGGCCATCGTTGTGGTGTAATACCCTACTCTAGTGTGGTGGTGGTGGATTGCCTCTTGGGCTGAGGATGAACAGTACAAAGGGGAAGAACTGCCTCCTGAGGTTGAGGTGTTCTTGTGTTTGGCCAACTTGTGTGGGTGAGGATTCGATGCCTCCTACTGTGGTGGCTAGCCCTATCTATAGAGGCCCTGGTCCTCTCCCCAAATATAGAGCAGGAAGGGAGCCAACAACGGCCAATTTGAAAGGGGACAGCTAGTACAGATTATCCTGACAAAAGCAGTCTTCGCCTGCAAAAGGCTCTTGTGGTGACGCCGCCTTGGGCTCCACGGTGACCTTCGTCTTGTCGTCCTGCTGGTCTTGGTCTCGTTGCACTGATATGGAAACCTTTGCTTGACGCCTCGGTACTCTGCGCCTGCGCTTGCCTCCTTAGCACCAAAGAGGAAACAAGGACACTGCGCGAGCTGGCGCCCGCCTGGTCTCGGTCGTCACGGCTCACGTCACGAGAACCTCGCGAGGTTTGCCTTTCCTTGATCTCTCCGCCCCTCGCGAGCCAGCCTGGTGAAGCCGCTCCTGGGGAGGTCTTTCGTCGTCCACCTCGCGAGGCTTGGCCCCTCGCGAGGGTCTTGGATGCCTTGTTGATGAAGATGGGATGTACGGGCCTGCTAGCAGAGCCACGCCGTGGACCACAGGCAGGCAAGTCTGGGGACCCCCGTTTCCAGAACGCCGACAGATTCACTCGCCTCCCTTGCATGCAGCAATGAGACCAAGGTATTTAGTCCTCTAATCTTGATTCTTCTGTTCATATTAGGGTCTATACGACATGTATTTGTCACTATATCATCTATGAATTTTGGTTAATTCGGTACACACATCACAATAATATGCATCACAATCTTGACAGTAATATTAGATTATTAGTTTCCGTTACACTATGAATTTTCCATGCTTCCATCCAAGACTAGTTATGTTCCCAAAGTACCATATTCATGCTTCTTTGTTGTGCAACATCTAAAGCGCAATATAGATGCTCTTGAACTCTATACAATTTGCTTCTATAGGTTATATTTTTTATATATATCAATTTGTATGTTGGTGACACAAAACATCCATCCCTTTGCCAGCCACAACACTAATTTGCTTCAAGCTTCATTATTTTATGCTTCCAACCGAGCTCCTATGTATATAGCTGATGTTCTATGTCATGTCTCTTATTGTCATGCATACTGCAAATGGAGCTTCCAACATCGCGATTCATGTGCTTGTATAGTTTCGGATCCAAGCTTCCTTGATTGCTAGTACTTAATCTTATTTTATTTTTGCTTCTCCTAGTTATAAGAATCAAAACTGTTCATGCTCCCACATAATATTGCATAGTTGAATTCACTATAGGGGCTTTGCTATGTATGGATATGGAATGTCAATCCTTTGTCATGCTTCCTAGAAGCTTCATATGTACAGATGCTTCAAGCCAGTTCATTCTAGTTTTTCATGCATATATTTTCAACTGTGTAATTAGCATTTTCATTCAAAGCATTGCTTCAAAACATTCATGCTTCCAGTAAAGATCATTGCTTAGCATTCATGCTACCAAGGTGCTTGTTGCATGCTTGTCATGTACATATACAATTATAGTCGTGCAACCTAATTTTTTATATTTCTTTCTAGTCTGCCTGGGGATTTTTATTTGTCTTTTTTAAAAACACTTCATTATTTATCTTTTTCCAATCTAACAGTAATGCATACATATTAAACTGTTGATGCCTCCTTCCATATTTATTTTTCGTTCTATATCTGTCCTCGGGTGCTATCTTCGTCGTCACTTTAACACTGTGCTTCCATACTTAACAAAATTAGGATGACACGATTCCCAATCCATTTGCTAGTTTATGTAATGTTTGCTTCCATTCTACTTTATTATTGCTTCAAAATGCCGAATTATATGCTTCCAACATATTGTTGTTTTTCCACACTAGCTCGCCAAACATACCTTGCTTATATGCTTCCAATCGAACCTTTTATTGCTTCTGTTGGACGGTGATTTGCTTCAAGCAATCGGGGGTGATTTTGACGGTGTTGGAAGCACTAACTCATCAGAAGCTAAATTTACTTATGTTTGAAGCACCACTGCATGGACGAGTGACTTCTTCAAGCCGACGAAAGATGACTGCTGACTTGATCGTGCGCCAGAATAATGTGCGTCTTGAGGAGCTACGCCAGATACAGCGACTTGATGGCCACATTGTCACATCCCGTACAACATCAAGTACGAAGCTAGTAGGAGCAATTACCAGTTTGTCTGAGCTTGTATTCAATTTAAATTGTATGTGCACGGAACTATGGAAGCATAATTTGCTCCCAGTGAAAGCAAACTGAGCACAATTTTATAACTTATTCCCATACATCCTTGTTGTGTTTCGAGCATGTATCCTCATGTTCATGGTTCTCTTCTACAAAAAGGTCTTATTGGTTAAAAACAATTATCTATTCGATGCAAGCAATTTTTTTGATGTTTGTAATTGAAAAAAGGAACAATATATAAGTACAAGTTTCTATCAAATCACAGCAAATTTGATTCTTCAAGGAAGCCAATTCACTAGTCAATGGAAGCAACTTTCACCGTGGAAGAAAAATATTTAAATAACACATATAAACCAGAAGCAAGTTTGAATAGTAGTGGAAATAAAATTTGCTTCCGAAGACCCTCAATTTTTTTATTTTTTTATTTGCTTCCAAAGCAAACCGTGATGAAGACCAGGAGCGATGAGCTTAATTTGGGGGCTAATTCCACGCATGTACAATTAAAACTGGATTGGCGTGATTTACGGAAGCATCATGGAAACAAATCGCTATTAATGCATATCCAAACTAACCACATGCACCCTCCTCTATGTGTGGGTCTAACTTGCAAATCGGACGCTTAGCTTGCTACTAATCCGACGGTCTACGACTAGTCTGATAGGATGCAAACATCAGTACTCTGATGTCTAGTACTGACCTTTGGATTTCTAGCTTCTCACAATGATGTCGCCTCCATATTTGTCCCTCTGGCTTACCTGACCCAGTTTTTTGGTTTACCAACTCCAAGTTTCAGATCCAATGTGCTAGAGGAGGTTGGGGGAAAGCTTGGTGCCGCCTCAGGTGACCACGGTTGTCACTTGGATCCGCGATTTGGAGGTGCCCCCCATGTTGGAGCGGGCGTCTATGGATGTGTCCCAGTAGGCTGAGTGTAGCGACCCGACCCAAAATGGATCAAACTCTCTGTGCTTAAGTGTCATCCCTGGATCGGTATGCTGACACACACAGTACTCGAGGAATTATAACAGAGTTCAATCACACTTTATTACATCGAGGTTCTCAAAAGAGTATTTATTACAATAATATGGCCAAAGGCCATCTAAATAAAAATAACCGCGGAAGCTTCAAAGGTAAATGAGTCCATCCAACTCCACGGCAAACTGAGTGCAGAACAACGACCTATCGCACCTTTAATCCTCGTCGGAAAAGTATGCAACATGAGACGTTGCAACCGTGTAGGTCAGCACATGGAATATGCTGGCAATTTCACACCATAGAATAATAATAAATGAAAAGACTATCTCTATATGCAAATTTAGCTGGTGGAGGCTCTAAATTTAATTTTGCATAAAGCTAATTTTATCCTACAACAAAGGAATAAACTTTTTCACTACTAAATTAAAATGCCATTATTGAGAAGGTTCCTCCAACTCAATCCCAAAATTCCCAAGTTATTAGTAACCCAATAATTTCATTAAAAGAGTGATGAGATCAACCAATAATTCACTTCTAGATACTCAAATTGTCAATAACCGGGGACATGGCTAATCATGATTAGTTTGTACACTCTGCACAGGTTTGTGCACTTTTCCCCACAAGACTCGACCACCTCCATGATCGGAAGATCGAGACATAGCCTTTCTGAAGTATTTCCTCCAAACCCTGGGTAGACCGGTACACCTACTTTCCCCTACATCAGCTAGCCTACCACGGAAAGAGGTCACACAACTTACTCAACTATGCCAGAGCCCATAATGGCTAGTGGTTGCACACGGAAGTTTCTAGGCATGAAATATCTTATGATCCCTTTGAGCCTGGGTGGCGGGCCTAGGGTAATCACACGGGTACTCCGGGATTCCCCTTGGGCAAGCACTGGTTTCTCCAGGTGCCCCAAACAATCCACCCAGATATGTATTAAAGTTGCCACCTTATGTTGTCCCAAAATTATT
The DNA here is from genome assembly GCF_018294505.1 of Triticum aestivum. Taxonomy (NCBI): domain Eukaryota; kingdom Viridiplantae; phylum Streptophyta; class Magnoliopsida; order Poales; family Poaceae; genus Triticum; species Triticum aestivum. Next base: position 182,611,427 of record NC_057808.1, read on the forward strand.
ATCTCTCGCAACTTGGATCACTCATACCAATCCCCGTCTACGAGCATGGCTAAGCAATATATGACATAACGAATATTCCCGGAGTGATCAAAGGTCATAGGTTCCTACCACATGAACTACATAGCATCCCGGAGTGATCAAAGGTCATGTCCCCATCCTACTCATGCAGTCTCTGAGGGTGAAACTAATGCATAGTAAAAACTGGGTATTGAAAATTATGATCAAAGTGTGAACTTGCCTTGCTGACGATCGTTGAACTCTAAAGATTCGTAGTAGCAAGCCTCGCACTCCGGATGATCTAGCGTAAACAAGCAATAACATACATAAGCATACAAGCAAAGAATCGAAAAGAAAACAAAGAGAGGACTTCGAAAAACTTCAAAAACAACCAAATAAAGTTTCTGTATAGAACGTAATTTTTACAGCAACAAAAATAAATGGTTTTGGTTTTAACAAAAAGTACACGTTACGAGCTTCGATTTGCAAAAAGAACCACCTAAAACGGAGTTACGAAACTCGAGATACGGCCTAACGAGGTTTGAATTCAGATCTGTTCGAATTCAAATTTTTAAAATTTTCAAAAATATTTTTCGTTTGGTTCTCTGGGTAGATGGGATTTCTATGAACTAGTAGGAAAAAGAATCAACTAAATCGGATCTATAGACTAAAAGATATACAAGAAAGAAGATTTGGTAAAGAATCTGAATTTGGAAAAATTCCTGAAAAAGAGAAGAAAAATCGGCCAGGGACAAGTGGCGCTCTGTGATTCGCTGGCTGGGTGCTCACCGGAATTGTCGCCGGAGACGAGGAAGAAGGTGGCTCCGGTGTGCTTCGGCGAAGGACGTGTGCGAAACGATGTAGAGGACGATGAGTTGAACCACTTGCACAAGTTGTGGTTGTAGATTGCTTCCTGTACGCACGGTGAGAGGTCGCCGGAATTCACGAACTCCGGCGAGCAATTGGCGAGGTTAGGGAGGGGGAAAAACTCCAAAAAGTGGGGGCTTCGGACGAGGGGTGAGAGGGGCTCCCAGGGGTGCTTTATATAGGGGTTGGGGAGGTCTGGAGATGAGCTGAGGGTTGCCGACTTTATGATGTTAATGGTGGCTGTTACTTGGGCTTCTAATGGCCATTAGAGGGGGGATTAAGGCGCACTAGTGAAGGGGAAAAGGTAGAGGGAGGCGAGGGGAACCGATTCAGAGCAGTTTTGGAGCGAGGGAGAGGAGGAGAGGGGTGGGGTGCTGCCTGCGTGCGTGCGTACATGTTTCTGTAACGTTGAGAGGAAGAAGAAGATAGCGCCTGGGCATGGGCCTGCTGGGCTGCGTTTTTTTTAAACGTTTTTTTACAGCAGCATTAAAGCACCAAAAGACAAATGAAAATAAGTCTAAGAATTCCCAGAAAATTCACATAGTAATATGGTCTTATATATGACCTTGTGAACTTTTATCCGGCCTAAAATGCAAATTTTCAAAAATAAACTTTTTGCTATGCTAATAAAATAAATTGCAAATAAAACTCAACAAATATATTTTGGTTCCAAATTCAATTTCCAATATTTTATTTTCTGATTTTGAAGAAGTCATTTTATCTTCTCTCTTTATTTTATTTTTTATATAATGGAAATGATTTTTTTTAGTGAAACCAAATTTGATCCAAACTCCCAACTTCGAAAAAAATTCAAAATTGGTTTTTAGGGAAACTTCCAACTCTCTCTTTTGGTCCTTGAGTTGCTCAAAGTTCCTTGGATCAAAAATCAAATAAAACAAATGGGGCAAAAATGCATAAATCATGGATGCATATGAATGATCTATTATAAACATCCAAATTGAGAATTGAGATGTTACACTGAGAGCCAGGCTGCGCTGGACAACGGCGACACACAAATCTTGACGATGAACGAACCGTCGGCGAACAAAAGGGATAGCTCGTCGCCGATGTCGGACCTGTCAACTTGGAAGATGAATCCCTGAGCAGCAGGGTGCAACAAAAGTTATACGAGCTTGCATTCCATCTTATTTTAGTGTTGTGGTGAAAAAAAAGGTACAATTTCAGAGAGTAAATCTTGAAGTAAGAGGGATAGTTGATTGTTGTCTGCGTGCACAAGATCTAAGGTTCTTGTTTCTGAAGTTGCAAGTAGATTTTGCTCTCTGGAAATTTAGGAACATGTTGAATGTGCATTTGTTTGCTTGCTTGTTGGCCTGTACAGTCAGAAATAATCGGTGAATATTATGCTGGTCTTTGAAATTTGATTGATCCTGAGAGTTAGATAATTCGGAGTAACACGAGCTTGTGTCTGTAGGCTCATAACTATGTTGAGCTAGGAATTCATGTTGTATGTGCCTGTGGTTGCAGGCTTAGGATACATGCAACCACCCCCAGCTGAAGACCATGCCCAACCCATGTTAGTGCTTTCGAGAAAGCAAGGTGTTTGCAGAGAACCCGACTGAAAATGTGATTACCCCGCTTGTTGGTACTACATTTGGTTCTGTTGCAGAGGCAACGATTTCTACAACTTGTATTCATGGAAAGAGATTTTGGCATCCGGTATGGCAAGAGTAGACTAAATTAGACTAAATGTGGAGAGGACAAAGTGCATGCAGGAGATAGTGTGCGGCTGCTCGGTGGGTAGCTAATTTTCTTTTTTGATAGATTGTGATGGATAATTCATATCTGCGCGGTACTGCTTTGGTTGTTAAGTAATTCATAGCTATTTTTGACAGCGTAAAGATGGTGTTGAGAACACAAGGTCATGTCATTGCGAGTGTCCTGCTCTGATTAGACTTTTACGAGCATGGAGATAATCATAATCATTCACTTTCCCCAAACTTTGGTGAGACAATCCACTGACCATCACACAAACATATTGACGTGTACAACAGGGATCTGATGAAAGCACTTGAGGTAGAACAATGTGAACCTTGCAAAAGTGTACAACAAAATAGGAGGCTTCTCTGGATCAATGGATAACATTCCGTTCACCAAGAGTTCTTTGTGCAATCTGTGTGGGAAGATAAATAGGGAGCAATCAGATGATGATGTGAGGAAGATTATAGAAGTGTTTGCAGTTGGTGCAAAGGATCCCCACTTTGTATACAGAGTTCAAGCTGATGGCGATGGAAGGATTAAGAACCTGATGTGGGCAAGTGGTACCAGCAGGTTGTAGTATACCTTTTTGGAGGCGTGTGATACGTCTCCAACGCATCTATAATTTTTGATTGTTCCATGCTGTTATATTATCAATCTTGGATGTTTTACAATCATTTTATAGCAACATTATATCATTTTTTGGAACTAACCTATTGACATAGTGCCCAGTGCCAGTTGATGTTTTTTGCTTGTTTTTTACTTCGCAGAAAATCAATACCAAATGGAGTCCAAATGAAGCCAAACTTTTTGGAGATTTTTTTACCAGAAGACACACGATGGGCCAAGGAAGTACCAGAGGGGGGCTCCGAGGGGAGCACAACCCACCTAGGCGCACCTGGGGGCCCAGGCGCGCCCTGGTGGGTTGTGCCCACCTCGGTCGCCTCCCGCACCGCCTCTTTGCTCTATAAATACCACAATATTCCAAAAACCCTAGGGGAGGCGACGAAACACAATTCCAGCCACCGCAAGTTCCAGAAACCACAGATCCAATCTAGACACCATCACGGAGGGGTTCATCATCCTCATTGGTGCCTCTCCGATGATGCGTGGGTAGTTCATTGTAGACCTTCGGGTTCGTAGTTAGTAGCTAGATGGCTTCCTCTCTCTCTTTTGATTCTCAATACAATGGTCTCTTGGAGATCTATTTGATGTAACTCTTTTTGCGGTGTGTTTGTTGGGATCCGATGAACTTTGAGTTTATGACCGGATCTATTTTATCCATGAAAGTTATTTGAGTTTTGATCTCTTATATGCATGATTGCTTATAGCCTCGTATTTCTTCTTCGAATCTTTGGTTTAGTTAGGCCGACTAGATCGATTTTTCTTGCCATGGGAAGAGGTGCTTTGTGATGGGTTCCATCTTACGGTGCTCAATCCCAGTGACAGAAGGGGAAATGACACGTATGTATCGTTGCTATTAAGGATAACAAGATGGGGTCTATTCCTACATGAATAGATCTTGTCTACATCATGTCATCGTTCTTATTGCATTACTTTGTTTTTCCATGAACTTAATACACTAGATGCATGCTGGATAGCGGTCGATGTGTGGAGTAATAGTAGTAGATGACTATGTTTTTCCATGAACTTAATACACTAGATGCACGCTTGATAGCGGTTGATGTGTGGAGTAATAGTAGTAGATGCAGGCAGGAGTCGGTCTACTTTGACGTGATGCCTATAATATGATCATTGCCTCGATATCGTCATGATTATTTGAAGTTCTATCAATTTCCCAATAGTAATTTGTTTACCCACCGTATGCTATTTTTCTCGAGAGAAGCCACTAGTGAAATCTATGGCCCCTGGTCTCTTATTTATCATATTTGCCTTCAAGATCTATTTTTATTTGCTTTTATTTTCAGATCTATTAATGCAAAAACCCAAGAATACCTTGCTGAAATTTTATATTATTTATTTTATCTCGCGTTTCCGTGAGATCTATTTATCCAATCGACTACAATTTTATCTATCTTTTTATCCGGGAGGGATTGACAACCCCTCTTTTACGTCGGGTTGCAAGTATTTGTTCTTTGTGTGCAGGTACTGTTTACATAGTGTTGCGTGGTTCTCCTACTGGTTCGATAACCTTGGTCTCATCACTGAGGGAAATACCTACTGTAGCTGTGCTGCATCATCCCTTCCTCTTTGGGGAAATACCGACGTAGTTCAAGCCGCATCAGCGTGTTAACTTTTGATACAACATACAAGACAAATTTGTATGACATGCCTTTCGGGTTGTTCGTTTTTGTCAACAGTCATTTCCAGAGTATCATTCTAGCCGGTGTGCTTGTTTGAGACGAGACAATTGAGAGCTTTGAGTGGGTGTTCTCTGAATTTCTAAGAATGATGGGTGGATCACCACCAATGACCATACTAACATGTGTCGGTGCAACAAACCCTGGCGTATGTTGCCTGGACTGTACACGGTCACAAGGGCAAGGTTACAGCGACAAGACAAGACCAAGCTGGAGAGATAGCTCTTTGAGAAATCAAAGGGCGGATCAAGAAGATCAAGACACGACAAAGGAACAAGATATCACTAAGTAAAAACCTCCCTTGTCGGGCAGGCGAGCCTGCTCAGGTCGAGGCTTCACCAAAGAAGAGTCCCAAGATTTCCCCGACAGGCTTGTCGGGGCCGCCAAGGGCAAGTCCCCCCGCCAAGACTCCACCACTCCACCACACCGCGATGCAAGTCACTTATCAGTGTGGCGTTGAGCCCCCAAGTGATTAAGTGGTTGTCATTTGGCACGTGGCAGCCATTTGGGAAGAAGATTCACCCTGCATGACACCCGTCCAGAGGCGTATCATGAAGACAGACAAGAGGGTGGTTGAGCGGCGCAGCAGGCTTGCCGGGCTTCATCCTCAGCGTGACACCTAGCAGTGCATTTAACGCACTTTGTCCTAACTGCCAGAGTTAGGTATGATAGCATTGTTGGCTATCTAATCAGTGTATAATGACTGATTTGCCACTGTGGTAACCCCTTAGCCTATAAAAGGAGGGCCATGGCGACCTAGAATAAGATTCAGACCCTTGTACACTCATACGCGCGTAGCTGCTCTCCCCGAGGCGACCTTGCCAGGCTTGAGTGTTGCGTGTTTGTCACGGTCCTCCATCCAATCCACCAAAGCAGGAGTAGGATTTTACGTTTCGCAGAGTCCCAAACCTGGGTAAAAACCACCCACGTCACCATTGCCGTGCTGCTTGCTACTTCTTGAGCTTGCGTTGGTTTTTCCCTTGAAGAGGAAAGGGTGATGCAGTAAAGTAGAGATAAGTATTTCCCTTAGTTTGAGAACCAAGGTATCAATCCAGTAGGAGACAACGCACAAATCACCGAATACCTGCACAAACAATCAAACAACTTGCACCAATGCGATAATGGGGTTGTCAATCCCTTGACGATTACTTGAAAAAGTGAGATCTGATAGAGATAGATAAACGATAAAGTAAATATTTTTGGTATTTTTGGTTTATAGATTGGAAACTAAAAGATTGCAAAATAGTAGATCGGAAACTTATATCGTGGAAAATAGACCCGGGGGCCATAGGTTTCACTAGAGGCTTCTCTCAAGAAAGCAAATAATACGGCGTGTGAACAAATTACAGCCGAGCAATTGATAGAAAAGCACAAAGTTATGACGATATCTAAGGCAATGATCATGAATATAGGCATCACGTCCGTGTCATGTAGACCGAAACGATTCTGCATCTACTACTATTACTCCACACATAGACCGCTATCCAGCATGCATCCAGAGTATTAAGTTCATAAAGAACGGAGTAACGCATTAAGTAAGATGACATGATGTAGAGGAATTAACTCAAGCAATATGATGAAAACCCCATCTTTTTATTCTCGATTCAAGAATATAATACATGCCTTGCCGCCCCTACTGTCACTGGGAAAGGACACCACAAGATTGAACCCAAAGCTAAGCACTTCTCCCATTGTAAGAAAAACCAATCTAGTTGGCCAAACCAAACCGATAGTTCGAAGAGAATTACAAAGATATCAAATCATGCATAAAAGAATTCAGAGAAGATTCAAATAATATTCGTAGATAAGCTGATCATAAATCCACAATTCATCGGATCTCAACAAACACACCGCAAAAAAGTATTACATCGAATAGATCTCCAAGAACATCGAGGAGAACATGGTATTGAGAATCAAAGAGAGATAAGAAGCCATCTAGCTAGTAGCTATGGATCCGTAGGTCTATGGTACACTACTAACGCTTCATCGGAAGGGCAATAGAATTGATGTAGAAGCCCTCCGTGATCGAATCCTCCTCTGATAGGGTGCCAAAAAAGGTCCCTAGATGGTATCTCATGAGTACAGAAGGTTGAGGCGGTGGAAAAGTGTTTTCGTGGATGCCTCTGGTGGTTTGGGATATTTGGGAATCTATAGGCGAAAGAATTAGGTCAGCAGGTGCACGGGGGGGGGGGGCAGAAGTGTGGGGGGCGCGCCCTCCGTCCTTGTTGCAGCTTCGTGGCTCCTTCGACTTCATCTCCAAGGCTCCTGGTTGTCTTCTGGTCCAAGAAAAATCATCGCGAAGGTTTTATTTCGGTTGGACTCCGTTTGGTATTCCTTTTCCGTGAAACTCAAAAACAGGGAAAAAAAGGAAATGGCACTGGGCTCTTGGTTAATAGGTTAGTCCCCAAAATAATATAAAATATCATATTAATGCATATAATACATCCAAAAAAGATAATAGAATAGCATGGAACAATAAAAAATTATAGATACGTTGGAGACGTATCAAGCATCCCCAAGCTTAATTCCTGCTCGCCCACGAGTAGGTAAATGATAAAAATAGAATTTTTGATATGGAATGCTACCTAACATATTTATTCGTGTAATTTTCTTTATTGTGGCATGAATGTTCAGATCCGTAAGATCCAAAACAAAAGTTTAATATTGACATAAAAAACAATAATACTTCAAGCATACTAACAAGGCAATTATGTCATCTCAAAATAACATGGGCAAAGAAAGCTTATCCCTACAAAATCATATAGTCTGGCTATGCTCCATCTTCATCACACAAAATATTCAAATCACAAAAAACCCCGATGACAAGCCAAGCAATTGTTTCATACTTTTGATGTTCTCAAACTTTTTCAACTTTCACGCAATACATGAGCGTGAGCCATGGACATAGCACTATAGGTGGAATAGAAGGTGGTTGTGGAGAAGACAAAAAGAGGGAGATAGTCTCACATCAACTAGGCGTATCAACGGGCTATGGAGATGCCCATCAATAGATATCAATGTGAGTGAGTAGGGATTGCCATGCAACAGATGCACTAGAGCTATAAGTTTATGAAAGCTCAAAAAGAAACTAAGTGGGTGTGCATCCAACTTGCTTGCTCATGAAGATCTAGGGCAATTTGAGGAAGCCCATCGTTGGAATATACAAGCCAGGTTCTATAATGAAAAATTCCCACTAGTATATGAAAGTGAAAACATAGGAGACTCTCTATTATGAAGATCATGGTGCTACTTTGAAGCACAAGTGTGTAAAAAGGATAGTAACATCGCCCCTTCTCTCTTTTTCTCTCATTTTTTTCTTCTTTTCTCTCTTTTTTGGGCCTTTTCTCTCCCCTTTTTTTATTTCCTGAGATGGGACAATTCTCTAATAATGAAGATCATCACACTTTTATTTACTTACAATTCAAGAACTACAACTCGATACTTAGAACAAAATATGAATCTATATGAATGCCTCCGGCGGTGTACCGGGATGTGCAATGAATCAAGAGTGACATGTATGAAAGAATTATGAACGGTGGCTTGCCACAAATACGATGTCAACTACATGATCATGCAGAGCAACATGCCAATGATGGAACGTGTCATAATAAACGGAATGGTGGAAAGTTGCATGGCAATATATCTCGGAATGGCTATGGAAATGCCATAATAGGTAGGTATGTTGGGAGGAAAGAATATGGTGGGTTTATGGGACCGACGAAAGTTGCACGACACTAGAGAGTCTAGCAAAGATGGAAGGGTGAGAGTGTGTATAATCCACGGACTCGACATTAGTCATAAAGAATTCACATACTTATTGCAAAAATCTATTAGTTATCGAAACAAAGTACTACGCGCATGCTCCTAGGGGGATAGATTGGTAGGAAAAGACCATCACTCGTCCCCGACCGCCACTCATAAGGAAGACAATCAAAAAATATCTCATGCTCCAACTTCGTTACATAACGGTTCACCATACGTGCATGCTACGGGACTCACAAACCTTAGCGTAAGTATTTCTCAAATTCACAATTACTCATTAGCATGACTCTAATATCACCATCTCTATATCTCAAAACAATCATAAGGAATCAAACTTCTCATAGTATTCAAAGCACTTTATAGTTTTTATTACATCCCTCTTGGATGCCTATCATATTAGGAGTACCAAAGCAAATTACCATGTTGTTTAAAGACCCTCAAAATAATATAAGTGAAGCATGAGAGTTCATTAATTTCTATAAAATAAAACCACCACCGTGCTCTAAAAAGATATAAGTGAAGCACCAGAGCATAATTGCCTAGCTCAAAAGATATAAGTGAAGCACATAGAGTATTCTAACAAATCACGATTACTGCGTGTCCCTATCAAAAGGTGTGTACAGCAAGGATGATTGTGGCAAACTAAAAAGCAAAGACTCAAATCATACAAGACGCTCCAAGCAAAACACATATCTTGTGGTGAATAAAAATATAGCCTCAAGTAAAGTTACCGATAGACGAAGACGAAAGAGGGGATGCCTTCTGGGGCATCCCCAAGCTTAGGCTCTTGGTTGTCCTTGAATATTACCTTGGGGTGCCTTGGGCATCCCCAAGCTTAGGCTCTTGCCACTCCTTATTCCATAGTCCATTAAATCCTTACCCAAAACTTGAAAACTTCACAACACAAAACTCAACAGAAAATCTCATAAGCTCCGTTAGTATAAGAAAATAAATCACCACCTTTGGTACTGTCGTGAACTCATTCATTATTTATATTGGTGTAATATCTACTATATTCCAACTTTTCCATGGTTCATACCCCCCGATACTACCCATAGAATCATCAAAATAAGCAAACAACACATAGAAAACAGAATCTATCAAAAACAGAACGGTCTGTAGTAATCTGTAACTCTCGAATACTTCTGTAACTCCAAAAATTCTGAAAAATTGGACGACTAAGCAATTTGTTTATTAATCTTCTGCAAAAAGAATCAAATCAAAAGCACACTTCTGTAAAAAATGAAAATTATGTTCCTAGGCGGAAAAGTTTCTGTTTTTCAGCAAGATCAAATCAACTATCACCGCATGCTATCCCAAAGGTCTTACTTGGCACAAACACTAATTTAGAAAACAAAACCACATCTAACCAGAGGCTAGATGAATTATTTATTGTAAAACATAACCTAAAAGCAAAAACAAAAATAAAATTGGGTTGCCTCCCAACAAGCGCTATTGTTTAACGCCCTTAGCTAGGCATAAAACACGAATACATCTAGGTATTGTCATCTTTGGTATGCAATTCTTCAATTGCACACTTGTAATCCTTAGGATATTCTTTGGTTTTATCAATGATCAAACTCCTAGGCAAGAAATCAAGAAATTCACTCGTGGCAATCGGTTCCTTAATAATATCAAAAAAATTGGGGTGAACACTTATTGTTTTGAGATCTTCATTTTCTTTACTAGAAGATTCACCCTTATTCTTGGGAATGTAAATAAACTTGGTAGCCTTAGTAGGAGGAAGATTTTGAGTAGTTTTAATAGAAGAAAAAGCGGAACCCAGGTTGGTAATAATATCCTCTAGTTTGCCAATTCTAGTAGAATCTTGATCTATCTTTTCATTAACTATGGGTTCTTTTTCTCTAAGATTCTTTAAAGTAACTCCTACCTTAGATCCATATTGAGTAATCTGATTATGAATCTTTTTATCCAAATTTTCAATGAACTCAACGGTAGCAATTTTATTCTCAATAATATCGAGCCTTTGCATCACTGTTCCAAGGTTAAAACAGTTCCATTGATCAAAAGAGGTGGTGGGCCAAACAAATCTATCATGGCATTGTAAGAATCAAAAGTATGGCTCCCCAAGAAATTCCCCCCAGTAATGGTATCCAGAACATATATATTCCAAGGAGTAACGCGCACATAAAAATTGCAAAGAAGAACAGCAGTAGATTGCTTTCGAGTAGATCTATTTTGAGCATTGCAAATTCTATACCAAGCATCTTTTAAATTTTCTCCCTCCCTTTGTTTAAAGTTGAGGACTTCATTATCGGGAGTGCTAACAATGATGGGAGGACTAGTCATGGAGGCAAGATAAACGATCTAACGCATGAGCACACAAAAAGAAAACCAAGAAGACGAACGGAAGAGGGGCGAAGAAAAGGCAAATCTTTTCGAAAATCGTTTTAGAAGTGGGGGAGACGAAAACAAGAGGCGAATGGCGAATAATGTAATGCAAGAGATGAGAGTTTATGTTGGGTACTTGGTATGTCTTGACTTGGTGTAGACCTCCCCAGCAACGGCGCTAGAAATTCTTCCTGCTACTTCTTGAGCTTGCGTTTATTTTTCCCTTGAAGAGGAAAGGGTGATGCAGCAAACTAGAGATAAGTATTTCCCTCAGTTTGAGAACCAAGGTATCAATCGAGTAGGAGCAACGCACAAATCATCGAATACCTGCACAAACAATCAAAAAACTTGCACCCAACGCGATAAAGGGGTTGTCAATCCCTTCACGTTACTTGCAAAAGTGAGATCTGATAGACATAGATAAATGATAAAGTAAATATTTTTGGTATTTTTGGTTTATAGATCGGAAAGTAAAAGATTGCAAAATAGTAGATCAGAAACTTATATGATGGAAAATAGACCCGAGGGCCATAGGTTTCAGTAGAGGCTTCTCTCAAGGAAGCAAATAATACGGTGGGTGAACAAATTCCGCCGAGCAATTGATAGAAAAGCGCAAAGCTATGACGATATCTCAGGCAATGATCATGAATATAGGCATCACGTTCGTGTCAAGTAGACCGAAACGATTCTGCATCTACTACTATTACTCCACACATCGACCGCTATCCAACATGCATCTAGAGTATTAAGTTCATAAAGAACGGAGTAACGCATTAAGTAAGATGACATGATGTAGAGGAATTAACTCAAGCAATATGATGGAAACCCCATCTTTTTATCCTCGATGGCAACAATACAATACGTGCCTTGCTGCCTCTACTGCCACTGGGAAAGGACACCGCAAGATTGAACCCAAAGCTAAGAACTTCTCCCATTACAAGAAAAACCAATCTAGTTGGCCAAACCAAACTGATAGTTCGAAGAGAATTACAAAGATATTAAATCATGCATAAAAGAATTCAGAGAAGATTCAAATAATATTCATAGATAAGCTGATCATAAATCCACAATTCATCGGATCTCGGCAAACACACCGCAAAAAAGTATTACATCGAATAGATCTCCAAGAACATGGAGGAGAACATGGTATTGAGAATCAAAGAGAGAGAAGAAGCCATCTAGCTACTAGCTATGGACCCGCAGGCCTGTGGTAAACTACTCACGCTTCATCAGAAGGGCAATAGAGTTGATGTAGAAGCCCTCCGTGATCAAATCCCCTCCGGTAGGGTGCCGGAAAAGGTCCCTAGATGGGATCTCACGGGTACAGAAGGTTGCGGCGGTGGAAAAGTGTTTTCGTGGATGCCTCTGGTGGTTTGGGGATATTTGGGAATATATAGGCGAAAGAATTAGGTCAGGAGGTGCACAGGGGCCCACAAGGGTGGGGGCGCGCCCTACCCCCCTGGGCGCACCCTCCGTCCTTGTGGCCACCTCCTGGCTCCTCTGACTTCATCTCCAAGTTTCCTGGTTGTCTTCTAGTCCAAGAAAAAGCATCGTGAAGGTTTCATTCCGTTTGGACTCCGTTTGGTATTCCTTTTCTGCGAAACTCAAAAATAGGGAAAAACAGGAACTGACACTTGGCTCTAGGTTAATAGGTCAGTCCCAAAAATAATATAAAATAGCATATTAATGCATATAAAACATCCAAAACAGATAATATAATAGCATGGAACGATAAAAAATTATAGATACGTTGGAGACGTATCACTACTCTATGGTCTCCGCTCTTTGTGCAACATGCCCCTCCCCCTTGCCGAACCACAAGGGGCCGACGGCCCCATAGGTGATCGTGTTCTGCCATGACATCTTTGGCGTGCCAGGTAGGGGGAGGCGTTTGCGCGACCCGAGATCGTAAACAACGTGTTATCCTTCATCATCTTCTTCTTCATCGACAGCTTCATCATCCATGGCGCCCAAGAAAAAGTCCGTCGCAACAGCTTACCCTTCCACCTCAAAGGCCCCATTGCATGCTTCCACTGATACCGTGGGAGCTGCGGTGGCGTCAAGGGACGCGGACGCCGCGGGGAACATGACCGGCGCAGGTGGCACCGTCACCGTTCCCCCTGCGGCCAAAGTGGGAGCAGGGGGCGCCGGAGGAGGACATCATCTGCAGCACCCTAGCGGCCATGCTCCACAAGACGCGTGTGGGGAGAATATTCAGTCTTCGCCTCTCCACCTCACTGGAGGACGCAGCTGCAGCGATGGCGCCCGCTCTCCCGCGAATCACTACCCCCTAGCCGCCCCTGCTATGGGTGCAAATACGGGGCACACGCCTTCCACAGGGAAAGATAATCAAGACGAAGCACCGAATGGGGTCGTCAACCCCCAGGCACACCATCCGCATCGTCACGCCAACCTGGCGACTGGCTCCACTACCGGTACCGTCAGAAGTCGGGCGATGTCGCCACTACCGGTACCGTCAGAAGTCGGGCGATGTCGTGATCTGCATCCTCGTCCATGCCAAGCACTGCTTCGGAAGCCATGGCGCGAGCCCAGCTCCTGCTGAGATTCCCGCGGCGGCCAATCAACTGGATGAGTGGACAACCACCATCCAAACTTTGATTAGTTTTGCTAAGGTGGGAGGATTGCAACAGGCAGGCCCACCATGGCACCCGCAAGCAGCAACAATGGCCCGAGTCGATGGCCGTGCCGAAGGGGCCACTCCGACGGTGCAGTCCCCTTCATGGAAGCCAGCGCAGAGGCTGCAGCTAGAGCCACGCGACCAAGAGCCCGACGAGGTGTCGATAGCTTCATCTGATCCTCGAGCCCATCGAGATCAGTGGGAGGTCCTGGAAGACAAGCGGAGGGAAGGCGCGCGTGTCACCATAGAACGGCACCGCGAAACCCGCCGCCAGTCTGACAGACGCAATTGCCCCAACATCGACGAACCCGCGTCCAGTGGAGGCGAATACCTGCCTTTCAAGGTTGGGTGCCTTGCCTTCACTCGCGAGCTGCAGCAAGTCCGTTGGCCATATGCCCGTATGTTCAAACCAGATATACCAGAAAAATATGATGGAAGACTGAACCCGGCAGAGTTCTTGAGCATCTACACCATCGCCGTTCAAGCCGCTGGAGGAACAGATGAAAAGGTTTTCGCCAACTACTTCCCTTTGGCACTCAAGCCGAACGTGAGGTCGTGCCTGATGCACTTGTCGGAGAACTCCATCTCAACTTGGGCTGACCTATGCAATGAGTTTGTTCATGCCTTCATGGGCGGCCATCAAGAATCAGGGCGGCCCAGTGATTTGTAGCTCCGTCCACAAAAGGAAGGAGAGAGTTTGCGGAAGTACATGCAGAGATTCAGCCGGGTGCATAGGAACATTCCAGATATCCACCCAGCAGCTGTGATTGCCGCGTTCCAGTCCAACGTACGCAACCGCAGGATACGTTCCAAGATGAACGTCTAGTTGCCCAAGACTATGAATGAGCTTTACACCTTGGCAGATAAGTGTGCCCGTATAGAGGAGGGGAGACGACTCCCCGGAGAAGAAGATAGCGTCAAAGTTGACTTTGAAGATGACGACGATGCTGCCAACCAGAAGAAGAAGAACAAGAAACACAACAAGAAACACAAAGAGAAGGCTGTGCTGGCTATCGAAGGATCCGGCACTCCTAGTACCAGCAAGAAGGCCAAGACAGAAGCCCCTGGCAAGGAAGTTGCCACGTGCACTGACTGCCGGGAAGTTGCGGCGGCCGAGAAAGCTGGGAAGGCTGACGGACCGTACTGCAAGATTCATTGGACCAAGGTCCATGATCTCCAAGTGTGCCATCAAGTTGAGCAACTCGTCAAGAAGCAGAAAGTTGAATACGAGAAGCGTGACAAGGAAAGAGACCAAGATGGAGTTGGCGGGAAAAGCCGAGGTGGCAGAGGAGGCCGTCCCGTCAAGGTCCCTCAGCACTAAGGGAAACCTGCTAGAGGCCGAGATAAGAAGGAATGTGATGACGAAAGCGGTGAAGGGGATGAAGAAGAAACCAGTGAGCAAGAGTTTCAGAAAGCCACTGACGCCTTGTGCATTGACGGGGGCACATCCTTGCACTCCTCTCACCGCCAGCTGAAACAGTGAGTACATGAAGTCAATGATGTGGAGCCACTGGCAGGTTCCCGGAAACCACTCAGGTGGTCTCGCACGCCCATCATCTTTGACGATGAGGATCACCCTGACCGCACCACTGCGGTAGGGTTCTTGCCATTGTTGGTTTCGCCAACAATCCGCAACCTCAAGGTCACAAAAATGTTGGTTGACGGCGGGGCCGGGTTGAATCTAATTTCTCCCAAGGTAATCAGCAAGCTGCAGATATCAGATGAAGATCTCAAGGTTACTGGCACGTTCAAAGGGATCAACCCCGGAAGGAGTCGTCCAAAGGGGAAAATCATGCTGCCGGTGACATTTGGAGGAGAATTGAACTATCAGACCGAGAGGATTGTGTTCGACGTGGTCGAGCTTCCATTACCGTACAATGGGATACTTGGACGACCTACCCTGGCAAAGTTCATGGCGGCATCCCACTATGCCTACAACACCTTGAAGATGCCAGGACCAATGGGCGTCTTTTCTATCCTGTCGTGGTTTTGTCATGGCAAATGCCCTTGTCAAAGGACTTAGGTGTGGAGCCATCACAATGTAGGTTAGCTTGAAGGGGTTGAACGGGACAAAGGACACAGGGTTTACCCAGGTTCGCCCCCTCACAATGAGGTAAAAGCCTACTCCTGCCTTTGTTGACTATTGCTTGAATATCGATTACAAGGGAGTGGAATCGCTTGACCTAGCTATCGATTAATTGTTTCTTGAGTTAACCCGCCACAGGGTCTCGCCTTTATATACACAAGTCGAGACCTGGGCTTACAAGAGTCCAAGTCGGATCACACAACATGACCAACTCAGTGTCTAAGTCGCCTTGCCTTACCAAGCAAGACACCATCGGGCGGCTCACACCTCCGGGTCTTGGGCCTTCAACATGCCCGCCTCTTAAGCCGACTCTAGTTTCATGTCTCCTCAGGCCCATCTTAAGCCTTCTATTCTTGAGTCACCAATAGTGTAACCCAGCCCCTCCTGGGCGAGTCACACCGCGGGGTCATGTCCCCAACATTAGGCCCCAGATTGATTTGAACTTGTTCATGTCAATCTTCACTGGTTCTGGTTGGCGAGTCTTCTTTCCAATACTTAACTTCGAACAAATCGTTGTAACCCGCCGTGACGTCATGCGAGATAAATCCAGAAAAATCCTATGACATTACAATGGATCTTTTTACATTAATTGGTCGTCTGAGAATCGAGGCGCCTCCGGTGTTAAGATAATCATGACGTCTCCTTGATTTTTGCACCTGCCATTTCACTGTTTCACCTATTCCCTTATATATATAGGCATGGGGGGGGGTCCTTTTTCACTTTTACCCCCTTCGCCTCCACTTCTTCCACCTTGCAACCTCCGCCGCACAAGAGCTCCGCCGCTCCGGCCGTTCTTCACCAATGACCCTGACAAAGGCCGCTGCATCAACCTGACCGGACCAAATAACGGCGGCGCGTCCCCGCTCTTCTTCAACTTCGTCAGGTACTCCTCCTTTTCTGCTTTAGATACGCATTAGGTCATAGCAGTTCCTGTAGTTCATTAGCATGTTCATCGTGGTTCTCTCAAGTTCATCCACTTTCTGCTTTAGAGAACTTAGTTCAATCCAAAAACGAAGTAGACATGGGGCGGTAGCAGTTTTAGCCCTCATTTTGCATCTCGCGTAGATCCCTTTTCTCAGAATCCATGCACGACTTGCCACTTTTTCCATTACTGTACCTTAGATTTTGGAATTGTTCTTCATTTCTTGAACTGCCGTAGATCCAAAATTTTAGGCACAATCTGTGAAACTTGTTTGTTCCATACTTAGTGGAATTTCAACAATCTTGATTTCATAGACAACTGATCCACCATTCTTTGTTTGGGCAGCTTAAACAACAACTTTTGTGACCTACCAGAACCTGGCCGTCTTAATCATAACTTATGACGTGCCAAGAAATCCAAAATTTTGTATAACCCGCCGACAATGCTTGCTGTCTTATACCTTCTCAATTTAACCTGTCATGTGCTTATAATCTAGTAACTGCCCCGTTCCATGGCTAGGGTGGCTCACAATCCCTTCAACAACCTATAATGCATAAACTTTTAATGGTGTCTAGCTTATCATTGCTAAAGTGTTGTATGATCATTCAGGTGGTTTATCATCATACATTAATCCGCCATACTTTTATTCTTAGGCTATAACTTTTAACTCGCCATCATGACTAAGACTCCTACCTCCTGTGATTGGATTAGTCACGGAGAGCACAATCAACGATTTCGTGACCATGTGGGTTTTGCCTCCTCAAGAGGTCATTCACTGGCAGGTTCCAGGCTCCGAATGCCCCCTGAACCCCAAGAAGGGGAGGTTGTAGTTTTCACGGATCATCTTGTCCATGGTTTCTCACCCCCCTGGTCAAAAAAATTCCGGGATGTTTTACATTTCTACAATCTTCATCCAGAAGACATTGGCCCCAACTCTGTTTCAACATATGCAACATCCAAGTGTTCTGCGAAGTGTACCTTGGGGAAAAACCCTCTGTTGATCTGTTCAGAGACTATTTCTACATCAACCGTCAAACTGAGATGTCAGATGGGCTCAGTCTTGAACTCGGAGGCATTTCTATCCAAAGGCGAAGAGACGTAGTTTTTCCTTCAGCCGCCCTGCCCAGTCACCCCAAAGACTGGAATTTCACCTGGTTCTATTGTAAAGACACCTCCCCATCTGGAGAGAACCCCTTGCCAGGTTTCCGCCCCTACCAGCTTACCATCATCGGCCAGCTTCCAGGTCATTTAACCGCTGCCGAACACGCTCCCTTTGCTGCCACCTTTTCAAAGATAAGGGCCTTGCTCGTCAATGGCCTAACTGGAGTTGACCTGGTCTGTTGCTGGGTCACGCCGGCTTAATGTGTCATTATACTGGTGACCCAAAATACCCACAACGCTACAACCCAACTCGTCTGACTGATAAAGAGATCAATGAGATGGTCAAGACGCTGCTCGGCAAGTCTCTGGAAAGCTGCAACAAAGTGGCATTGAATCCCTTCTGCACACTTAACCTGGCTCCTCCTATAAGACATTAGATCAAACTTCATCATGCTTTCATCAATCTGTAACTTTCACCTTATTTCAATTATGTTGTTCATTTCTATACAGGCTAACTCTCCATTCTGGAGAAGGAATCTTCAAGCCGCCGCCCAGTCAAAATGACAAAAACAAAAGCTCATGGTCCGGGTCGCCGCAAGAAGCTATCAGCCGAAGTGATGCTCCATCTTGATGATGAGTCGGAGGTATAACTTGACTATCTTAGATTTCTTTTCATGCAACTTATTGACACTGGTTCCTCTCAGAAATAGGCAGACACCATCCATGCAGACGCAGCATAGGTAACTATAATTTCCTCCGGCTCAGAACCCTTACAAAGAAAGATAATTCGGCAGGTCATCCATAGGGTAAAATTTTCTCATCCTCTTGCTCACTTGGATCCCAAACTTCTTTTGAAGAAACAGCAACACGAGTCAAGGCACCCGACCTGGAGTGGCGGCTCTCACGACCTCGTCTCCGGCTTACCTAACACGCCTGCTCCTCGCAAGCATCGACATGAGGTGCTACATAACCCAGACTCTCTTTATCCATTAGCCGGCCTCATACGTCAACCTCTTAATCCTTCCAACTCAAAATTATCAGAAGACGCCTCCATCATCCCATGACTCTTCTGTCATTGGAAACCACGGCCACCTATGGGGCCACGAGCCCCTTGTGGTTTGGCAAGGGGATGAACACATTGCACAAAGAGCGGAGAACGTCGCGCATCACAGCAGAGATCACATGGGCAGTTTTACCCAGGTTCGGGCCGCCGCGAGGCGTAAAATCCTACTCCTGCTTTGGTGGATTGATGAGAGGACCGTGGTGGAGATGCAGCGCTCTTGCCCGGTAGGGTTGCCTCGAGGCGAGAGCGACTACGCGCATATGACTGTACAAGGGTTCAAATCCTTTTTATGGTTGCCACGACCCTCCTTTTATAGATCAAGGGGTCACCACAATGGCAAATAAGTCATTGTGTACTGATTAGATAGCAAACAGTGTCATACCTAACTCTGCAGACGGGGCAGAGTGCATTAAATGCGCCGCTTAGTGTCACATCATGGCATGCCCGGCAAGCCTTGCCGGGCTGTTCGGCCACCTTCTTGTCTGTTGTCGGCGTTCTCGGAACGGGGGTCCCCAGACTTGCCTGCCTGTGGCCCACCGCGTGGCTAAGCCAGCGGGCCGTGCGGCCCATCTTCATCAGCAAGGCATCCAAGACCCTCGCGAGGGGCCAAACCTCGCGAGGGGGATGACCCAAGACCTCCTACGGAGTTACCTAGTCAGGCAGGCTCATGAGGAGCGGAGATACCAAGGCAGGGCAAACCTCACGAGGCTCTCGTGACGTGAGCCATGACGATCGACACCAGGCGGGCACCAGCGCGCACAGCGTCCTTGTTTCCTCTTTGGTGCTAAGGAGGCCAGCGCAGGCGAGGAGTACCGAGGCATCAGGCAAAGGTTGCTATATCGGTGCAACGAGACCAAGACCAGGAGGATGGCAAGAAGGAGGTCATCATGGAGCCCAAGACGGCGTCACCACCAGAGCCTTTCACAGGCGAAGACCACTTTTGTTAGGATAGCTTGTACTAGCTGCCCCCCTTCAAATTTGCCCGCCATTGTTGGCTCCCTTCCCGCTCAACATTTGGGAAGAGAACCAGGGCCTATATAAGTAGAGCTAGCCACCACAGTAGGGGGGCGAGCAATTCATCCAGCTCTCACCGGCTAAGCCACCAAGCACAAGAACACCTCAACCTCAGGAGGCTGTTCTTCTCCTTGTACTGTTCATCATCAGCCCAAGAGGCAATCCATCCACCACCACACTGGAATAGCGTATTACACCACAACGGTGGCCCGAACCAGTATAAATCTCGTGTCTCTTTGTGTTGCGAGTTCGTCGAGTTCGTCCGCGAGATCTTAGCGAGCTAGGGTGTAGATCGGTAGGAGGGAAAGACTTCGCGCGCACCCCAGTGTTCGAACCTTAAGGGTTTGCCGGAACCCCACATCCGACATTTGGCGCGCCAGGTAGGGGTGCGTCGGAGCTTCTTCTCCGCTGACTAGCTCGCCGACGCTCCATAGCCACGATGTCCAGCGACTCAAGGGCCGGCTCCGACCGCTGGGCAGCCTGGCCAGCCCGGGCAGCTCCGCCTGCCCATGAAGACCTCGACCCCGCACTCCAGGCAACGCGAGCGCCGCCAAACTCCACCGGGCGCGGGCAGCGCGGCCAGGCGTCGTCCACCCTCACCCCGCTGCAAGTATGAGCCGCTGCAAGAGCAGCGAGCCATGCCGCAGCAACGGCACCGCACTCGCGGCGGGAGCAAGCAAACATGCGGGCAGCGCTCACCGTGGCAAGGGAGCTGCTGCGATGCAGGCTGATGGAGAGCGGCCGGGATGCACTGCTGGAGCGTGTTGCCGAGCTACTGGATGCAGCGGCGTCAGGGGCACCACCTTTCTGCTATCGAGTTTCCCCTCATGCCACTGCAGGGCCACACGGCGGGCATCACCACAACCGCGCGCCATCAGCTACGCCCGGGGGCTTCATCAACATCAGCACGGCCAACGGCGTAGGGGGCTCCACCGCCCCCATGCCGCCCGCGACAAGCGTGGGCGCAAGCGTCGCCCCCCACGGTCCTAGCCGGATGCCACGCTACCATCCTCAGAACGCCACCCTGGGCCGAGCAACATGGAGCATGGGGCACTAGGGCGAGGTGTTCGGGGTGATGGCCCAGGAGGCCTACGTGCCCCGCATGATGGACCAAGAGTACGCACCGGAGGACGACCCCGGCTCATTCGTTGGAGAAGATTGGGGAGACGGGGCGCTAGGAGCTGAAGCTTTCTAAGAACCAACGGAGAACCACGACGATCGCGCCGGCAACGGCAACTACAGGGTACCGCTAATCTCTCAGGAACAGGCTTACGCTAACCATGGGCTACAGATGAATCAGGTTGCAGCGTCGATCGACGACCCTGGCACGACAGCACCCCTTCCAACAAGGAAACATGCTGGGGGGCCGCCAGGAGGGAGCCAGGAGCAAGGCCCCTCCCCGCGCCGCGCGACGCCTGGCGACACCCGGAGGTAGGCCCTCTGCCGGGGAGGCCTCGACGACCCTTCCCCCGGCAGAGGACCTGTGGTCGCCGAGGGCACCGCTGGCATCCTCTTTCCCTCTTTTGTGTCGTCCCGGTGACCGGTCGGCTTAAAGGAGGTCAAGGGTGGCGCAAGGCGGGGCCCTTGTCTGGCGATATGAAGCAAGGCCGGTACCTGTGAAGAAGGCCCAATGCCAGTGAAGCTCGCTGCCCGTGACACTATCACGTAATAATGAGTTGGGGCAGTACACGCCCCGGAGTCTCAGGGGTGCCGGCCTCAGGCCCTGCGGCTCCCTCCCATGCCTAGTGGCAACACTTAGCTCCGCGCTGGAGAGAAGACTTGAAGACCAGAAGACTAGACTAGGTGTCGGACGCGGCCTTTCGCTTTGGATCTCTCTTTCTGTAGCTTTGCTTTGTGGATCTGGATTTAAGTTGAAGCTGAATTTTTATCGATGCGCACGGGGGGAGCCTTTTCTCGTTTGAGCAATTTCTTGCCTTTTGGATCTCGTTTTGTCTGGGACTCATGTCCGTCGCCTTCCCCTCACGAGCTCCTCGCGAGCGGGACTGCGCGAAGCACGCGCATGCCAAGCGCGCGCTAGCACTACAACTGGTGCTCACCTCTTGTGGGGCCCCTTCTAACGGGGCGACAAGCTCCGCAGGATTCTCAGAAACTCAACGCCTCGCGACCCAGCTCAAAGCTGGCGCTGGCTAAGGTAAACCATGACAGAAAACTCGCACCTGGATTCACGAGTCCACGAGGACACAAACTCACACTGCATAGGAAAGTAAAAACTGCAATTTGCTTACATGAGGGGCTCCCCCTCTCAAAATGCTCTTACAAGTTTCCCAAGGGCCACGCTCGAGTTTTGTGTGCAGGATGAAACGACAGGAGAACAAGGGATCAGCCAGAAATGTCGCTCGCTGCATCACCTGCGGACGCGTCGCTCGCGTCGTCGTCGTCTTCGTCAGCATCATCGCCGCCATCGGCGACGCCCCCGTCGCCGTCGTCAACCACGTCGCCTTCGTCTGCGACGACCACCACCGCGTCGTCCTCCGAAGTGAAGGCCCTGACCAACACGTCCACATTGTCCTCAACCCAACGCGCCAGGTCGCCCCGGACAGCCGTGGGTACGGGGGCGATGGCGGTGTCGAAATCAAAGTTGGGATCGACATTCAGGAGATGGCTGAAGACACGGGAGAAAGCGCGCTCAAGCAGGCCATGACCCCTTTCCTCCACAAGCTGGCGAGCTCTGGCAGATCGAGCCTCCAGGCGCGTCACCACCTCGGTGAAGAAGGTCAGGTGGCTGGCATAATCATTCGAGTGAGGGGCCAGCACCTCCACGTCGCAAATGTGGCCCAGGGCGATATTGGCCCTGTTCCGGAGATCCTGAAGCATAGGGGCATGCTCGCGCTCCAGCGTTTGTCGCTGGAGCACTTCCTCCGTGTTTTGTCGTGCGGCGGCCTCAGCGTCATCGACCCGCCTCCGAAGGGAACGCAGCTCAGCGCGGGCAGAGGCCAAGTCTGCCTGCGCCGTAACCAGGGCGGCGGCCGTGGCTTACGCGCGCCTCTCAGCCTCATCCAACCTGGGCCTGAGGGCAGCGGCCCTGCCCGCATCCTCCGTACCCGCGAGCTTCAGCTTCAAGTCGTACCTACCCTCCAGGTCTGCGCGAACCTCGGCCACCCGGCGATTGACCTCCTCCTCGAGCCTGGCCTCGCGAGCCCCGACGGCATCTTCTGCTTGAGCAACTTGACGCTCCCTCGTCTCCAGTTGCTCGAGCTCGAGGCTGTGCTCCACGACTTCCAGGGCCAGCGCCTCGTCGCGCTTTCGGACCTCCTCTTCCTCCGCAGGCGTCCCCCTCAGCGATGCAAGAGTGGCCCTACGCGCCTCCACCTGCTGCTCAAGGGACGCGCTCCAGGCCTGGAGCTCCCACGCGCGCTCCTCCACAGCCACGCGATGGCGGTCAGCCTCGCAAGCCTCTTCCAAGGCTCACGAGCAGGCTTCATGGGCGATCTTGAGGGACGCCTCGGCCTTCGCATTCTCAAGGTCGCGCTGATAGCGACCGAGGTTGATGGCAACCTTCAGTTTGCGCCGCTCCTCCACCAGCCGGAGACCTTCAGCCTCAAGGCGCGAGTCGACACCAGCGAGCTCTTCACCCAGTCGACTCATCGCGCCCATCGCCTCCTGGAAGAGCTCATGACGAACTACGCTCGGCCCGCGCTCGAGCTCGAACGCTCGGCCCACCTCGTCCTCCACCTCCGGGGAAGCAGGCGGGGCGCCAAGTGGCGCGCCACCTCCTGGCAGGGGGCTGGGGGCTGACACCGTACCTGACGTCAGCCAGTCCTCGCGAGAAGCCCGAGCCGATCGGGGCTCGCTGCTTGAAGAGGAGCCGAAGATCGAGGCCAACCAGCTGCTGTCCATGAGGAAAGGATGAGTCTTGGGCACGCCCGTCAAGCTGCACGCTAGACCGTGGGGGAGGGGTGGCCAAGCCGCGGGCTCAGCGCACCACGAGGGCAGGGACGCTCCCCAACCGACCCTGCTCGAGGGGCGGCAGGCAGACCAGGAACGCTCAAGGCCGATGGGGGAGCCGGTGAAGGAGGAGGCCGCTTCTCAGAGGATGCAACAGCTTCAGCGGAAGGAGCCGTGAAGGACTGATGTCAGGATAAGAAGGCTACATACAAGGAGCCATGATAACAAGATACTTCCGCGTCAATGGCGATGTACTTTCGTCGCTTCAACGGTCCAAAGATATTGCTGCCGCTGGGGGATCCCTTCCTCTTGCGGAGCTCCTCGAAGTCCACACAAAGACGACCGAAGCGCTGGATGTGACGGCCGGTGCGCGGCGGGGATGAAGAAGAGCTTGGAAGGATGTCTTCAGGGGCGCCCGGTTGCGGCGGACAGCCGGGCACCGTCTCACCACAACCTCCCGAGGCTCCTGGAGCCTTGGCCTCGGGAGCCGCATGCCGCGTCTCCTCAGTGACCGACGCCTCAGGAGGGGGGCACAGGCCCCCGAGGAAGACGCCTCAGGATCATCACTCGACATGTGCTCCTCAGCACTCGAGTCACCGGCCCTTGTCGAAGCTCGCTCTCCCGCACCGTCACCTGGGGCGAGCTCGGCACCGATGGCGAAGAAGGGAACCATGATGACGGGGTTCTCGCGGGACCCCACCAGGCCGATTGGGCGCAGCCCCCACTCGTCAAAGGAAGGCATGCTCGCGGCAAATGCGGCTTTGTTCTCGCAGCGGTACAACAGGCAGCTATTCCGGGGCATCTCATCCGGCAGAGGGACACCTGACAGGACCATGAGCACCGTTTGCTGCATCACAAGAGGAAGCCCCTTCTCCTGAAACCTCATGCGGTCCTGGCTGCGGAGCAAGTCCCACATTGGGCGGGAGTGGTGCTGAAGTGGAGCGACTCGACGCTTCACGAACTCCTTCACCACCATGGGCACAGTCACGCCGAGGTCCTTCAACCACCTTAGCCTGGCCCAGACGGGGCCAAGGCGAGGGCTCGCGAGCTTCTGATGGCCCCAGCCAGAGTTTGGAACAGCAGGCCCCGCCGGAACTTGGAGCAGAGGGTTGAGCACGCCGGCGTCAACAAACACCCATCGTATGCGGAACTCGCTCGTGGACGAAGGAAGCTCAAAGTCAATCCCCTCGCCCGCTATCGCGGCCACGACTTGGAAGCCCACGCACCCCGAGCTCTGCCAGGGACTGGTCAGATGCAACAAGAAGAAATGGCGGAGGAGGGCCACGGAAGGAGCGACGCCCACCATGGCCTCGCACAAGAAGGCGAAGACGGCCAGAAGGGTCATAGATTGAGGGTCGAGATGAAGCATGTGGATCTGGTAATGCTCGAGCACCGCATTGAAGAAGGCGGAGAAGGGAGGAATCAGGCCAACCCAAAGGGCCTCTATGAAGATCGAGACCTCAGTGGCTGCCCGAGCCATGCGAGTGTGGGACGCGGGCCAAGCCGCCGTCTCTCCCCACTCGTTGAAACTGTAGGCAAGCATGGGGCGCACCTTGTCCATGGCCTCGTCGTTGAGCACCCGAGGCCGGCCGAGCGCCGACTCAAAAGACGGAGGCGCAGTTGGCAACGACAGGGGTTTCTTCCCCTTTTCAGCTTGTTTCGGCACCACGGCGATGAAGCAGGCGAAGCGTAAGCCGGATTGGACAGGCAGAGCAGGTCCTCGAGGAAGCAGGGAGATTGGAAGAGCCAGGCATGGGTGAAGGAAGAATAACTGTGTGAGATGCGGGGGCCGCGTAGCCAGGCGGATTCAAGGGCAGCGTGGGGAAGCGGAGACGCCCACGTCCAATCAACCGCCACGCGTCAACCGAGGCCGCAGGCTGTTGGGGCCCGCGGTGCTCCATACTTGACCCTTGGCTTCGCCGCGAAGCCAAGCCCAAGCGCACCTTGGGCCCGGGGGCTACTGTCGGTGTTCTAGGAACAGGGGTCCCCAGACTTGCCTGCCTGCGGCCCACGGCGTGGCTAAGCCAGCGGGCCGTGCGACCCATCTTCATCAACAAGGCATCCAAGACCCTCGCGAGGGGCCAAGCCTCGCGAGGGGGACGACGCAAGACCTCCTCAGGAGTGACCTAGTCAGGCAGGCTCACGAGGAGCGGAGATATCAAGGCGGGGCAAACCTCACGAGGCTCTCGTGACGTGAGCCATGACGATCGACACCTGGCGGGCGCCAGCGCGCACAGCGTCCTTGTTTCCTCTTTGGTGCTAAGGAGGCCAGCGCAGGCGAGGAGTACCGAGGCATCAGGAAAAGGTTGCTATATCGGTGCAATGAGACCAAGACCAGGAGGACGGCAAGACGGAGGTCATCGTGGAGCCCAAGACGGCGTCACCACCACATCCTTTCGCAGGCGAAGACCACTTTTGTCAGGATAGCTTGTACTAGCTGTCCCCCTTCAAATTTGGCCGCCATTGTTGGCTCCCTTCCCGCTCAACATTTGGGAAGAGGACCAGGGCCTATATAAGTAGAGCTAGCCACCGGCTAAGACACCAAGCACAAGAACACCTCAACCTCCGGAGGCTATTCTTCTCCTTGTACTATTCATCATCAGCCCAAGAGGCAATCCATCCACCACCACACTGGAGTAGGGTATTACACCACAACGATGGCCCGAACCAGTATAAATCTCATGTCTCTTTGTGTTGCGAGTTCGTTGAGTTCGTCCGTGAGATCTTAGCGAGCTAGGGCGTAGATCGGTAGGAGGGAAAGACTTCGTGCACACCCTAGTGTTCGAACCTTAAGGGTTTGCCGGAACTCCACATCCGACATCTGTCTTCTTGACATGTCTCTGGACGGTTGTCATTTGGAGGTGATTTCCCTCGGAAGTGGCTGGCATGTGTCAAGAAATAGCCACTTAGTCACTTCGGGGCTTGACACCACACCGATCGACGACTTGCGTCGCTGCGAGGTGGAGCGGTGGAGCCTCTGCGGGGTGGTCCGCCCTCGGCGCCCCCGGCAAGCTTGCCGGGGTAGTCCTGTGACTTGTCTCTGGAGCAACCTCGTCCTTGCCAGGCTCACCTGCCCGGCAAGGGAGGCTTTTCCTAAGTGGTATGTTGCTTCCTTTGGCTTGACTTGGTCTTCTTGATCCGCTCTCTGACTCCTCAAAGAGCTATCTCTTCTGCCTGGTCTGGTCTTGGATGTCGCAACCTTGCTCTTAGGCATGTGCATGGTTTGGGCAACAGACCTAGGGTTTGTTGCACTGACAGGAGCCCCCGGGCCTGGCCCGAACACGTTGCCGGGCGTCATCGGGGTAGGTCCTATCCAGTGCACAGGTAAGAGGGTAGTAGTTGCTTGTCCTTCGAGATCTTCTTTGCTTTTTCATTAACCTGAGCCCATGTTAGTTTCTGGTTCTCCCGTGCATCGCATAACGCCAATTGCAGTGGGGGAGATAATGGGCCACGATCTGCAGGGTACCCATGTCCCACGTTCGCGGGGCGGTAATCGCCACCCCATTATCTTTCCCGCTGCAAGTGTCGGCGTTCTGGGAATGGGGGTCCCCAGACTTGCCTGCCTGCGGCCCATGGCGTGGCTCCACTCGCGGCCTAGTACGGCCCGTCTTCATCAACAAACGCTCAAGACCCTTGCGAGGGGCCAAGCCTCACGAGGCAGACGACACAAGACCTCCTCGGGGGCAGCCTCACCAAGCTGGCTCCCGAGGGGCGGAGAGATCAAGGCAAGGCGAACCTCGCGAGGTTCCAATGACGTAAGCCATGACGACCAAGACCAGGCGGGCGCCAGGCGGGTGCCGGTGCGCACAGTGTGCTCGTTTCCTCTTTGGTGCTAAGGAGGCAAGCGCATGCGAGGAGTACCGACACATCATGCAAAGGTTTCCATATCGGTGCAACGAGACCAAGACCAGCAGGACGGCAGGCCGAAGGTCACCGTGGAGCCCAAGACGGCGTCACCACCAAAGCCTTTGGCAGGCGAAGACCAACTTTAGTCAGGATAGCTTGTAATAGCTGTCCCCCTTCAAATTGGCCGCTTTAGCATCCCTTCCCGCTCAATATTAGGGAAGAGGACCAAGGCCTCTATAAATAGGACTAGCCACCACAGTAGGAGGCAACAGATTCAGATCATCCTCACACCCACCAAGCACAAGAACACCTCGCCTCAGGAGGCTATTCTTCCCCTTGTACTGTTCATCCTCAGCCCAAGAGGCAATCCACCACACCACACTGGAGTAGGGTATTACACCACAATGGTTGCCCAAACCAGTATAAATCTCGTGTCTCTTGCGTTGCAAGTTCGTCAAGCTAGGCTTTGAGATCGCGGTGAGGTTGAGGGCGTGATTAGGTAGGGGGAAATCTTCGTGCGCACCCCAGTGTTCGAACCTCAAGGGTTTTGCCTTAACCCGAAATCCAACATTTGGTGCACCAGGTAGGGGTGCACCGAAGCTTTCCTTCCATCAATCCGCGTCATGTCGCATCGTCGCATCCATGGCAGACGCTCGCCGGGCTCGTGCTGAGCGCCGGGCTGCCCTCACCGCCCGCGTTGCTCAGACGGCTCCCGTCGGTGGGCCTCCCTGTCGTTCTCCATCGCCTGCCGCCAACGCCGCCACCAGCCCGGCGGGGAACGAGAAGCAAGCGTCCTCGCTACACCCCTCGGTGCGGTGGGACGGCCGCACCGCCACTCCGTCGCTGACCCCGGCTGGCTCATCGTCTCACGCTCGTCGCGCTCCCACGGACACGCAGGCCGCGCTGTGAATGGCACGCGAACTCCTGCGCTACCGCCCCATCGACGACCTCTACGAAGACTGGCTGGAACGCATCGCCGAGCTCGTCAGCGCCGCAGGGGGCTCCCCTGCGCCGTCCCTCTCACTGCCTCGCCCTCCGCCAGCTGCAGGCGACGTGGCTCATGGAGCGCCACCCCCACCACCTCCGCACCAAGACGGCGTCCTGGCGCCAAGGCGTGCGGCCCCCCGGTGCGACCCGTCACGTCGGGCGACCATGCATGAAGAAAGAAGCTGCCAAGAAGTTCCTCGTCCACAAGAAAACGCTCCCGCGCTCCCAGCACCACTACGACAAGACCGTGCGCCGCCTGCGGTGGTGGTGCGCGGACATCAAGGGCAAGCTCCACATCAGCAAAGGGTCCTGGTGGCTACCGCGGGCTGCTGCGCTTTCACTCCTGTGGTGCGTAGCGTCGCATGGCCGGGCAAGTTCAAGCCAGACCTGGCTCCACGCTACGAAGGCACCCCCGACCCCACGGAGTTCCTACAGCTCTACGAGCTGAGCATCGAGGCGGCCAACGGCGACGAAAAAGTCATGGCGAACTGGTTCCCCATGGCTCTCAAGGATGGCGCCCGCTCATGGCTCATGAACCTGCCTCCAAGCTCCATCTCCTCCTGGAACGAGATGCGCGAACGCTTCGTAGCCAACTTCCAGGGCACTCGCGACCGCCCTCCGGCCGCGGGTGACCTGCGCCGCGTCAAGCAGCAGCCAGGAGAGACCCTCCAGAAGTACATCCAGCGCTTCAACAACGTTCGCCTCAAGATCCCCAAGGTGACGGACGAGGCCATCATCTCCGCGTTTTCTGATGCCGTCCGCGACATCAAGATGAAGGAGGAGCTCGCCATCCACGAGGAGCTGTGCACGTCCTTGGAGTTGTTCAACCTGGCGACCAAGTGCACAAGGGCTGAGGAAGGGCGCCTTTCCCTCCTCGTGCTCCTGGCTGCCGACCTGGAGGAGAAGAAAGCCAAAGCCAAGGACATGAAACACAAGGGAGTGGCCATACTCGTGGCGGAGTTGGACACGAAGCGCGGCCGCGACCAGCCCGAGTCATCCAAGAGCAGCCGACCATTCTGCGCCTTCCACAACATTCACAACCACAACAGTAACGACTGTCAAGAGCTCGGGGCCATTTGAGATGGATGCCTCGGTCGACGCCCCAAGCACAACGACCGGGGCTACAGCCACGGAGGACGTGGCGGAGGACGCTGGGACGACCGTGGCCCTCGCCAAGAGTGGCGCGACCGGCCTCGCGAGGACCGCTGGTAGGATCAACGTCGTGAAGGCGCCTGGAGGGATCAGCCTCGCGAGGACCATCCTTAGGGCAATGCTGGCCTTCCTCTGCTGCTGCCACCACCAAGAAGGAACGACAACCACCATTAGGACGAGGGGGCTGGGGGCTTCCAGGAGCCGCGGGCTATCGCTTGCATCCTGGGTGGAGCCCAAGCCCCAGTCTCTCAGCGAATCTTCAAGTAGTTTGCTCGCGAGGTGAACGCAGTCCTTCCCAGGCTTGAGGCCACACGCCCGCTTAGGTGGTCCAAGTGCGCCATCACCTTCAGTTCGGCGGATCGGCTCAAGTGCGCGGCCACCGCTAGCGCCCTACCGATGCTTTGTTCACCCGTCATCAGCAATGTACAAGTCACCAAGACCCTCATTGATGGCGGCGCAGGGCTTAACGTCCTGTCCGTCGAGATGTATGACAGCCTTCAAGTGCCCTACGATCAGCTTCAGCCTACCAAGCCCTTCTCAGGAGTGACCGACGGTTCCACCACGCCGATAGGGCAGATCCGCCTCCCTGTCACCTTCAGACAGCGCGACAACTACCGCACCGTGCTAATCGACTTTGACGTCGCCCACATCCGTCTGCCATACAATGCCATCCTCGGGTATCCGACCCTGGACAAGTTCATGGCAGTGACACACCACGGCTACAATGTCCTCAAGATGCCAGGAAGCGGCGGGATCATCACTGTCCCATGCGAAGAAAGAGATGAGGTGTGCTCCCTCGAGCGCGCCTTCCAAGCAGCGTCAATCGAAGACCCCGACAGCAACGCGACACAACACCCTCCTGAGGTCGTCCCCAAGAAGAAGAAGCATCTACTCCGCTCAGGGCCTTAGGAGAGCAGCACCGCAAGTGGAGCCACGTCAGGATCAGCGCCCGCGCCTGGGGCGCCTCCCTCCCTTGCATAGGAAGGCGTGCCCAGCACCCTCCTCGGGCAGGGCTCGGGGGCTCTCTTCTGGAGGGCCTCTGACCTTGCCAACGTCACGAGGGAGGTGCTCGGGCACCACATGGAGGCGTGCTTTGCAGCATGTTTCCCTCAGGAGGAAACCGGACAATGAGCACCCGGCGCTCAAGAATTCATTGCCAAGACCACTCAGGAACTGCAGGTTGCAAGAGCCATGCACGACGACCACCGCTCACCTGTCGCGGCTCCCCATCCAAGCGAGGATGGTGGGCTGCGCGTCTGCATCGACATCCCAGGGCTCAACATGGCTGCATCTCAGGAGCTTTTCTGGCCTTCGCGTGTGGGACGCTGCAAGGGCCCGCCTCACAGCTACCTTCGCATGCCTTTTGGCCTACCAAGCGTGGCATCCGCCTTCCGGCGCAACCTGCGGAGCATCCTGGCGGCTCAGGAGGCCAGGCACCACACAGTCCTTCGGAGATGGAGATGGTCCTCAAGGCACCGCCCAGACCCCTAGAGCCTCCCGAGGCTCAGGGTCCCGGTGGCTCGTGAGGAGCAACCCCTTCACCACGCGTCTTCAGCTGCCCCGACATTCCTTCAACAATAGAACCAGGTGACATTTTCCAAGTTTATTTAGCTGGGAGCGCCCCTCGGGCTGCATCATTCCCAGGCCGCGTGGGTCCGTCCCTGTGGCATGTATCCCTTTACATCTTTAGCTTACTCTGTTGGGGGCGCCCCTCGGGCTGCATCATCCCCAAGCCGCTCGGGTCCAGCCCAGTGGCATGTATCATTCTGGCATTTACCTAAGCTAGCTCGCCTTCCATGCATAATCTATCTATGGTTATCGCCTACTTGATTGCCGCCCACCATGGGAGCCACGCGCCGATCGTCTTTCTTCAGGGCCCTTCGCATGAAGGCTAGGCACGGCGTTTGTGCTCGGGCCCGTCCCTGCAGCGTCGATAAATCCAATGGCCGAGCTCTGTCTGGCGGGCCGGCCCCATTCACGTCACCTCCTGGGGTCGTTGGTGCTTGGCCTTCTCACGCGATAAACTCAGGAGATTTGTTCGGCGCAGGTTGTGTAACCATCTCGCAGGACCACCACAGCCATCAAGAATCAAGACCAGGCGCAACCCGCCTTGAGGTAGGGCCTCGTGAGTCCCGCGCTGGCTCACGAGTGCCCGGACACACCTCGTCTAGCCCTACCGTGCAAGCCATGTGTCAGGGCGGGGCTGTACACGCCCCGGGGGCTCTCCGCAGTAGGGAGTCCCTCCCACGTACCAGTGGAAGCACCATGCTCCGTGCTGGCCGTCGACACTGTCGAGGAGCGGCTATGCCCGTGCAAGTACGGAAGCGCTATGCTCTGCGCTGGTGATAAACAACTGAGGGCGGCCTCGCGGCCGTATCAACCTCAGGGAGCCCTTGAGCTCAGTGTCTGGCCTCATCGCAACACCTCCCCTCGGGAGAGTCGCGCGAGCGGGCTGGGCACGGGGGCTGCGCTTGGGTCACGCCCAAGCGTACGCCACCCAGCCAGGTCCCCCGGACCTAGTCGTCGCGCGCCCCTCCCGAGTCGAGCCTCGGCGAGGACAAAGGTATGAAGGTCGTTTGAGCGTCACGGGGGACTCCTGAGCATCGCGACTCAGTAGCCTAACTGTCCACGTAGCCCCTCACTCCTTGGTCCCATCCTGGTGATCCGGAGGACCCAACGGCGGTCGAGGTATGCGCGGGGTCAGGCCCTGCCGACGTAGAACACTAGACCTACCCTTGCATCTCCTTTCCATAAGCTGTTTGCGCGTCAAGGGGGACTCCTTAGCATCGCGACTCAGGAGCCTAACTGGCCACGTAGCCCCTCACTCCTTGGTCTCGTCCTGGTGATCCGAACGACCCAACGGCGGCTGAGGTATGCACGGGGTCGGGCTCTGCCAACATAGAACGTAAAGCAAATGGGAAGGAAATCACAAAATCTCAAAAAAATATTACAAGACATATTGTTCTCCGAGTATCAAACGCAAGTTAAAATGCCTCCACGAGGCACGGGACATGTTGCAGGAGTTTAAACAGGAAAGGAGCCGCACGCAGGTCTTCACTGGACACCGCCGGCACCCGCAAGAGGCGCTCCTTCCTTGGTGGCGTCGCCTTCACCTGTACCACCGGCCGGGGCTGCAGGATTAGTAGCACCGCCGGTCGAAGGCGCGGGAGCGAAGGCGCGGAACTTATTCAGCAGGGCCTCCACCTGACCCTTCACGGCAGCGGCAGCGGCTACGCAGTGCTCGTCGTCCACAGGCTCCAGCAGCTCGTCAAGGCGGACGGCAGGATCGTGAAGATGGAGGTGGCTGAAGACGCGCGTCAGCGCAGCTGAAGAAAGGACGCGAGCCTCTTCCTCTGCCATGGGGCCGATGCCGCTCACGACTTCCTCAAGCGCCTCGTCCTAGTAGGGAAGCAGCTGGGCGGGGCCGTCCTCGTCGGTGGTCAGCGGCTTCTCCAAGCCCTTCTCATAGAGTGTCTTCAGTGCCACGTGATACCTCTCCTCGAGGAGCGCGAAGACCGCGCGGTCCTCGGCCAGAACCTTTGCCTTGGCGTCAAGTTCGGCTTTCTCCACCATCACCTTCCGCTCCAGCTCCTCCAGCCGGCCGTGCTCAGTGGCCTGCGCCTTCGCCGACTGCTCCAGCTTGGCGTCGCAATCCTTGATGGCATCTTCCCAAGCCTTCATCTTCTGCTCCTCCGTCTTGCGACTACGGGCTTCTTCTGCACGCTCGTTGCGCAGGGTCTTCAGCTCGGCCTCCAGCGCCCGGCAGCGATCCTGGGCGGCCTCGACGTCCTTCAGCGCCGCCTCGCGAGCAGCCGCTGCCTGGAAGGCCTGCTTCTCCTTCTCGGAGGTCACCGTGGCCTGGCTCAGCGCCGCCTGAACGGACATGTCAGAATGGAGCCAGCCAGAGACTAGCTCCAGGCGACCAGCCACCAGGTGGGAGTCGGCGGCCTGAAGATCTTCTCGCAGTAGGGTCATCTCAGAAAGAGCGCGCTCCAAGACGTCAGGGGAGGTGGAAGGACCTGGAATCAACGGTGTAGCAGGAGGAGGACGAGAAGGTATCGTCACCATAGCCTGGGAGACTGGGGGCCCCTGAGCCTTGGAGACCTCAGTAGCCGAGCCAGACACCGGTGCCTCCAGAGCCAGCGGGGCCAACGGGGCTGACTCCTCCCGAGGTTTCTCCCGGAGACCTCGCGAGGACGACCGAGCTGGAGAGACATGAGCACCAACGCTGCCCTTCTCCACGGAGGGAGACGCAGCGGGAGCAGGCAGGCTGGTCCCGAGCAGCACCACCGCCTCCTCCTTCCTCTTCTTCGCCGCAGGCGTCGGCCTAATCGCACAGCGGAGAAGTGTCAAGGTCAAGCAGCAGAAGCAGGAACGAAACAAGGCAAGAGCACTTACTGGTCCACCGCGGTATAGTCCACCCTCCTCTTGCTAAGCTTGAAGCCCGAGAGCCTCCCAGCCTGGGGCGCGGGCGCACGGTCTCCAGGGGCAGAGGAAGGAGCAGCAGATGGGCCAGAAGCAGCCCCAGGCGGCGTCAGAACAGGAGCGTCATCACGGGAAACCAACACCGACCTGCCCCTCGCCGGGATCACGGGCGGCTCCCCCCTCTGGAGGTCATCGGTCTCATCGTCGTCGTCAGGCATGGTGCAGAGGAGGTCAGCCTTGCCCAAGGGGGAGGTCTCCCCCATCCCCTCGGGGGTCGCCTCCAAGTCGCACTCCTCATCTTCCTCCTCTTCCTCCTCCTTGCGAGAGTCGTCAGAAGACACTTCCACCGGCACCGTCGCAGCCGGGACCGCATGAGTCGCTGGCGGCACCAGCCCGCGCCCATCAAAGGTTGGCCTGGCAGCGACGACTGCTACCTCTTGAGCACTGCGTTGGTTTTCCCTTGAAGAGGAAAGGGTGATGCAGCGAAGTAGCGTAAGTATTTCCCTCAGTTTTTGAGAACCAAGGTATCAATCCAGTAGGAGGCTACGCGCGAGTCCCTCGCACCTACACAAACAAATAAATCCTCGCAACCAACGCGATAAGGGGTTGTCAATCCCTACACGGTCACTTACGAGAGTGAGATCTGATAGATATGATAGGATAACATTTTTGGTATTTTTATGATAAAGATGCAAAGTAAAATAAAAGCAAAGTAAAAAAGCAACGGAAATAACTAAGTGTTGGAAGATTAATGTGATGAAGATAGACCCGGGGGCCATAGGTTTCACAGTAAAAAAGCAACGGAAATAACTAAGTGTTGGAAGATTAATGTGATGAAGATAGACCCGGGGGCCATAGGTTTCACTAGTGGCTCCTCTCAAGAGCATAAGTATTTTACGGTGGGTGAACAAATTACTATTGAGCAATTGACAGAATTGAGCATAGTTATGAGAATATCTAGGTATGATCATGTATATAGGCATCACGTCCGAGACAAGTAGACCGACTCCTGCCTGCATCTACTACTATTACTCCACACATCGACCACTATCCAGCATGCATCTAGAGTATAAAGTTCATAAGAACAGAGTAACGCCTTAAGCAAGATGACATGATGTAGAGGGATAAATTCATGCAATATGATAAAAACCCCATCTTGTTATCCTCGATGGCAACAATACAATACGTGCCTTGCTGCCCCTACTGTCACTGGGAAAGAACACCGCAAGATTGAACCCAAAGCTAAGCACTTCTCCCATTGCAAGAAAGATCAATCTAGTAGGCCAAACCAAACTGGTAATTCGAAGAGACTTGCAAAGATAACCGATCATACATAAAAGAATTCAGAAGATTCAAATATTGTTCATAGATAAACTTGATCATAAACCCACAATTCATCGGTCTCAACAAACACACCGCCAAAGAAGATTACATCAAATAGATCTCCACGAGAGAGGGGGAGAACATTGTATTGAGATCCAAAAAGAGAGAAGAAGCCATCTAGCTAATAACTATGGACCCGAAGGTCTGAGGTAAACTACTCACACTTCATCGGAGAGGCTATGGTGTTGATGTAGAAGCCCTCCGTGATCGATGCCCCCTCCGGCGGAGCTCCGGAACAGGCCCCAAGTTGGGATCTCATGGGTACAGAAGGTTGCGGCGGTGGAATTAGGTTTTTGGCTCCGTATCTGATCGTTTGGGGGTACGTAGGTATATATAGGAGGAAGGAGTACGTCGGTGGAGCAACATGGGGCCCACGAGGGTGGAGGGCGCGCCCAGGGGGTAGGCGTGCCCCCTACCTCGTGGCTTCCTGGAAGCTTCCTTGACTTAGGGTCCAAGTCTCCTAGATCATGTTCGTTCCGAAAATCATGTTCCCGAAGGTTTCATTCCGTTTGGACTCCGTTTGATATTCTTTTTCTGTGAAACTCTAAAATAGGCAAAAAACAGCAATTCTGGGCTGGGCCTCCGGTTAGTAGGTTAGTCCCAAAAATAATATAAAAGTGGATAATAAAGCCCAATAATGTCCAAAACAAAAGATAATATGGCGTGGAGCAATAAAAAATTATAGATACGTTGGAGACGTATCAAGCATCCCCAAGCTTAATTCCTGCTCGTCTTCGAGTAGGTAAATGATAAAAACAGAATTTTTGATGTGGAATGCTACTTGGCATAATTTCAATGTAATTCTTCTTAATTGTGGTATGAATATTCAGATCCGAAAGATTCAAGATAAAAGTTCAATATTGACATAAAAATAATAATACTTGAAGCATACTAACTAAGCAATTATGTCCTCTCAAAATAACATGGCCAAAGAAAGTTCATCCCTACAAAATCATATAGTTTAGTCATGCTCCATTTTTGTCACACCAGAATGCTCTCATCATGCACAACCCCGATGACAAGCCAAGCAATTGTTTCATACTTTAGTAATCTCAAACTTTTCAACCTTCACGCAATACATGAGCGTGAGCCATGGATATAGCACTATGGGTGGAATAGAATATGATGATGGGGGTTATGTGGAGAAGACAAAAAAAGGAGAAAGTCTCACATCAACGAGGCTAAACAATGAGCTATGGAGATGCCCATCGATTGATGTTAATGCAAGGATTAGGGATTGCCATGCAACGGATGCACTAGAGCTATAAATATATGAAAGCTCAACAAAAGAAACTAAGTGGGTGTGCATCCAACTTGCTTGCTCACGAAGACCTAGGGCACTTGAGGAGGCCCATTGTTGGAATATACAAGCCAAGTTCTATAATGAAAAATTCCCACTAGTATATGAAAGTGACAAAACAAGAGACTCTCTATCATGAATATTATGGTGCTACTTTGAAGCACAAGTGTGGTAAAAGGATAGTAACATTGTCCCTTTTTCTCTCATTTTTTGGGCCTTCTCTTTTTTTATGGCCTTTCTCTCTCTCTCTCTCTCTCTCTCTCTCTCTCTCTCTCTCTCTCTCTCTCTCTCTCTCTCTCTCTCTTATTCCTCACTAGGGACAATGCTCTAGAGAATGATGATCATCACACTTCTATTTATTTACAACTCAATGATTACAACTCGATACTAGAACAAAGTATGACTCTCTATGAATGCCTCTGACGGTGTACCGGGATATGCAATGAACCAAGAGTGACATGTATGAAAGAATTATGAACGGTGGCTTTGCCACAAATACTATGTCAACTACATGATCATGCAAAGCAATATGACAATGATGAACGTGTCATGATAAACGGAATGGTGGAAAGTTGCATGGCAATATATCTCGGAATGGCTATGGAAATGCCATAATAGGTAGGTATGGTGGCTGTTTTGAGGAAGATATAAGGAGGTTTATGTGTGAAAGAGCATATCATATCACGGGGTTTGGATGCACCGAAGTTTGCACCAACTCTCAATGTGAGAAAGGGCAATGCACGGTACCGAAGAGGCTAGCAATGATGGAAAGGTGAGAGTGCGTATAATCCATGGACTCAACATTAGTCATAAAGAACTCACATACTTATTGCAAAAATCTACAAGTCATCAAAAACCAAGCACTACGCGCATGCTCCTAGGGGGATAGATTGGTAGGAAAAGACCATCGCTCGTCCCCGACCGCCACTCATAAGGAGGACAATCAAAGAACACCTCATGTTTCAAATTTGTTACATAACGTTTATCACACGTGCATGCTACGGGACTTGCGAACTTCAACACAAGTATTTCTCAAATTCACAACTACTCAACTAGCACGACTTTAATATCACTACCTCCATGTCTCAAAACAATCATCAAGCATCAAACTTCTCTTAGTATTCAAAAACACTCATAAGAAAGTTTTTACTAATCTTGAATACCTAGCATATTAGGTTTATTTAAGCAAATTACCATGCTATCTAAGACTCTCAAAATAATCTAAGTGAAGCATGAGAGATCAATAGTTTCTATAAAACAAATCCACCACCGTGCTCTAAAAGATATAAGTGAAGTACTAGAGCAAAACTATATAACTCAAAAGATATAAGTGAAGCACATAGAGTATTCTAATAATTTCCGAATCATGTGTGTCTCTCTCAAAAGGTGTGTACAGCAAGGATGATTGTGGTAAACTAAAAAGCAAAGACTCAAATCATACAAGACGCTCCAAGCAAAACACATATCATGTGGTGAATAAAAATATAGCTCCAAGTAAAGTTACCGATGGAAGTAGACGAAAGAGGGGATGCCTTCCGGGGCATCCCCAAGCTTTGGCTTTTTGGTGTCCTTAGATTATCTTGGGGGTGCCATGGGCATCCCCAAGCTTAGGCTCTTGCCACTCCTTGTTCCATAATCCATCAAATCTTTCACCCAAAACTTGAAAACTTCACAACACAAAACTCAGCAGAAAATCTCGTGAGCTCCGTTAGCGAAAGAAAACAAAAGACCACTTCAAGGTACTGTAATGAACTCATTCTTTATTTATATTGGTGTTAAACCTACTGTATTCCAACTTCTCTATGGTTTATAAACTCTTTTACTAGCCATAGATTCATCAAAATAAGCAAACAACACACGAAAAACAGAATCTGTCAAAAACAGAACAGTCTGTAGTAATCTGTAACTAACGCAAACTTCTGGAACTCCAAAAAATCAGCCAAAATAGGAAGTCCTAGAAAATTTGTTTATTGATCAGCAGCTATTGGAATCAATATTTTATCAAGTTCTGGTGATTTTTAACAATTGTTTTCGTGAACAGAAAGTTTCTGGAATTTTCTGCAAGATCAAATAACTATCATCCAAGAAGATACTATAGGTTTAACTTGGCACAAACACTAATTAAAACATAAAAACACATCTAACCAGAGGCTAGAACAATTATTTATTGAATAACAGCAAGGAAAAATATTGGGTTGTCTCCCAACAAGCGCTTTTCTTTAAAGCCTTTTAGCTAGGCATTGATAATTTTAATGATGCTCACATGAAAGACAAGAATTGAAGCACAAAGAGAGCATCATAACACAAGTGACAAACACATATAAGTCTAACATACTTCATATGCATAGGCATCTTATAGAAAAACAAATTATCATAGCAAGCAAAAACTAGCATATGCAAGGAAGCGGAAAAGAACACTAGCAATCTCAACATAACGAGAGGTAATTTAGTAACATGAAAATTTCTATAACCATATTTTCCTCTCTCATAATAATTACATGTGGGATCATAAGAAAATTCAACAATATAGCTATCACATAACATATTCTCAACACGATCTACATGCATGCGAAGTTGACACTCTTCCAAAATAGTGGGATTATCATTAACTAAAGTCATGATTTCTCCAAGCCCACTTTTATCAAAAATTTCATAAGATTGAATATTATCCAAATATGTGGGATCTAAAGTTGACAATCTTCCAAACCCACTTTCAATATTATTGCAAACACTATTATCAATCTTATATTCATCATGGGGCTTAAATAAATTTTCAAGATCATAAGAAGAATCTCCCCAATCATGATTATTGCAACAGGTAGTGGACATAGCAAAACTAGCATCCCCAGGCTTAGGGTTTTGCATATTATTAGCATAATTTACATCAATATAATTTATAATAAAATCATTGCAATCATGATTTTTATTCAAAGATCTACCGTGAATCACTTCATAAAGCACTTCATCACAATTTTCAGATTCACGGATTTCAAGCAAAACCTTATAAAGAAAATCTAGTGCATCCAAATCATTAGGAATTGGTTCATCATAATTGGATATCTTAAAAAGATTGGCAAGCGGATGAGGATCCATAGATATTAGCTTCTCCGTTTAGGAATAAATACTCAACTATTTCAACCAAACGAGCAAACGAGCCAAGTAAGACATCAAGGCAAACGAAAAGGCGAACGGAAAAAGGGCGAATAAAGCGACAAGGGTGAAGTGGGGGAGAGGAAAACGAGAGGCAAATGGCAAATAATGTAATGCGGGAGATAAGGGTTTGTGATGGGTACTTCTTATGTTGACTTTTGCGTAGACCTCCCCGGCAACGGCGCCAGAAATCCTTCTTGCTACCTCTTGAGCACTGCGTTGGTTTTCCCTTGAAGAGGAAAGGGTGATGCAACAAAGTAGCGTAAGTATTTCCCTCAGTTTTTGAGAACCAAGGTATCAATCCAGTAGGAGGCTACGCGCGAGTCCCTCGCACCTACACAAACAAATAAATCCTCGCAACCAACGCGATAAGGGGTTGTCAACACTTACGAGAGTGAGATCTGATAGATATGATAGGATAATATTTTTGGTATTTTTATGATAAAGATGCAAAGTAAAATAAAAGCAAAGTAAAAAGCAACAGAAATAACTAAGTGTTGGAAGATTAATATGATGAAGATAGACCCGAGGGCCAGAGGTTTCACCAGTGGCTTCTCTCAAGAGCATAAGTATTTTACGGTGGGTGAACAAATTACTGTTGAGCAATTGACAGAATTGAGCATAGTTATGAGAATATCTAGGTATGATCATGTATATAGGCATCACATCCGAGACAAGAAGACCGACTCCTGCCTGCATCTACTACTATTACTCCACACATCGACCGCTATCCAGCATGCATCTAGAGTATTAAGTTCATAAGAACAGAGTAACGCCTTAAGCAAGATGACATGATGTAGAGGGATAAATTCATGCAATATGATAAAAAACCCATCTTGTTATCCTCGATGGCAACAATACAATACGTGCCTTGCTGCCCCTACTGTCACTGGGAAAGGACACCGCAAGATTGAACCCAAAGCTAAGCACTTCTCCCATTGCAAGAAAGATCAATCTAGTAGGCCAAACCAAACTGATAATTCAAAGAGACTTGCAAAGATAACCAATCATACATAAAAGAATTCAGAAGATTTAAATATTGTTCATAGATAATCTTGATCATAAACCCACAATTCGTCGGTCTCAACAAACACACCGCAAAAGAAGATTACATCGAATAGATCTCCACGAGAGAGGGGGAGAACATTGTATTGAGATCCAAAAAGAGAGAAGAAGCCATCTAGCTAATAACTATGGACCCGAAGGTCTGAGGCAGACTACTCACACTTCATCGGAGAGGCTATGGTGTTGATGTAGAAGCCCTCCGTGATCGACGCCCCCTCCGGCGGAGCTCCGGAACAGGCCCCAAGATGGGATCTCGTGGGTACAGAAGGTTGCGGCGGTGGAATTAGGTTTTTGGCTCCGTATCTGATCATTTGGGGTTACGTAGGTATATATAGGAGGAAGGAGTACGTCGGTGGAGCAACATGGGGCCCACGAGGGTGGAGGGTGCGCCGAGGGGGGTAGGCGCGCCCCCCTACCTCGTGGCTTCCTGGAAGCTTCCTTGACTTAGGGTCCAAGTCTCCTGGATCATGTTCGTTCCAAAAATCACGTTCCCGAAGGTTTCATTCCGTTTGTTATTCTTTTTCTGCGAAACTCTGAAATAGGCAAAAAACAACAATTCTGGGCTGGGCCTCCGGTTAGTAGGTCAGTCCCAAAAATAATATAAAAGTGGATAATAAAGCCCAATAATGTCCAAAACAGAAGATAATATAGCATGGAGAAATAAAAAATTATAGATACGTTGGAGACGTATCAATGACCTGCGCCCCATCCTTGCGGCGGAACAAGGGAATGAAGGCACTCAGCGGGTATTCCTGGTCGTCCCTGACCAGGAGGCGGACAGCCGCAGCCAGCTCTTCGTCAGGCAAGGCTTCCGGGCTCAAATGAAGCTTGTCTTCTTCGCCCCCAAGCATCCATAAGGAGCGCATACGAGCCTGAAGAGGGGCCACGCGCAGCATCAGGATTCCCTCAGGAGCATGGCCCCTGTCACCTTCGCTGCCTTCGCGTTGCCCGACTTCAGGTCGGCGTTCATCTTCTCCAGCATCGACGTCGCCCGGTCATCAGTGAGCTTCGCACGAGACCACCCCGCGTCGGACTGGGGCATCTTCATTGGCAGCATCAAGCGTGGGTGGACGCACTTGGCGTGCATCATGACCCACTTGCTCCTGAAGCTGTCGGCCTTCATC
This sequence comes from Triticum aestivum, assembly GCF_018294505.1. Classification (NCBI taxonomy): domain Eukaryota; kingdom Viridiplantae; phylum Streptophyta; class Magnoliopsida; order Poales; family Poaceae; genus Triticum; species Triticum aestivum. Next base: position 182,653,604 of record NC_057808.1, read on the forward strand.
CCAGCCTTCGAGATCGAGTTGGCCTTGCCGGCCGCGATGAAGTTGGCGCACCCGGAGGTACGACCATCGTTGATGCGAAGGAGAAGACGTGGCGCAACAGAGCCACGGACGGCATCACGCCGACATATGCCTCGCAGTAGAAGGCGAAGATCGACCGAAGGAGAACAGAGTTGGGATGAAGATGCAGCGCCTGCAGCCCGTAATGACCAAGGACCTCATAGAAGAAGTCGGAGAAGGGGGAACCAGCCCCGCGACGTTGTTGCTCATGAAGAAGGGGAAGAAGGTGCTTCCCGCAGGCTCCGGCACGGAAGAGCCAGCCCGGAGCTCGGTCTTCCCCCTCTCGTTGCTCTCTTCCTCCGTCAGTAGGCGCGTGACGGCGAGGTTCTTCTCTGAGACATTGGGCGCATCCAGAGCCGGCTCGTACCAGGCGGGCGACGAAGAAACCTTGACCTTCCGGGGCACCATTGGTCGCTGATTCGGAAGGGGATGGGAGCAGATCTGGAGATTTCGGAAGCGAGGGGAGAGAAAGGGGATCTAGAGCAAGGCGGAAGAAAGCAATAAAGGCGAGCGTTGCCGCGCCAGCCTTTTGTTAGACGGGCAGTTGCCGAGGGAGCGTGGGAAAGCGGAGACGCCCATGTCCAATCAATCGCCATGCGTCGACCAAGGCCGCATGCTGTTGGGGCCCGCGGCACTCCGCACTTGCCCTTTGGCTTTGCCTCGAAGCCAAGTCCGAGCGCACCTTAGGCCCGGGGGCTACTGTCGGCGTTCTGGGAACGGGGGTCCCTAGACTTGCCTTCTTGCGGCCCACAACATGGCTCCACTCGCGGCCCAGTACGGCCCGTCTTCACCAACAAACGCTCAAGACCCTCGCGAGGGGCCAAGCCTCGCGAGGCGGACGACACAAGACCTCCTCGGGGGCAGCCTCACCAAGCTGGCTCGTGAGGGGCGGAGAGATCAAGGCAAGGCGAACCTCGCGAAGTTCCAATGGCGTAAGCCATGACGACCAAGACCAGGCGGGCACCAGACGGGCGCCAGTGCGCACAGTGTCCTCGTTTCCTCTTTGGTGCTAAGGAGGCAAGCGCAGGCGAGGAGTACCGAGGCATCAGGCAAAGGTTTCCATATCGGTGCAACAAGACCAAGACCAGCAGGACGGCAGGACGAAGGTCACCGTGGAGCCCAAGACAGCGTCACCACCAGAGCCTTTGGTAGGCGAAGACCACCTTTAGTCAGGATAGCTTGTACTAGCTGCCCCCTTCAAATTGGCCGCTGTGGCATCCCTTCCCGCTCATTACTTGGGAAGAGGACCAGGGCCTCTATAAATAGGACTAGCCACCACAGTAGGAGGCAACAGATTCAGATCATCCTCACACCCACCAAGCACAAGAACACCTCGCCTCAGGAGGCTGTTCTTCCCCTTGTACTGTTCATCCTCAGCCCAAGAGGCAATCCACCACACCACACTAGAGTAGGGTATTACACCACAACGGTGGCCCGAACCAGTATAAATCTTGTGTCTCTTGCGTTGCGAGTTCGTCGAGCTAGGCTTTGAGATCGCGGTGAGGCTGAGGGCGTGATTAGGTAGGGGAAATCTTCGAGCGCACGTCAGTGTTCGAACCTCAAGGGTTTTGCCGGAACCCGAAATCCAACAGCAAGTGCTTCTGCCACGTGTATTGCATGCATTGTGCAAAGTTAGTGGCGGATGGGGTGGGTGCAGGAATGAGCGCCATGGCAGAAAGCCAGGCTCCATGGATTGGTGCAGGGGAGCCGTTAATGGCGAGGGGAGCCGGACTGGTCGAACGGGGTGGCTACCTTCACGGAAAAATCTATCCCCTGCCCCGCTCGCCTATAAAAGGGGACACGGGGCGAGGTGTTTCTCCACACCTCCTTCTCCCTCCATTCCTGCATTAGTCCTCGTCTATCATGGTGAGAGGCCGAGGATCCGGCGCTGCTCTAGTGGCGATGAGAACTTCTGCTCGATAGCGTCTCCCTCCTTCCTCGAAAGAAGTAGGGGCGGAGCCTGCCGCGAGGGGAGGTGGGAGGGGGCAAGGTCATGGTCGTCCTGGCGCCCGGGGCCGAGGAGGACGTGGTGGCACTCTGATTGCGCCCCCACCGGCCGTCCCTCCCCCGATGGACGGCCACGTCGGAGACCAACCTCTGGAGTTCGTCATCAGATTGTACAAGCATCTGCACGGCCGCCTCCGTCTCCCCACTCCATTAGCAAGGACGATGGAGCTCGAACAGCCGCGCGCATTGAGACTGCACATGAGGGGTTGTGAGAACGGCGGCATGCGGGTGGATGTGGATTTTCCTGCCCCCCATGTCATGTTCTTCGGTTGTGGCCGGAAGGCATTTTCTCGCGCCCATAGCTTGTCGGAGGGGCACGTCCCCCATTTTAAATTAATGGAGGCCGATTTGCTCTCTGTCAAGGTCTTTGGATGCTCGGGTGCTCGCTTAGGGTGCTGCACTGAGAGCTCGACCGACAATGAAAGCTCCTCCTCGAGCGATAGCGATGAGGAGAGCAGTGACGACGATGACGATGGCGTCGACCGGGAGGGTGACGACTCCAACTCCGGCTGAACACCAGTAGCACCGTTATCGTCAGGCAGCGGCACCACCATCTGCACCTACATCTCCTCTGCGGGAAGGTGATTTGCTGGGGAGTTGGGTGCAGGGATGGAGATGGTGCCCTCGGCTCCTCCAGCAGCCTACCAGTTTGGCCCGGCAGGCTTCCTCGCAGGCTGCAGCTTCGTTCGCCCTACCGCGTCCTGCTGGCCCTAGTGGTGGCGGCTGACGGGTCGTCTCCGCCAATCTCTTCACCATCACCTTCGCACATGCCCTCCTGCTCTCGCCAGGCTCCTTGTCGAGGGACCTGATGGGGTCAGGCTGGGCTTCTGCCCAGGCGCTCCTTTTGCCCTCTTCACCTCCCGCAGCAGTGCCTAGGAGGAGAGGGACAAGAAAGGGCATCAGGGGCACTTATCTTTTTTCAATCTTAAATGTGTAGGAACTTGCCAAACTTTAGTTTAAATTATGTAATCCACTGCAACCATGCTGACCAAGCAACGTTCGAGTCAAGAATGGAAGCACCTAAGTTTCGGAAGTGGCGAGGTTTTCACATGCACAAGTGTCTACTTACAGAACATGTATGGGTAAGAAAGAACTTATCTGTTTGGCTTGCTGGGTATTACAATGTAGGCTGTTTTTCTCTCCTCCTCTTCGGGACCGAGTCCACGGTAGGAGCCTGCAGTTTAGTGCAGATGAAAATGATGCCACATACGATCTTATCTACATGAACATGCTATGCTCATGATATGCTTATGCTTATGCATGCAATTTGTCGGTGGCCCCCAGCGCTTCATTTATTTCTCTGTTGCTCAGGGTCTGTGGCTGGCTTTGGACAAGGGGTTACATGCAGCATCAGCAAGACCTATACAAAAGGGTGGCTATCGCGCGCCTTACAGGTAGAACTTACGGAGATGCTCAATGTTCCATGAGTTTTGCAACTGAATGCCATCTCCGGTCTCCAGATGGACTGCGCCAGGTCTGGTGACTCGTACTACCCGGTAAGAGCCTTCCCACTTTGGCGTCAACTTGTTTGTGACAGACTGAACACACCTAAGGACAAGGTCGCCTTCCTCAAAACTCCGGGCATGAACCCTGCGGCTGTGATAGCGATGAAGGGCTTGCTGGTAGCATGCAACACGTGTAGCAGCCCAGAGACGGTTCTCCTCAAGTTGCACAATGTCATCACGCCGGTGCTGTTCTTGCGCTACTTCATCGTAGGCAAGCACTCAAGGTAACCCGTAAATGAGTTCCGTGGGGATAACTGCTTCTACCCCATAGACTAGGGAGAAGGGAGTCTGCCCAGTAGCTCGATTTGGTGTCATTCTGAGGGACCAAAGAACCACCGGCAGCTCGCCGATCCATTGCCTGCCACACTTCTGCAGCTTATCAATTGTCCTTGTCTTGAGTCCTCGCAACACTTCAGCATTCGCCCTCTTATCTTGCCCGTTGCTCCTTGGATGAGCAACAGCGGCGAATGAGATCTTACTTCCGAGGGCATGAACGTATTGCATGAAGGCATGGCTCATGAATTGGGTGCCATTGTCGGTGATGATTCAGGCAGGGACCCTGAAGCGACACACCAATCCTTTCAAGAACTTGATAGCTGACTGAGCAGTCACCTTTCTCACGGGCTCTACTTCCGGCCACTTTGTAAACTTGTCGATTGCAATGAGCAAGAATTCAAAGCCCCCGGTAACACGGGGGAAGGGCCCCAAGATGTCGAGCCCCCAGAACGAAAATGGCCATGATAGAGGGATTGTCTGAATAGCTTGGGCAGGCAGATGGATATTCTTGGAATGGAACTGGCAGGCTTCACATTTGGTGATGAACTCAACTGCATCTTGGAGGGCCGTGGGCAAGTAAAATCCTTGCCGAAAGGCTTTTCCAACCAGATCCCTCGATCCAATGTGTGATCCGCACATACCCTCATGTATCTCTGCCAACAATTTCTTTCCTTCTTCCCGGCAAAAGCACTTCAATTTCACATCGTTGGGCCTTCTTCTGTACAGTGTGTCATTAACAAAATGATATATACTGGCCCTCCGGGCTACTCTTTCAGCTTCTTATTGCTCTTCGGGAAGTTCTTCAGTTTGCTCTTTCACAAGGACTAGTGGCACCTCCTCATTCGTGGGAGCGCACTCCTCGACTGTGGGCACTGGTGGTCTGGCGGGAGGGGGCAGCTCAGCGACCGAAGGGGAGTTGTTCCTGCCAAGCTCTCTACCGGGAGCCTCGGGAGGTTCTACCAGGAGAGGCTTGTCGGAGTCCAGTTTCCTCCTCTTTCTGGACATTGTTGCCAAGGATACGGAGGGCTGAGTCAGACATAGAACAAAAGTCCCTGGTTCCACAGGGAGTTTTTGCGCATCGCCCTTTGATAGATGATCAGCAATGTTGTTTTCTGCATGGGGTATGTGCTCTGTTTGTAATCCGTCAAAGTGCTCCTCCAACTTTCTTACTTCCTCAATGTATGACTCCATCAATGGACTTTGGTAATCCTTGTTCACTTGTCTCACCAAGTTGTGAGTCTCCGCGGATAATCAGCTTCTTGATCCCCAGTTCTGTTGCAATCCTGAGCCCGGCAAGGAGCCCTTCCTACTCTGAAGTATTGTTGGTAACCTTCTCCCGAGGAAAATGCGTCTAGACGATGTACTTAAGGTGTTCCCCAGGTGTGAGCAACAAGAAGCACGCCAGCCCCTGCACCTTGTAGGGAGAAGGCACCATCAAAATACATAATCCATTCTTGGGGCGCTTCCTTGCTGGGAATAACTGTCTCCAACACTTCTTCATCAGGGGTTGGCGTCCACTCCGCAATAAACTCTGCCAGTGCTCTATTTTGAATAGTTGATGTACTCTCAAACTTCAAACCAAAGATGGATAACTCCAAGGCCCACTCCACTATCTTGCCGGTGGCCTCGTGGTTTCTAAGTATCTGTTGCAAAGGAAAACGGGTGATAACCGTGATCTCGTGGGCTCGAAAGTAGTGGTGCAGTTTCATTGAGGCCATAACGAGGCCAAAAATGAACTTTTGCGCACCAAAGTACCTGGACCTAGCCCCCTGCAACAGGGAGCTAACGAAGTACACTGGGCGCTGAACCACCTTCTTCCTTGTCGCAACCTTGGGACTGTCTCCGCTGCCTTGCTCTCCTTTGTCTTGAACTGCATTTGACCTTGCTGGGACATGTTCATTTTCCTCCCCAGAGGGGACAATGGCTGTGGCTGCCGCTTCATCCACTTCCCGCTGCGCCACCAGTGCAGCACTAACCACTTGATTAGTGGCCGCTAAGTATAGCAGCAACGGCTCTTATGGTTTGGGAGCGACCAAAGTGGGCACAGAGGAAAGATAAGTCTTCAAATCTTGTAGCGCAGCGTTTGCCTCCGGGGTCCACTCCACGGGTCCTGCCTTCTTCATGATTTTGAAGAACGACAAGGCGTGCTCAGCAGACTTGGAAATGAATCTGCTAAGCGCGGCAACACATCCAGTCAAACGTCTTCAGTCCTTAACTGTCCTGGGTGCTTGAATCTGCTCGATAGCCTTGATCTTATCGGGGTTGGCCTCTATCCCCCGATGGGACACAAAGAAGCCAAGTAGCTTGCCGGAAGGAACGCCAAACACACACTTCTTCGGGTTCAGCTTCAAGTTAATCTTGCGCAGATTAGCAAATGTTTCTTCCAAATCCTGAATGAGGCTTGATCTGTCCTTAGTCTTGACCACAATATCATCCATGTAAGCTTCAATGTTCCTATGCAGCTGGGACTCAAAGCCAATTTGGACTGCCCTTGCAAAATGGATCCGACGCTCTTCAACCCGAAGGGCATCCGTACGAAGCAGTACGTGCCACATGGGGTTATGAACGCGGTCTTCTGTTCGTCTTCCTTGGACATGAATTTGGTGGTATCCAGAGTATGCATCCAGGAAAGAAAGCAGGTCACACTCGGAGGTGGAATCCACAATCTCGTCGATGCGCGGCAAGGGATACGGGTCCTTCGGGCATGCCTTGTTCAGATCTGTAAAATCTATGCAAAGCCTCCATTTCCCATTAGCCTTGCGTACCACCACAGGATTTGCTAACCACGTTGGATGCAATACTCCTCTGACCAGACCAGCTGCCTCAAGTTTCTTGATCTCCTCGACAATGAACTGCTGCCACTCCAGAGCTTGCTTCTGGACCTTCTACTTGACGGGTCGGGCATGTGGGCAGACAACAAGGTGGTGCTCTATTACCTCCCTGGGAACACCGGGGATATCAGATGGTTGCCAGGCAAACACATCGATATTCGCTCGCAGGAAGGCAACGAGCGCAGTTTCCTATTTGTCATCGAGGGTGGCACTGATAGTGAAGGTACCTTCAGCGCCAGCCAACCCTACCGGGACCTTTTTCATAGCGGGTGCAGCAGCCTTGGGTCTCTTGCTATTGGAACTCTTCGGGAATTCATCAACAGGCGTAGCATACTCCGAGGAGGTACGCCTCCCGAATTCCTTGATGGCATCATTGTTAGCTTTCTTCTTTCCTTTACTTTCCTTGGCAGGAACAGTGTCTTCAGCGGCCTCTGCCGCGACTGCTTCCCGATACATCTTGTCCATGCAAATGATTGCGTCCTTCTCGTCTGATGGAATGGAAATGACGCCTATCAGCCCTGGCATCTTCAAGGTGTTGTAGGCATAGTGGGATGCCGCCATGAATTTTTCCAGAGTTGGGCGGCCAAGGATTCCATTGTACGTCAGGGGGAGGTCGACCACATCAAACACGATCTTCCCAGTCCGGTAATTCAACTCCCCCGAATGTCACCGGTAGTGTGATCTTCCCCTTAGGACGACTCCTGCCGGGGTTGATCTCTTGAAATGTGCCAGTAACCTTGAGCTCTTCCTCTGCTATCTAAAGTTTGCCGATGACCTTTGGAGAAATCAGATTCAACCCGGCCCCGCCGTCAACGAACATCTTTGTGACTTTGAGGTTGCGGATTGTTGGTGAGACCAACAATGGTAAGCACCCTACTGCGGTGGTGTGGTCGGGGTGATCCTCTTCGTCAAAGACGATGGGCGTGCGGGACCATTTGAGCAAATTCCGAGAATCTGCCGCTGGCTCCATGACATTGACTTCATGTGCCCACTGTTTAAGTTGGTGGTGAGAGGAGTGCAAAGATGCACCCCCATCAATGCACAGGGCGTCGGTGGCTTTTTGGAACTCCTGCTCGCTAGTTTCCCCTTCATCTCCTCCATCACTCTCATCATTGCAATCCTCCTTTCACGGCCTCTGCCGGGTTTTCCTTGATTCCGAGGAGCCTTGTCGGGGCGGCTTGCTCCGCCGCCTCGGCCCTTCCCGCCAGCGCCACTTTGACCTTTCTCCTTATCACGCTTCTCTGGTATTTCTAGCTTGAACGTGCGAGTAGATGGTCAACGGACTTTCCGAAACTAAGGAGTAAAGTCGGGGCACCAAACCTCAAAAGGTAGGTACCCACCTTCACCGAGCGTGGGTTCATCAACGTCGGGGCCATTGCGCCTGTCAGACTGGCGGTGGGCGTCATGGCGTCGCTCGATGGTGACGCGCGCGCCTTCCCTTTCCCTGTCTTCCAGGACTCGCCATTGGCCTTGACGCGCTCGAGGGTCGGACGAAGCCATCGAGACATCATCGGGTTCCTGGTGGAGTGGCTCCGGCTGTGGCCCCTGTGCTGGCCGCTGCAGAGGGGACTGCACCGCGGGGGTGCCCCCTTCCGCATGGCCAGCAGCATGGGCCGTCATCATCGCCTGGGGAGGCCGTGGCAGGCCAGCTCGCTGTGATCCTCCCGCCTCGGCCAAACCAATCAGGCTCTGAATGCTGGCTCTCCGCTCATCCATCTGATCGATTGCCGGCGGAAATCTCTACAGTAGTTGGGCCCGTGCCATGGCCTCTAAAGCGGTGCTTGGCATGGAGGACGATGTAGATCGTAACGTCGCTCGGCTCCTGATGGTGCCGGTAGTGGCCGCACCGTGTTCTCATCGTTGTGAGCCAGTCACCGGGATGGTGTGGTGACGAGGTGGAGGCGCTTGAGGACCAGCGGCTCCGTTTGGTGCATTGGCTGGGCCAGCTCGCTCCGTGGGTGGCGCATGCCCTGCGGCCGCGCCCGTAGTGGGAGCGGCCGGAGAGTTGCGATTCACCCCAGAACGAGTGCCGCCGCTACGGTTGTGCCCTTCGGCCGGGCGGAGAGGTGCAGATGGAATGATATCTCCACCCGTACCTCATGGAGCGGGGCCCCTGGGATGCTGTTGGTGATGTCCTTCTCCGGTGCCTCCTTCTCCCGTTTCGGCCGCAAGGGAGGTGGTGATGACGTCGTCTGCGCGACCACGTCCCCCGCAGCATCCACATCCCCATGCGTCCCGGTAGCCCTTGTGGCGTTGGTGGCCGCGTGCAACAGGGCCTTCGAGGTGGAAGGGTGGGCTGCGGCACTGGGCTTCTTCTTGGGCGCCATGGACGATGGAGCCGGTGATGAAGAAAATAACGATGAAGATGACGCGCTGCGTACGCTTCTCGGGTTCGCGCAAGCACTTCCCCCACATGGCGCGCCAAAGATGTCATGGGAAACCACGACCACCTATGGGGCCATGAGGCCCTTGTGGTTCGGCAGGGGGATGAGCACAATGCACAAAGAGTGGAGAACGTCGCTCAGCATGGCAGAGATCACACGGGCAGTTTGACCTAGGTTCGGGCCGCTGCGAGGCGTAATACCCTACTCATGCTTTGGTGGATCGATGAGAGGACCGGGGTGGAGACGCGGCGCTCTTGCCCGGCAGGGTTGCCTCGGGGTGAGAGCGGCTGTGCGCGTATGAGTGTACAAGGGTCCGAATCCTTTCTATGGTTGCCACGACCCTCCTTTATAGATCAAGGGGTCACCACAATGGCAAATCACTCATTGTGTACTGATTAGATAGCAAACAGTGCTATCATACCTAACTTTACATACGGGGCAGAGCGCATTAAATGCGCCGCTTAGTGTCACATCATGGCATGCCTGGCAAGCCTTGCCGGGCTGTTCGGCCACCTTCTTGTCTGTCTGCTTGACACGTCTCTGAACGGGTGTCATTTGGAGGCGATTTCCCTCAGAAGTGGCTGCCATGTGTCAAGAAACAGGCACTTAGCCACTTGGGGGCTTGACACCGCACCAATCAATGACTTGCGTTGCTGCGAGGTGGAGCGGTGGAGCCTTGGCGGGGTGGTCCGCCCTCGACACCCTGGCAAGCTTGCCGGGGTAGTCCTGAGACTTGTCTCTGGAGCAACCTCGTCCTCACCAGGCTCACGTACCCGGCAAGGGAGGCTTTCCCTTAGTGGTATCTTGCTTCCTTTGGCTTGACTTGGTCTTCTTGATCTGCTCTTTGACTCCTCAAAGAGCTATCTCTTCTACTTGGTCTGGTCTTGGATGTCGCAACCTTGCTCTTAGGCATGTGCATGGTCTGGGCAACAGACCCAGGGTTAGTTGCACCGACATCTTCTGGGACTCAGATGCCAACTTTTAAGATCGCCCAGGGGTAAGTATTTCAATTTGTTTATTAATGATTTGTAATGATATACTCATCAACTTTGTATCTTTGTCAGAGGCGTGGCAAAGGAAGGCAAGAAACAGAAGCTGGGCGGGTCTTCAAAGGATCCCAAAACTACTGAACCAGAGAAGCAGTCTGCAGATATTTCTGAGGCCCTCACTCAAGACCTGGAAGAACATATTAATGACCTGCCACTGTCCCTGAGAAAATGGATACTGAATTTAACTCGGCGGCCAGTCATGACCCACCGAGCCCTAAGTCGGCAACTCCTCTGAAGCCAGCTGAAGAGACCCCTCTTGAAAAGGACTCTAATGACGTCACCATCACTGGGACGGCTCATACAGCGCCAGGGGCTTCCACTGTGCTATCTAAGCATGGTACGAAGGAAGAATCTCCTTCCTTGGACAAAGGCAAGGCGAAGCTGGACTTGGAAAGCTACTCCACCCTCAATGCCAGTGACATCCTCACAGGTTATCTGAACCACCTTCATACTAGCCATGACCTGGAAGCCGACTTAGTTAACCTTATGAAGGAACGCTATGAGGTATGTTGCTAACCCCTTTCCATATACATTCATATAGCCGCCAAGTCTAGAGTATAGGAAAATAGCGAGTATGCTGTAGACTTGTAACCTTTTCCAATTTGCAACCTCAAGGACCGGCTTAGTTTTAACAAGATGAGCCGGGACTTTATAATCACTTAAATAATCCAAACGTGTAGCCCCCAAGGGCCAGCTTTATTTAATAAAGTGAGCCGGGACTTATAGTCATTTAAGAAATCCAAACATGTAGCCCCCAAGGGCCGGCATAACTTAATAAAGTGAGCCGGGACTTATAGTCACTTAAGAAATCCAAACATGTAGCCCCCAAGGGCCGGCCTAACTTAATAAAGTGAGCCGGGACTTATAGTCACTTAAGAAATCCAAACATGTAGCCCCCAAGGGCCGGCCTAACTTAATAAAGTGAGCCGGGTCATAATTAGATTAAAATGACCTACATAAGCCCCCAAGTGCCAAGTGTATTGTTTGCAATGTGCTTGGAACTTGATTAACCGCATCTCATCAAACTTGGTCCTAGCATTGTAACCATTGCCTTATTTATTTCAGGAAGAATTGAACATGAAGGAATCACAAGTTGGCGATTTAAGAAAAAGTGTAAAGCTGTAGCAGACAGAAAGTCCAAGGCCAAGTTAGCGCTGAAGGCTGCTCTAACAAAAAAGGCAGAAGATGCTGAAGCTGCGCTTAAGCCGGTAACCGAAGAGTTATCCGGCTTAAAACAACACATCTCTCAAATGAGAACTGCCATCTTCGGTGAGTGTAATGTGCCATTCAAATTCTATAACCCGCCTGGCTTCTCATATATATATGCATTGATAACTCGCTAGCGACTCTTGTATAACTTTTTAACAGGCCCCGGGAGTGCAAGTCTTGGTCAAGACATGTTTGTAGCTAAAGGAGATTTACTCTCTAACAGAGCAGTTATATAGTGGCACTCTCCGCTGTCTTGTGGCTTTAGGAGGGAACAGAAAACCGTGAGTCAAATCAAGACTGTTCTGGATCATCTGTCAATAGTCCCAGGCCAGATTGAAGAAATAAAATTATCAGTCGCCCGAGACGGAGCCATCGTTGCTCTTGGCCAGGCCAAAGCATGGCAATCTAAGCTTGACCCAAAGTAAATAACCACCGGGTGCTCGGAATTCAAGGATGACCAGTCAGCATTTGAAGAAAAATACTTCAATCAATGCGTCCGAGAGATGCGGCCTGTGGCCTGCAAGCTCATTGAAGAGCTAAATTTAAACAAGTGCATGCCGGCTTATGACGACAACAACCAGAAGATTAAGCCGCCAGCTCATGATGTTGTCAATCTCATTCCTCCTCGGCATAAGCATATCTTCGCCCTGATGTTGATCATTCCACTATACTAAATGACGAGGCCACATCCGAAGCTTTAACCGGCATCGACTGGACAAAGACTGATCTTTAGATGATCGACGAGGAAGAGCCGGTGCAGGATGACCCACAAGCTTCAAGGCGGCAGGAGGACAACTGATCATAGTGATGATGACCCAGGCGGCTCTCAGGCCGGGTTATGGGCGTATAGCTCCAGAAACACTTGATTCAAAACTTTTTTGGGCTTAGTGTAAAGCCTTGTAATAGGGTAGTGTAAAACAATGATCCGCCATGTCGTGCCTTCATGCATGTTGATCTTGACTTTTTCTCCGCCAGTTTAATCTTTATGATGGGCCTGATGCGATCATATATGAGCCATACCATGACTCTTATTTTCATTTGAAGTTTTACATGTCCTGCAAAAAATTAAATAACATATGTACTGGCGACTTAAAGTCAAAAGCCAGGGCAGGTGACACCCCAAAAATATGTAGCCTTATATGACTACTGAAAAGACTATAGCCAAGGCTATTCAAGCCAAAACATACTAGCGACTTAAAGCCAGGGCAGGTTACCAAACCTGAAGACTCATAGTCTCTTATAATAGTTCAAAACATACCTATAGAGTCAAATCATGCTGGCGGTTTAAAAAGCCAGTTTGGGTGACAACCCAAGAACTTGCAGCCTCATGACCACGGCTGTTCAAACCAAAATATACTGGCGACTTAAAGTCCAAAGCCAGGGCGGGTTATAACCGCAAAACACTCAAACATGAGCCACATAATCCAGAGCCTCACGACCCAGATTATCAAAATGTGCACAAAAGCAAAAACTTCAAAAATATCCAAAGAAACCAAAAGAAAAAATACAACGAATCTCAAATAATTGTCGGGCCGGTTTTCCAAAACACGGTCAAACAAGTTGGCTCACAAGCCTTGTGCTTTCAAGGCCGCATAGCCGTTGAGTTTATCCTAGCTCACTGTAAGCTGGCTCTCACATGACACAAGCTGTTGTTTTAACCTTAACAAGTTCATGGTCTTAAAAAAGATTGACTGTTAAGTGTTCGTCGGGTCACTTGGCGGAGTAGCAAGTTGCAAACATGCAGGTGTAACTCATAATATTGCAACTTAGGCCAGCCAAGAGGGTATGAAAGCTAAACCCGGTGGGTTGGAAGCCCCCAAGTGACCTTATGACCTATTAATAAAGACTCAGATACACAGAAATGAAACGATGGAAGCCCTGAATTTTCAGGGATGCCGGCTTTATTATATTGATCATAAAAAGATATATACATCGACAGAAGTATGTACAATGGGGAGAGCCGATGGCTCAAGTATAGTAAGGCCGAAGATGAGCGATATTCCACGGCCTGTTAGTCTCCTCCTCAGAGGTGTGTGACTTCTTGTGCTCACGTATATGAATGAGATAATACGAGCCATTATTAAGATTCTTACTGACCACAAAAGGTCCTTCCCAAGGTGGGGATAACTTGTGCATATCTGTCTGATCTTGGATCAGCCGGAGCACCAAGTCGCCTTCTTGAAATGCCTGAGTCTTGAATTTGCGGCTATCATAGCAACGCATGTCTTGCTGGTATATTGCTGAATGAGCCGCCGCAAGGTCACGTTCTTCATCCAAAGCATCAAGTGCATTCTGTCGTGTCGTCTCATTATCAGTTTCAACATAAGCCGCCACTCATGCCGAGTCATGACGGATATCACTTGCGAGAACCGCCTCTGCACCATAGACCATGAAGAAAGGCGTATAGCCTATTGACCTGTTGGGGGTAGTATTGATACTCCAAAGTACTGAAGGTAACTCCTCAACCCAACAACCCGGCATTCTTTCCAAAGGAACCATAAGTCGGGGCTTGATGCCTCTCAAAATCTCCTAGTTAGCCCTTTCCGCCTGACCATTAGACTGTGGATGAGCCACAGAAGAAACATCAAGATGAATATGCTCTCTTTGACAGAACTCCTTCAAAGCACCTTTATAAAAATTAGTGCCATTATCAATGATGATACTATGAGGGTAACCAAAGCGGAAGATCAACTTTTTAACAAACTGAACTGCGGTTGCTGCATCACACTTGCTAACTGGCTCTGCCTCTACCCACTTGGTAAACTTGTCAATTGCCACCAAAAGGTGGGTCTTCTTATATTTATACCTCTTGAAAGATCCAACCATATCAAGCCCCTAGACTGCAAACGGCCAAGTTATTGGAATCGTCCGCAACTCTTGAGCCGACACATGAGCTCATCGAGAAATTTTTTGACATCCGTCACACTTACTGACGATATCTCTGCATCAGCATGAGCCGTCAACCAATAAAACCCATGACGAAACGCCTTAGCCACTAAAGACTTTGAACCAGCATGATGACCACAATCACCTTCATGAATCTCTCATAAAATTTTGCGGCCCTCCTTAGGAGAAACACAATGCTGGAATACCCCTGTCACACTTCAGTGGTGTAACTCACCGTTGACGATAGTCATGGACTTAGACCGCCGGGTTATCTGCCTTGCCAAAATTTCATCCTCTAGTAACTCGCCCCGGGTCATATAAGATAGATAAGGGAAAGTCCAATCTGGAATAGCATGAAGAGCCGGTCTCCGGGTCGGGAACTGCAAGATCTTCTTCGGACGGTAACCTGATAGAGGGATTGTGTAGTACATCCAGGAACACATTAGGAGGAACCGGCTTACGCTGAGACCCAAGCCGGCTTAAGGCATCAGCCGCCTCATTCTTTCATCGGTCGAGGTGATCCACTTGATAACCTTGAAAATGACCAGCAATATTATCAATTGTTTGATGATAAGCCGCCATGCGCGGGTCCTTAGAGTCCCACTTGCCAGGGACTTGTTGAGCCACAAGATCTAAGTCGCCCAGACACCTGACCCATCTTAAATTCATCTCTTTGGCCATACAAAGGCCATGGAGTAGAGACTCATACTCAGATGCATTATTAGTACAAGGAAATATTAGCCACAGCGCATAACATAATTTATCACCTCGTGGGGAAGTCAAAATAACTCTAGCCCCCGAGCCCTCCAATTGCCTGGACCCATCAAAGTGGGTTGTCCAATATGTGTTGCCAGGCTTCTCCTCAGGTGTCTACAACTCGGTCCGGTCATTTATGAAATCCATCAAAGCTTGAGATTTGATGCCTGCCCTTGGCACATATTTCAAGCCATGAGGCCCAAGTTCAATTGCCCACTTAGCCACCCGGCCTGTAGCTTTGCGATTCTGAATAATATCCCCCAAAGGTGCAGAACTGACTACAGTAATAGGGTGACCAAGAAAATAATGCTTTAGCTTACGACTCGCCATGAACACCCCATACACCAATTTCTGCCAATGTGGAGATCATTGCTTGGTCAATCAATACCTCACTGACATAATAAGCCGGCCGCTACACAGGGTACTCCTTACCCGGATCCTTGCGCTCCACAACTATCGCCACACTGACAACCCGACTATTAGCTGTCACATATAGGAGAAAGGGTCTTTCTCAATTGGAGACGCAAGGATGGGCGGCTCAACTAGCTGTTTCTTGAGCGCCTCAAATGCCTTATTGGCAGCATCACTCCAGAAAAAATAATCTGTCTTGTTCATCATCTAATATAAAGGGATTGCCTTCTCTCCCAAGCGACTTATGAACCGGCTCAATGCCGCAATACGACCCGCCAGACGTTGGACGTCATTGACACATGCCGGCTTAGCAAGAGCAGTGATGGCTTTGATCTTCTCCAGGTTAACTTCAGTGCCTCTCTCTGAAACCAGAAAACCCAATAGTTTACCTACAGGCACACTTGGCCGGATTAAGCATCATTTTATTGACCCGGAGATTGTCAAAAGTATCCTTCAAATCATCAAGATGAGTCTCCTTCTTCCGGGACTAGACCACAATACCATCAACATAAGCATGAACATTGCGTCCAATCTGACTGTGCAACCAACTCTGAACACAATGCTGATAAGTTGCCTGGGCACTCTTGAGCCCAAAAGGTATAGAAACACAGCAGAAAGCTCCAAAAGGTGTGATGAAAGTCTTCTTCTCTTGGTCTTTGACTACCATCTTGATCTGATGATAACCAGAATAAGCGTCAAGGAAACATAAGCTCTCACAACCCGCCGTAGCATCAATAATCTGGTCAATACGAGGGAGAGCAAATGGATCAGCTGGACAAGCCTTGTTAAGATCTGTGTAATCAACACACATACGACAGGTGCCATCTTCTTGAGTACCAACACCGGGTTAGCTAACCACTCAGGGTGAAAAACTTGAATGATAAACCAAGCCGCTAAGAGCCGGGCCACCTCTTCTCCAATAGCTTTACGTCGCTCTTCATTGAAACGACGAAGGAACTGCTTAAGAGGCTTAAACTTAGGATCCACATTAAGAGTGTGCTCAGCGAATTCTCTCGGTACACCCGGCATGTCAGAAGGTTTCAATGCAAAGATGTCCCGATTCTCAAGGATGAACTCGATGAGCGCGCTTACCTATTTAGGATCCATATTAGCCCCTACTGCGAACTGATGAGGTGAATCGCTAAGGAAAAAATCAACCTGTTTAGTGCCATCAGCCTGAAACTTCAACATAGGGTTCTGCTCAGTAGTGGGCTTCTTCAACGGAGTCATATCGGCCGGGTCAACATTGTCCTTATAAACTTAAGCTCTTCTGTGGCGCGGGCCGTCTCAGCATAGGCAGCATCACCTTCCTCACACTCCAAAGCGATTTTTCGGTCACCATGGACCGTAATTGTGCCCTTACGCCCTGGCATCTTAAGCTGCAAATAAACATAACAAGGTCGGGCCATAAAGTTTGCATAAGCCGGCCGCTCAAACAAGGCATGATATGGGCTCTTAATCTTGACCACCTCAAACCACAGTGTCTCTTCTCTGTAGTCATAGTCGTTACCAAAGGCAACTTCCAAGGCAATCTTTCCAATAGGATGCGCCGACTTACCAGGCACCACGCCATGGAAAACCGTGGAAGATGGCTTAAGATCCTTGTCGTTTAAATTCATCCGGCGAAAGGTCTCATAATAAAAGATGTTGATACTGCTTCCTCCATCCATAAGAACCTTAGTAAATGTATAACCCCCAACCTGAGGGGCCACCACCAAAGCAAGATGACCCGAATTTTCAACTCAGGGCGGGTGATCCTCCCGACACCAGGTGATTGGAAATTCTGACCATCGCAAGTACTAATGTACGGCCAGCTCAACAGTGTTGACCGCATGCTTATGATACTTCTGATCTCGTTTACAAAGACTGGTGGTAAAAAAATGGTATTGGCCACCATTGAGCTGCTTTGGATTACTCTGTATCCTGACTGATTACCCTGTTGCTGGTTGCCCTGACCAGACTGTTGCTGATATCCACCTTAACTATTCTAGCCTTGATAACATGAATTAGAGCCGCCTCCACCAAAGCCGGGCCCCTGTGCACCAGATCCTGACCCGCCGGGCGGCCCATGGTTATTACCGTGATTCTGATTAAAGTTGGAATTCCTGTACTCTCGCATGATGAAACAATCCTTCCAAGCATTACTCGCCGGCTTGTCAGGCAAACTGTGCTTTGGGCAAGGCTCATTGAACATTGTCTCAAGAGGCTGCTTACATGTTCCCTTAAAATGCTGAACGGATCACACTTTCAACTCAGCCCATGAATTGATGGAATTAGCAGGCAATCCTTTTAATCAGGTTCGAGCTGGCCCATCCAGCATCATGGAGAAGTACTTGGCACATACAACATCATTAACATCCACCATCTCCATGGCCAATTCATAGTTCTCAATCCAAGCCTTAAGGGGAAGATCAGCTGTATAATTAGGCACCTTGCAAGGGCCCACAAAATCCTTGGGTAGACATTCATTACGTAGAGCCGGTACCAAACATGGCACACCAACTGTCCTGGAAGTCGTCCCAGCTTCAATGGAGGCCGAAGGGATCACTACAAACGGCTGATGAGCCCCCAATTGAGCCGCCAATTCTGCCTCACGATGGGCTCTAGCCTGATCCACAAGTGCCTGAGCATTGTTCAGCAGATTATCATCATGGGTCAGGTTATTTCCACGGGGCGGGTCATCATTACAAGGCAGGTTACGATGTCGTTCACTGCTGGAAACCGTCGCCGAGTCAATACGCCGGCTGTAGCTTCGACTTGGGCGGGGAGTTGAGTGAACACACTCATGAGTGTACGAATAAGCCGTTTGTTGTGTCACAGTCGTCTGAAGAAGTTCCACAAAATTCTGGGTCTCCACATCAGCCAGAGACTCGCCTTCGATTAGGATAGCCACCAGCCGTGTTGCCGCTGCTACCATATTATCTGGCGGGTTAGAATAATGGCCAGAGGGTGTTGGAACCCATTGAGGCGGGGTCTGATCCCTATGATGTGGGCCCGACAAACGAGGCTGAGCCGTCGCCCCGGTCCCTGGCGCCTCAGCAGCCCGGGTTACACCGGGCAAGTTACTTATTCCTACCGCAGGTGTGTTAAAAAGGTTCCGTCCCTCATACTGCAAAGGCAGGCGGCTCTAGTGCCTCCTTCGAAGAACAGCATTGGACGCATTCTGATCCAGACTCAGGCGAAAAGCCTCTGCCCTTATCCGTTGTGACTCAGCATCCATCAGGGCTCACTCCGTTGCCATCCTGGCATTCTCTGCATTAAGATCCTCCTGGGCTTTGGCCACCTCATCTCGCACCTTTGCAACTTTTGCATTATGTTGTGCTTGATTCGCCGCAGTATCCTATGTGGCTAACAGAGTCATCAAAGTTCCCAAGAGTTCAGATAAAACCTGAGCCAGCAGCCGCACTGAGATGCTCCCCCCAGTTGTCGCAGTAGCAGTTGAGCCAGATGTCATAGCAGCAGCCGTTGACGAGTTTGGAGCCGGTTGCATACCAGCCATAAAAATAGCAGCTCTGCTCGGCAGCTCATAAAGGTCCGAAATACTGTAACCATCGGATAGCCCCCAAGCTCGCCGTCTTGAAGCTGATAGATTGACTCGGTTTCTCCGATCGAGGACTCATCACCTGAGTAGACGAGAGTCTCTCCTCCGGATACAGAATTCTCTGCCAGGTCCGTGCCATGTGTGCACCTGACGAAAACGTGCTTCCGGCCAGGTTGAATCCGGGCGGGTCGCACATGCCGAGCCGGCTCGGCGATGTCGGTGCAGATGTCCGGCTCAGGCTCAGCTTAGCCGATCCTGCTGATGAAGACATGGATTTCACCCAAGGGGACCCGGTACCCGTACTCGATTGAGCGGGCCTTGGGGCCCCAGCCAGCATCGTCGGTGTAGAGCTTGCCGCGGTGGCTCATGGTCATCCTGCCAATAGCGTACCCTTCGATCCCTAGGAAGGAGCCCTTCAAGAACTCGAAACCACCATGCGCAGGCCCCACGGTGGGCGCCAACTGTCATGGTTTTGTCACGGCAGATGCCCTTGTGAAAGGACTTAGGTGTGCAGCCATTGCAACGTAGGTTAGCTTGAAGGGGTTGAACGGGATAAAGGACACAGGGTTTATCCAGGTTCGGCCCCTCACAATGAGGTAAAAGCCTACTCCTGCCTTTGTTGACTATTGCTTGAATATCGATTAGAAGGGAGCGGAATCGCTTGACCTAGCTATCGATCAATTGTTTCTTGAGTTAACCCGCTGTAGGGTCTCGCCTTTATATACACAGGTCGAGCCCCTGGGCTTACAAGAGTCCAAGTCGGATCATACAACGTGACCAACTCGGTTTCTAAGTCGCCTTGCCTTACCAGGCAAGCCACCATCGGGCGACTCACACCTCCGGTTCTTGGGCCTTCAACAGGCCAGCCTCTTAAGCCACCTCTATTCTTCATGTCTCCTCAGGCACATCTTAAGCCTTTTATTCTTGAGTCGCCAATAGTGTAACCTGGCCCCTCCTGGGCGGGTCGCACCGCGGGGTTATATCCCCAACATATCCCATCAGACAGGAAGGACGCAATTATATGCGTGGATAAGATGTACCAGGATGCGGTCATTGTCGAGACCGCGGAAGTCGCAGTCCCCACCAAGGAAAACAAGCAAGGAAGAAAATCTAGCAGGGATACCGGCAAGGAATCCGGAAAGCACGCCTCTCCGGAGTGCGCTGCGCTGATACGTCTCGAACGTATCTATAATTTTTGATTGTTCCATGTTGTTATATTATCATTCTTGGATGTTTTATAATCATTTTATAGTCATTTTATATCATTTTTTGGTACTAACCTATTGACATAGTGCCAAGTGCCAGTTGTTGTTTGTTTGCATGTTTTTTACATCACAGGAAATCAATACCAAAAGGAGTCCAAACACAGCGAAACTTTTTGTGGATTTTTTATGGACCAGAAGACATCCAGTGGGTGGAAGAAGCACCTGCTGGGGGTGCTTCGAGGGGAGTGCAACCCATCAGGGCGTGCCTGGGTGGGTTGTGCCACCTCGGTTGCCTCCCGAACCGCCTCTTTATTCCATAAATACCACAATATTCCAGAAACCCTAGGGGAGTCGACGTAAATCAATTCCAGCCGCCGCAAGTTCCAGAACCACCAGATCCAATATAGACACCATCACAGAGGGGTTCATCATGTCCATTGGTGCCTCTCCGATTATGCTTGAGTAGTCTTTTGTAGACCTACTGGTCCGTAGTTAGTAGCTAGATGGCTTCCTCTCTCTCGTTTGATTTTCAATACAATGGTCTCTTGGAGATCCATATGATGTAACTCTTTTTTGCGGTGTGTTTGTTGGGATCGGATGAACTTTGAGTTTATGATTAGATCTATCTTTTTATCCATGAAAGTTATTTGGGTCTTCTTTGATCTCTCATATGCATGATTGCTTATAACCTCATATTTCTTCTCCGATATTTGGGTTTGGTTTGGCCAACTTGATCTATTTATCTTGCAATGGGAAGATGTGCTTTGTGATGGGTTCGATCTTACGGTGCTTGATCCCGGTGACAGAAGGGGAGCCGACACGTATGTATCGTTTCCATTAAGGATAACAAGATGGGGTCTATTTCTACATAAATAGATTTTGTCTACATCATGTCATCGTTCTTATTGGATTACTCCATTTTTCTATGAACTTAATACACTAGATGCATGTTGGATACCGGTCGATGTGTGGAGTAATAGTAGTAGATGCAGGCAGAAGTCGGTCTACTAATCTTGGATGTGATGCCTATGTAATGATCATTTCTTGGATATCATCATGATTATTTGAAGTTCTATCAATTGCCCAACAGTAATTCGTTTACCCACCGTTTGCTATTTTTCTCGAGAGAAGACATTAGTGAAATCTACGGCCCCCGGGTCTCTTCTTTATTATATTTGCATTTGCGATATATTTTCCTTTGCTTTTATTTTCAGATCTATTAAACCAACAACAACAACAACAACAAAGCCTTTAGTCCCAAACAAGTTGGGGTAGGCTAGAGGTGAAACCCATAAGATCTCGCAACCAACTCATGGCTCTGGCACATGGATAGCAAGCTTCCACGCACCCCTGTCCATAGCTAGCTCTTTGGTGATACTCCAATCCTTCAGGTCTCTCTTAACGAACTCCTCCCATGTCAAATTCGGTCTACCACGCCCTCTCTTGACATTCTCCGCACGCTTCAGCCGTCCGCTATGCACTGGAGCTTCTGGAGGCCAGCGTTGAATATGCCCAAACCATCTCAAACGATGTTGGACAAGCTTCTCCTCAATTGGTGCTACCCCAACTCTATCTCGTATATCATCATTCCGGACTCGGTCCTTCCTCGTGTGGCCACACATCCATCTCAACATACGCATCTCTGCCACACCTAACTGTTGAACATGTCGCCTTTTAGTCGGCCAACACTCTGCGCCATACAACATTGCGGGTCGAACCGTCGTCCTGTAGAACTTGCCTTTTAGCTTTTGTGGCACTCTCTTGTCACAGAGAATGCCAGAAGCTTGGCGCCACTTCATCCATCTGGCTTTGATTCGATGGTTCACATCTTCATCAATACCCCCATCCTCCTGCAACATTGACCCCAAATACCGAAAGGTGTCCTTCCGAGGTACCAACTGGCCATCAAGGCTAACCTCCTCCTCCTCACACCTAGTAGTACTGAAACCGCACATCATGTACTCGGTTTTAGTTCTACTAAGCCTAAACCCTTTCGATTCCAAGGTTTGTCTCCATAACTCTAACTTCCTATTTACCCCCGTCCGACTATCGTCAACTAGCACCACATCATCCGCAAAGAGCATACACCATGGGATATCTCCTTGTATATCCCTTGTGACCTCATCCATCACCAATGCAAAAAGATAAGGGCTCAAAGTTGACCCCTAATGCAGTCCTATCTTAATCGGGAAGTCAACGGTGTCGACATCACTTGTTCGAACACTTGTCACAACATTATCGTACATGTCCTTGATGAGGGTAATGTACTTTGCTGGGACTTTGTGTTTCTCCAAGGCCCACCACATGACATTCCGCGGTATCTTATCATAGGCCTTCTCCAAGTTAATGAACACCATATGCAAGTCCTTCTTTTGCTCCCTATATCTCTCCATAAGTTGTCGTACCAAGAAAATGGCTTCCATGGTCGACCTCCCAGGCATGAAACCAAACTGATTTTTGGTCACGCATGTCATTCTTCTTAAGCGGTGCTCAATGACTCTCTCCCATAGCTTCATTGTATGGCTCATCAGCTTAATTCCACGGTAATTAGTAGAACTCTGAACATCCCCCTTGTTCTTGAAGATTGGTACTAATATACTCCCTCTCTACTCTTCTGGCATCTTGTTTACCCGAAAAATGAGGTTCAAAAGCTTGGTTAGCCATACTATCGCTATGTCCCCGAGACCTTTCCACACCTCAATGGGGATACAATCAGGGCCCATCGCCTTGCCTCCTTTCATCCTTTTTAAAGCCTCCTTCACCTCAGACTCCTGGATTCATCGCACAAAACGCATGCTGGTCTCATCAAAGGAGTCATCCAGTTCAATGGTAGAACTCTCATTCTCCCCATTGAACAGCTTGTCGAAGTACTCCCGCCATCTATGCTTAATCTCCTCGTCCTTCACCAAGAGTTGGCCTGCTCCGTCCTTGATGCATTTGACTTGGCCAATATCCCTCGTCTTCCTCTCTCCGATCTTGGCCATCTTATAGATGTCCCTTTCACCTTCCTTCGTGCCTAACCGTTGGTAGAGGTCCTCATATGCCCGACCCCTTGCTTCACCAACAGCTCGCTTTGCGGCCTTCTTCGCCATCTTGTACTTCTCTATGTTGTCTGCACTCCTATCCAGGTATAGGCGTCTGAAGCAATCTTTCTTCTCTTTAATCGCCTTCTGGACATCATCATTCCACCACCAGGTATCCTTATCTTCGCTTCTCCTTCCCCTGGACACTCCAAACTCCTCCGAGGCCACCTTACGAATGCAAGTCGCCATCTTCATCCACACATTGTCTGCATCCCCTCCTTCCTCCCAAGGGCCCTCCTTAATGACCCTCTCCTTGAACACCTGAGCTACCTCCCCCTTGAGCTTCCACCACTTCGTTCTAGCGACTTTGGCACGCTTATCCCGCTGGACACGAATCCGAAAGCGAAAGTCAGCAACCACCAGCTTATGCTGGGGTACAACCACCAGATCTATTAAACCAAAAATACAAAAATACCTTGCTGCACTTTATTTTATTTGGCGTTTGATCTATCAACCTATTACAACTTTCTCACGTCCGTTTGCCAATTTGTGGCGCTGTTACCCGAAAGGTATTGACAACCCCTTTAATACGTCGGCTTGCGAGTATTTGTTATTTGTGTGCAGGTGCTATTTACGTAGTGTTTCTTGGTTCTCCTACTGGTTCGATAACCTTGATCTCATCACTGAGGGAAATACCTACCGTCTCTGTGCTGCATCATCCCTTCCTCATTGGGGAAATACCGACGTAGTCTAGCAGACATCAAAAGGAATTTCTGGCGCCGTTGCCGGAGACACATCATCAACATCTACCAGGTTCCTAATCACAAATCTCATCTCCTTGCAATTTACATTATTTGCCTTTTGCCTCTCTTTTTCCTCTCCCCCACTTCACAAAAATTTGACGTTTTATTCGCCCTCTTTCTCGTTCACCGTTTTCTTGCCGGATCTATCCTTGTCCTTGCTTTCTAGTCATAATGGCTAGCGTGTCTACTCCTCCTTTATCACCAGATTTTGAAGTTTTATACTTCAAGCAACGACAAGGAGAAAATTTGAAAGATGCTTGGTATAGGCTTATGGAATCCATCGTGTTTGTAATTTAAAGGGAGACGCAAAGGTCTTGCTTCATAATTTTTACATAGGATTGGCTTTGCATCTTAGACAACTCTTAGATTTTGTCGCTAAAGGGAATTTTATTGATCTTGATGCTAATGCTGCCTATGAAATTTTAGAAGGAATTCTAGGGGTTCCACCTCAAAAGAAGGGGTTTTCTTTCACCCCAGAGGGAGTTCAAATGTTGGACAAACTTGGTGATTTGCATAAACATATGGTTGAATTGCAAAAATATAACGAACCCCTCAAACATCTTAATGGTAGTATCAACCGCATGAATACCTTGATTACTCTCTGCAATAAGCGATTGGATATTTTAGATCTAAAGATGGTTTATTTTCCTGAGAATTTAGGGAGGCACAAAGAGCCTCCCGGGTTTGAGAAAGCCCTTACAAAAGTTGCCAAAACTACGGATGACAAAACTTAGATCCATGCTTTACGCCTAGCTAGGGGCGTGAAACAATAGCGCTTGTTGGGAGCCAACCCAATGAAAGCAATTTATTTTTGTCTTTTGCTTTCTGTTCTTGAGTGTTTACACAATTATTCTACTGTTATGATTGTGTTTTTTGTGTTCTAATTAGTGTTTGTGCCAAGCAAAGCCTTTAGGATCTTCTTGGGTGATAGTTGTTTTGATCTTGCTAAAAATAGAAATTTTTGCGCTCACGAAAATATTTTTCATTTTTAACATAAGCGTGATAAAATACCAATTCTTTTTGCAGAAGATTGATATACAAATTTATCAGGTTATCCTAATATTTCAGAATTTTGTGAATTTCAGAAGTATTCGAAATATCCAGATTGCTACAGACTGTTTTGTTTTTGACAGATTCTGTTTTCTTTGCGTTGTGTGCTTGTTTTGATGATTCTATGGTTTTCTTTGAAGAGTTTTTGGCATAGAAAAGTTGAAATACAGTAGATATAATGCAGGAATAAAATATGAATGGGTTGCAACAGTACTTATAGTAGTGATTTGTTTTCTTATACTAACGGATCTCATGAAGGTTTTGTTGAGTTTTGTGTGATTGAAGTTTTCAAGTTTTGGGTGATGTTATGATGGATGAAGGAATAAGGAGTAAGAAGAGCCTAAGCTTGGGGATTCCCATGGCATCCCAAGCTATTATCCAAAGAGAAGCAAGCAACTAAGCTTGGGGATGCCCCGAGTGGCATCCCCTCGTTCTTCTAACGACCATCGGTATTTTACTTGAAGCTATATTTTTATTCGTCACATACTATGAGTTTTGCTTGGAGCGTATTGTATGATATGAGTCTTTGCTTGTTTTTCTTTTTTTTTAAGTCTTCATTCCTTGCTGGACACACTTATTTGAGAGAGCCAAAATTATGCCATGACTTGTTAGAATTGCTCTCTATGCTTCACTTAATTTTTTATGAGCTATGGAATTGCTCTATATGCTTGACTTATATCTTTTTGACCACTGTGTGCTTTAATATTTTTGTAGAAATTCTCTCTTGCTTCACTAATATTTATTTGAGAGTTAGTAAATTTTTAAGAAATTCTCTCTTGCTTCACTTAAATTAATTTGAGAGAAAGAAATATTATGCTCATGATCTTCACTTATATTTGTTTGAGCTTATCAAAAGCAACACATGAAAATTAGTTTCAAAGTGATAGATATCCAAGAAGGATATAATAAAAACTTCCATGAAGATCATTGGACAAAATAAACTTGATTCCTTGTAATAGTTTTGAGATATGACAATGTGATATGTGAGTCATGTTGATGAGTAATTATGCTTTAGTAAGAATATTGGTGTTAAGGTTTGTGATTCCCTACGCAAGTACGGAAGTCAATAGTTGTGCAATGAAATTACATCCTACTTGTGGTGCATTATTCGTGGTTAATTATGCTCAATGCACGCTTATGAGATTTTTCGTTTCTTGGTTGGTCGCTTCTCAATCTTTTGCTAGCCTTCATTTTGCGCTAAGTATCACAACTGCAGGATGCTGCTAACACGACACTACGATCAGAGTCCCTTTGACGAAACTATGTGCGATGAATTAATCGCAAACAGTGATGTAAAAAACCGTCAAGAAAGGTGCAAAACATTTGCGATGGATGATACATCAAACACGGTTCAGATTTTAGTTGCGTGTGCGATGAGGGGCATACGATTGATCTGTACGAACTGTTTGCGATGAGACAGAACAACAGAAACGGGCAGCCAGATCAAGGTGTGTGCGATATATGGCATAGAGTTCACTCCGATGAACCGTTTGCTATGATTGATGTGGACACAAACGATTCGGCGTAACAATATGTGTGTGATACCCGACAAACAGGTCGGTAATCAGAATTGTGTGCGATCATTATAGACAGCCCATACGGTCTTTTTTTGTGAATTGAGTGCTCGTCAGGGCACACAGTTCAACAAACCAACCTGTGGGCGATAATGTAGAGATCTCTGTCGAATACATATTACTAACCGTATGCATTGAGATTGACAGGATAAACAGAGATATATACAGTCTGCTTAATTTAGTCCTTCTTGTTGTTGTTGTCGTTGTTGGATGGCCCCGCGACATCATCTTGGCGAAGGACGCTTCTTGCCGCTGACCGTTGGCTTTTCATTGTTGCCGCCGTTGTCATCGTCGTTGCTGTCGTTGTTGTTCTCCTCCTCGTTCGACCATTCCTCCTCATCATCATTATCGTCCTCTTCTTCGTCCTCCGATGGCTCCTCGTCTATCTGGTTATCATCTGACGACTCCGGAGGCGGCGTCCTTCCATGAACCGGATATAATCGAGGTCTGGGCTCGACCCCGGACTCATGGAAGACGAGCGGGATGATTCCGATGTTGACCTATCATCGGGGGCCAGACGGCTGGCCGAACTATCGTCCTCGCTGTCGCTCGACATGGCTGCAGAGTGTGTGCCAGTGTGTAGCGCGGCCTGCCGGGGACGATGAAGATGGTGGACACTTAAGCGGGGTATGCGTAGAGAAGAGGAACTACAAATTGAAGCGAGGATTGAAGCGGTGGTTGACATATTATCTAACCGCTGATATAATCAACCGCAATTATTTGTACCCAGTCGCTCCAAATTCCCGGGGTTGCGCGGGACTCCTATGGCTATTTGGCTGGTTTCCTTTTTCAGGACAAAAACAAGGAACGAGTTTTGGGATTATGCACCGGTACCGGTACAAATGGAGTAGGACAGTTGGCAAGCAATACATTGAGCTCTTCTTATTGATAAAGCCAGTAATAATCAAACTAGAAAGGAAAAGAAAAAAGACAAAGAAAAATATCCGCACAAATATTCGCGTAGCATCAATGGCATAGGACCTAGATGTGCATTACTTAGAGCACATCTAGATGTGCTTTAGCAATACTGTCAAACAAAACCCCTAATCATCATTGCAAACAGCGCATAGAACATGGCTAATGCGACAACCACAACTACGCATGCTAGTTCCTTCTTGTCTCTTTCTTTCATCTATTGCATGTGATTGATTCTTTCTTACTTCATCGTACTGATTTTACATTCCAGATCAGCCAGTTTCTTCTTCAGTACATTATCTTCTGCGAGCTTGGTGATAACACTCCGAGCCTTGCCATGCCATTCTTCAAACAGCCAGTTAACAAAGGCACAAGCCTCATATCCCTGCCAATGTTAAATAGTATTATGGATGAGCGGTGGCATTAACTGAAGTAAAATGACGAACTTAATTAGCAGTAACCTCTAAGGGGCAACTGAGAAACTGCCTGCCAATGTCAAATACCTCCATGCATACACGTCGAGCGGGAGTGTGCCCGTGCACACAACTCAGCTTTTGGTACTTCACGGTGGCGCAAAACTCGGAGTCGAACTCGTGTTGCGGGAGTCTGGAGTCATGCTCCGGATCCGGCGGCAGATCGCTTTCCGGGGGGGGGGGGGGTCATTCAGGATGGATTCAACAAGGAGCTATACTTTGGACATGCTAAAATAGATCGGGATAGATTGGAACCTGACAGGACGATTCGGATCCATAGTACACCTGCCTTCTGATGACCTTAGGCAAGTGCTCCGCGGCGACCGCCGTCGTGGCGGCAATACGAGCAGGAGGAGCCGCACCGAAACCATCAACACCACACGTCCGCATTCCCCCAATGTCAGCACCACGCGAGGGAATTTGGAGGCTATGTAGGGATTTGGGGGAAATGGGGAAACTATGGAGATAAGCTAATGGTCGGGAACTACTTATGGCACTATATGTTGTATACAGCACACTGTTTATACATGTCGTTTGTGTGTTAGGTATTACAATGTCACACACGATTTCCGCACCAAACCGTCACTACAAAAAAAGGCACATCCGTGACATTTTGGGCCGAACGATTTTTTTTGTCATACTTATGACACTTCTATCACGATAATTGTGATAAAACCCGGCATCATCATAGATGTGGTGGAGTCCTACTTCTATGACAAAAAATCATGACATAAAATGGTCTTTTCGTCCTGGGCGGGCCGGAGACGCAGTTGCATGACATTCTTTGGGCCGTCCATGACAGAAAAAACCGTGGTAGAAGCAAGGGCGAGGAAAATATCGGGGAGTTCCCGGTTACGGTGGGTGGTCGGGGGCCGAGTGATGCGCGTTTCTCTCGTACGTACGCACGTGTGTGCGAGGGATTGGGCTATAACTGAACCCGAGCGAGGCATTGGGCTCTAAGTGAACCAGAGCGATTGCACTGCAGGCTACGCGTTACTGAACCCGAGCGATCGATCGATCCCTTGCTGTTAACTGAACCCAATCGAGCGATTCTTTCGCCACTGCTGCTAACTAAAGCCGATCGATGCTGCCTCTGGATGAACAGTGAGCGTTGTTAGGGGGTTTGGATGAACAGTTCCCGGTGGGGGTTGGATGAACAGGAACCCGTGGTAGTAGAGGCCGTTGCCGCTGGATGAACAGTACCCCGATCGATCGAGCCAGTGGATGAACAGGACCCCGTGGAGGGCTGGATGAACAGGACCCCGTGGAGGGCTGGTTGAACAGTAGCCGGTGGAGGGTTGGTTGAACAATTGCCGGTGGAGGGCTGGATGAACAGTAGCCCATGGAGGGGTGGTTGAATAGGACCCCCGTGGAGAGGGCTGGTTGAACAGTAGCCGGTGGAGGAGCGCGCAGTGGAGGCTGGATGAACAGGAGCCCGTGGATGAACAGTCCCAGGTGGAGGCTGGAGGAGGTCGTCGGTGGATGAACAGGAGCCCGTGGAGGCTGGAAGAGGTCGACGGTGGAGATGAACAGTATCTCGTGGAGTCCCGTCTTGCGGTACGCCACACCCCTCCCGATGAACAGGACCCCTGTTTCGACCGTAGCGCTCCAACACAAGTCTGTTTCCTCCATTTTGCGGTACGCCACACCCCTCCCGATCAAAAGGACCCTGTTTTGACCGTAGGAGGTCCGTTTGCTCCATTTTGCGGTACGCCAGACCCCTCCCGACGAACAGGATCTTGTTTCGACCGTGGCCGGTCGAACACAAGGCCGTTTCCTCAGTTCTGCGGTACGCCAGGCCTCGTTTCCATCGGCTGTTTCGTCCAAGCCGGTTGGCTCCCGATGAACAACACGCGTTCCGTTGCCTCCCAATGAACATGACACATTCCGTTGCCTCCCCATGAACATGACGATGACGCAGTTTCTCCATTCCGACCCAACCATGTACACGAGCCGTGGCCGTACGTATGCGCGAGTAGGCGTTCGAGACCCCACCCGTATGTACGTACTTGGCCGTATTTTCTTTCTTGGACCCTGGCCGATGTACGTACATGTACATGCTACGTGCGCGCCTCTACTATGACACGTGCGCGCCTCTACTACGACACGTGCGTGCCTCTACAACGACACGTGCCCTTCCTTACACGGCCACAGTTCATCGCTGCAGCCTGCACACAGACCGATCGACCAGTATGTACATACACGTTCGCGACCAGAATGACAACGCTACGTACGCTTCGACCGGGTGGGTCCCGACTGTCCGGCACTTGCTTGCGTGCGAAGATGTAGCTGGTGGGTCCCAGCAGTCAGGGTGGCGAATCATTTTTTTGCCCATAATATGGACGCACTTCCTTGCGTGCGAAGATGTAGCTGGTGGGTCCCAACAGTTAGGGGGAGAAAACATTATTTTTCAGGGTAAAAAGGATGCAGTTGCATGCATACGTCCATGGGCATGGTGCGTCCCCACTGTCAGCCTCTCACGTACAGTCATCTTCCGATGACTCTCAGTTGTTGACCACGTTGACCACACCGTGCCGAGCGCACCAAGACCGATGGACGACGGCGAGGCCCCAGACTGGAACGACCCGGAGATGGGGTAGACGCGGCAGTGGAGTTGCAGATGGAGAGGAGTGGGAAACTTGACTGGTTCAGGTGCGCGGCAGCACTGCCGCCCATGGGAGACAGGAGCAAGAACAGAGGTTGAAGAAGGAGCACGGCTGTTGGATTAACATCCAACAGTCTAGCTACTAGAATCATTTGTTGATTAAGTTGACAAAGCCCTGCGTACACGTCTGCTTAGTAGGCCCACAAGTCAGCCACCAAATCTACCGGGTCCCAGCTGTCATCAGGAGGAATGGTTTTTTTCGCATAACAAGGAGGCACTTCCTTCTGTGCGAAGATACAGCCGGTGGGTCCCAGCTGTCAGGGGGACGAAACAACTTAATAAGGAGGAACTTTCCTTGCGTGCGACCATGGACCTCGTGGGTCCCAGCCGTCAGGCTCTCCACGAACAGTCCTCTTTCGATGACTCTCGTATGTTGACCACGTCGCTCCGAGTGCACCGAGGTGGTGGACGACGGCGAGGCCCCAGACTGGAACAACCCGGAGATGGGGAAGACGCGGCAGTGGAGTCGTAGACGGAGAGTGGGAAATTTGACTGGTTCGGGTGCGGGGTGGGCCTACAGTCGGCAGAGAATAACAGGAGGTGCGGAGTGGAGGGATGGCCTGGCCGTCGGCGGGGTAGCGTTTCGCTGAGGCGCGCAAAACAATGCCGCTGGACGCCGGAGGCTGGAGCAGGCGGTCCCGACAGCGCTGGGGGAAGAAGACAAGAGATTGAAGAAGAATGTCGGCCGTTGGATGTAAATCCAATGCCTTCTTAGGCTTCGACCTACTGGCCCACATGTCAGCCAATCCATTTGTTTTTTAGTCCATTTGGTGGGCTGGGTGAAACAATGATGTAGCATATATGCAGCCCATTTGTATATATGGTAGAATTTAAAGTCCATTTGCATTTTTCTCGAAATTCGCAGACTTGCTGGGCTGGGTGAAAATATCATGTTGGGCTAGACGGAGAAATGTTATAAAAACATAAACACATGATTGCACGTCTATTACTGCATTGGTCAGTAAAATCTTTGCAAGCTTATGTACGCAATCACTAGGAGTTAACTTGCCAAGTTATATATAAACAATTATTATTATTATTTTGTAAGAACTTTTCAACTTACAAAATAAAATATCATTTTAATTTGATGAGTTAATAGTACGTGGGATATTATTATTTTTTAGGCTAGACGTGGGACAGTTGAGTTGGTTCTAGGGAAAAGTACTGGGAGAAAACTCAGTTTACATCGAAAAAGAAAGTGGGAGAAAATTCAGATATAGGATTAATGAAAATGAAATATAAAGGAAGTGGGAAGGTCTATAAAATGGTTGGACGAATGACAGGTTTAACGGAACCTTATGTTGTTTCTATTATATATATATATATATATATGTAATAAAATAAGATATAAATATAGGTTCAGTTTTGCATTCTTATAGAAAACATAGGTTCAGTTTTGCATTCTTATAGAAAAATAGAACTGAGCCATGCGTCGTCATGAAAAAACAAACATAACTTGGGCTGCTGATGTTATAGACAAGCTAGGTTGGGAGACCCAGAGGCCGCTTGATACCTGCTGGATCCAAAAAATGTTGAAACATGTCGTGGGCTGCCCATGTTAAACAACAAAACCTAGGCCATGGACCTGGTGGGCCCGGGACTGTCAGCCTCTCGACGAACAGTTGTCTCCCGATTCCTCTTGTTTTGTTGACCATGTTGGGAACGACAGATGGCGGCGCCGCGGCGAGAGCACCAAGGCGGAGGACGACGTCGAGACCTCAGACCGAACGAACCGGAGCGGGGGAAGACGCAGGCGGAGGGGACTACGAGGGTTGACTTGTTTGGGTGCAGGGTGGGCCGGTGGAGCTGCCGCCGCCGGACAATGTGTGGGAGTAGAGGGATGGCCTGGCCAACGCCATAGGCTATGATGGCCAGCCGCTGTATAGGAAGTGGACGAAAGATTGAACAAAATAAAGAAATAAAAATGGATAGGTGGTTGGTCCCATATGTCTGTGTACGAGACCTGCTGGGTCCACCTGAGAAGGGGAATATGTTGGGAGGAAGGAGATTCAAAGCACGGCAGCCGAGTGAACTAGTTTTTTTAACGGACAAGTGAATTAGTTACATACATAAGCAAATAGCCACTAAAAAGAAAACATGTTAATGGGTTCTTAAAAGAAATATTTCGGACAAAACAGATAATTACGACACATAGGCTAATGCATGAAACACTCAGATGATAAAGGTGCTTATAAACAAATAAAGTACAACATCTAGACCTTCCTGGCACGCTTGATCATGATGCTGCGGCTGTCCGTGTACTCGTCGGTTACGGGAAGCAGACACGCCCTCATGTCCAAGATTCGCCTGTACATGTCGTAGCATGCGTATGCGTCCTTGGCCGCATAGGTTATGTAGGCTAGATTCAGAGGTACCTCCCATGTGTTCAGGTCCTTGGTATCATTGTCTTCTTTCATGTTGGCGTATCAGGGGTCGATGATGGTCTCGGCGAGGTCAACCACGGAGTCCTTCTCCTGCCCATTGCCGATGATCTTGTATTGCTTCTGGATGTCGACAAACTTGTTGCACCAGATGGCCGAATCGTCGCATTCTTCCTTCTCTCCACCGTAGCGAGGGTGCAGTTGGCGCTACCGATGAAACGGGCGAATGCTCCAGAACCTCTGTGTCAGGACCCCGATCCTAAGTCACACCGATCTAGCATGTACCACATCATATCACTTTACGGCCTCACGCACGGTATTCCCACGGGTGCCACCTTACCTGGGCCGGGACCGTTTGCGCCTTTTGGCTCACGTATATGATAGTGTCGCTAGCATCCATATGATAGAGAACCCGGGCCGACATGACTAGTCGTGAACCCAAAGTGGCACTAACTTACAAGGACAGGCATACATGACCGAGCAACGAACGTGTCGGTCATCAGCGAGTGAATCGGGCTGTAGCAGCTGGGCTAACAGGACTCCGGAAAATCCAGGATGTAGCAGGCTAACAGGACTCCGGTAGACACCGCGTGACATTTCCCCGAAGGGACAGACACATGAACGAAGAAGGACACATGCCGGCCAGCCTAAGTGTCCCGGAGCAGTAGCAAGCTACCATGGCTCAGTGGAAGCACTAGGAGACATTTCCCGGTAAGAGAGGCTACCAAGGATAAACAACTAGGTTGTCGGATCCCACACATACCAAGCATTTCAAATCATACACACAATATGCTCGATATGTGCAAATACAACATGGCATCACAACAAAACTCTACAACTCAAAGTATTTATTCATTAGGCTCCGAAGAGATAGATATTACAAACATGGTTCCGATGACCCAGCGTTCAAGTCATACAAGCAACAAGAACATGCGGAAGCTTAACTTGTCTGAGTACAGACAACTACGAATGAAAAAGGCTGAGAAGCCTGACTATCTACGAGACCCTGCCGAGGGCACAAGATGGTAGCTGAGGTAACAAGCTAAACGTTGAAGTCCACGCGGAACTACTAGCGAGACTGAAGTCTCTCTACAAAAACGTAAATTAAGCAAACGTGAGGACAAATGTACCCAACAAGACTTACATCAGAACTAGCTACATATCCTTCGGTATCAACAAAGGGGGTGGTGGAATTCAACTACAGCAAGCCAGCTTTGACTCGGTGGCTATCCTAAACTATGACTACAAGTAACTCTTTTGAGGTGGCGCACACGAGGGCACATATTCACCATATCAATACACCACTATGGGTCCGCTCCCGTCTCCCTACGAGAACGCCATCCATAGCACTCACGCTTATCTTGCGCATTTTAGAGTATCCACTTTCACTTGTCTATGAACTGTATAGGCAACCCAGAGGTCCTTTACCGCGGATGCGGCTATTCGAATAGATGATGTTAACCCTGTAGGGGTGTACTTCTTCACACACGCTCTCGCCACTCACTGCCATGTACACGTTATGTATCTCGGCAACCTTCAAGCGGAAGCCTGGCGAGGGTGTCGGCCACGACCTGACTAACCACACAAGTCCCTAGTCCAGGTTTATCGCCTATTCAGGTTCCATCCGCAGGGAGTCTGGCCGAGGTTTCCACATACGGCCCCGAACGATGTGTGCAGGGTTCCCGAGGCACCAAACGGGCGTCCCGGTACACCGTGCCACGTGCTTACCACATTGCAGCCTACCCCTCAGGTCAGCGTTGCGCACGGCCTCCAGCATACTACAAACACCAGAAACTACTTGCAACTCCCGGACAGAGGACAGGGGCGGTTAATAAGTCGAGAGGGTCCATTGGTTTCGGGCCCAACACATGGTAGTAGCTGTTCATGGATCACAAACACAGAACTCAGTTCCTAAGGACGGTTTCAATGAGACAACCCACCATGTACTCCTACATGGCCTGTCACCGCTAGCTTTACCAAATCGTGTTCAGACACTTAGCTCACACACAGTAGGACATGTTCATCACCATTCCAGTTCATCCCCGATGAATCAGACCTGACACAACTCTAAGCAGTAGCATGCATGACAACAAACATGAATGAGTAGGCACATCAGGGGTCAAACAACTCCTACTCATGCTAGTGGGTTTCATCTATTTACTGTGGCAATGACAGGTCATGCAGAGGAAAGGGGTTCAACTACCGCAGCAAGTAACAAATGAATCGTTGTTGTCCTAATGCAATAAAAGAGAGTAGGAGCGAGAGAGTGGGACTGTATCGGAATGAACAAGGGAGTTTTGCTTGCCTGGCACTTCTGAAGATAGTATAGTTCTTCATCGGTGTCATCGATCTCATCGTCGGAACCACGTCTACTGAGAGGGGACAAATACCGGCAACAGAGAAGGAACACAATCAATGCAATGTAACAATATGGTGCATGATCATGACATGGCAAGATGCCGTGATTTGAGCTAATGCAGCTAGCAATAGAAGGGTTTGAGTTGATTTGAACCAAAGGTTCAAATTCAAATTCAAACTATGAATTTCCAAAGTGAATTTACATGTTTTGATCTATACAGCAAGGTTAAGTTGCTTTATCATGCATGAAACTAGTACCAATGGATAGATTAGATTTTTCTGATAATTTTTCATATATAAATCTTTTCAATCGGAGTTATAGATTAATTTCTATGATTTTTTGAAGTTTATAACAATTTCTGGAATTTTCTGATTAAGTTTAAATCCAGAAAATTCTTTACTACGTCAGCATTGCGTCACTGTGACATCAGCAGGTCAACGGGGTTGGTCTAGGTCAAACTAACCAGTGGGTCCCGCGTGTCAGTGTCACATCTAATTAACAGAGTTAATTAGTGCTAAGTTAAATACTAACCTAAGTTAACTAGGGCGTGGGCCCACATGTCAGTGACTTAGTTGGTTAACTAAAAGTTAATTAGCACTAAACTAGAATTAGCAGGGCTCTGGGCCCACCTGCCATTGACCCAGGGGAGTCAAACCCCAGGTCAAACCAGCTGGCGTTAAGCCGTCGGCGACGTCCAGAGATGGCGGCGATGCTCAGTTTTTGCTCTCTGACGACCAAATGGGCGGCGGAGGCCGTCTATGCGACGAGGAGGTTCGTCCACGTCGGTGGTGCACGCAGCAGCAACTCTGGTGGCCTAGGTTGACGGCGGTAGCGACTTACGCGGCGGCCGGAGCTACGGAAACGGCGGGTTCGGCGCTACGGAGCTCGGGAGGGGAAACAGTTAGTGGCTACGGGCTCATGGAGGGATGCTGAGCACGTTGATGTGCTCGCCCGCGAGCTACAGCGTCTGAAACGACGGCGGTGACATGGCTGTGCGGCGGCGAGCTTCGAGCACGGCGGCGCTAGCGCTAGAGGACGTGCGGGATGACGGTAATAGGGGAAAAACGAAGAGGGGCTCACCCCGTGTCGTTTGGAGGCGTCAGAGAGCTCGGGGGAGGCCGGACGGCGACGTGGCGTTGCCGGCGATCTCGGCGCTGGAGGTTGAAGACGATGGCGATGGCGGCGTTGCAGGGGCTCCCGCGGTGCGTTTCTCGGCGAGGAGGAAGAGGTGGTCGAGGCGGAGCTCGTGGGCAGCTCCAGGGGGCGAGGGAGAGGCGATGGCCATGGCTACGGTGAGCGATGGCGACAGTGGCGCTCGGGTGGTTGCGCGCGAGAGAGACAGAGGAGGGGAGAGGAGCACGGGGGAAAGTGCGAGGCGGTCGGGGAGGTTACGTGGCGTCTCCGGCCAGCCTCCAGCGTCGGCGGAAGCAGGAGGTGGCTCAGGCCCGTGCTAGCGCGCGGTGGCCACATGCCTCTCATCCTCCTGGCGGGAGGAGGGGGATGACTGGCGGATGGGCCAGTGGGCCGGCCAGGGAAGTTGGCCTAGGTACTATACTCTCTCTCTCTCTCTCTCTCTCTCTCATTTCTGTTCCTGTTTTCTATTTCTCCAAATGTTTTGGCTTTATTAAAAATGCCAGAGCATTTCTAAAAATCATGAGACTGTTTGTGGGCACTGTTTGGAATATTTCCAGCAGCCCTCATTTCCTTTCATGATTATTTGGACATTTAAAATAATTTATAGAATGTAAATGCCCAAATGCAAATAACTTATGATTTAAATCAGTGACCCAAGGTGACCTAAAAAAATGTGAACAATTTTTGGCAGAGGTTCTAGACTAAGTCAAAAATGATGAACATTTTTGAAGGGCATTTCAGGTTCATTGAGAATATTTCATTTTGATCCTAGTTGGATTTCATTTGGTGCTAGGGTTTGAACATCCCCATTTCAAGTTTCTAAAAAATTTAAACATGATGCATCACTCTAATGCAAGCACTAGGCATTACCAGAACTAGGGATGTGACACTCTGATGGCCCTATAGCAGTGGTAGATGAGAACCTCGTCCCGCACACATACCTGGGCGACAGCGATCCGCTGGTCCCTGTCAGGAGACGAATGGATGGGCACAAGGTCTAGTCCTGCGACCTTGTGCTTTCTCGTCCTGTAGGTACTGCTTGAACTCGACGAGGTAGAGCTTCACCGAGTCCGGATCGTTGGTGTACATCACATTCAACTTGGTGCAGCCATACGACTAAACGACGAACTCAAAGGGGAACTCCTTGCTGAAGTCCAGATCCAGCAGGCTAACCCCTCGGATCGCCATTGGAGTCTCTTCAAGTGAACAAGTGGGTAGGCGGCGGCAGCAGTTCATTTTTCAGCTCTTGGGGAACTGGATTCAACAGTAAACTGAGTGTGTACATGCGACAACAGTTACTACCCCTCCCTCGCCCACTGCACGCCCGGCAGAAGATGCACCATCGGCGCATTCAAACGCCTCCATTAAGAAACCTACTCTAGCCACACATCGGTTCACGAGCGGGTCTGTATTGGTACTGTAATAACAAGAGTTAGTGGTCACTTTACTTAAATTTAATTAGCTTTAATAGAAATTTATACTTAAAACAAGCAATGCATTGGCTCGTTCTATCAGTGCCACAGGATCAACATGCACAACAATTAGAATTATTATTCTCAGGACGCACACGATCAACACATTTGTCGCACTTTCACACAGATAATACTACCAAGTTTGAACTATTTGTTATGGTTGTTGTCCTCTGCATCATCATGCCGTGATTCCCAGATTGCAAGATTCATAACCAACAAATAAGATTCAAATAATAAGTACAACAAAGATGCCTACACATCTCATTGATTCCCAGCTTGCAAGATTCATAACCAACAAATAAGATTCAAATAATAAGTACAACAAATATGCCTACACATCTCATTGATTCCCAGCTTGCAAGATTGATAAAGTGAATATCGGGATTAAATCCATCTTGGCTAGTCATGTCATACAACCGAAGAACTTGGCGAATGCTCTTGACCGTCACAACATCTGTAGTTGAGTATTCCTATTTGCACAGCACAAACAAGAAGAGCATGATTACTATAATAGTGGCACTCCTTGAACTCAACCTGCAGCTCCACTCGGATGAGGCCTGCCTGGATTTCCATGATTCAATTCATGTGCCTTTTTTGTAGTTCACCTGAAATGAAGCAAAGATTGCATCATTCAGCTAGCAAGAAGTACTTGCTCTCGTGAGCTGGAAGGTTCTTCTTTAGTAGTTGCACTAAAATTGAGGAACATTAAGGTTGGTTGTCCGGCTCATGTAAGGTGCAACTATAATTTGCTTATCCTTTTGTGCAGTTCGACTAAAATAAAGTGCCATTGTGGTGACAGTGACGACTCATCTTGCAAAGGCTAATAAAATGTTGCACGAGATTACCAGCAGAACTTGACGGAGATTTTGGAAACTCCAATCACCATTCTGTGCAGTTCCACCAAAATTGAGAGATGTTGCCCACGTGACATTTTAGTTGAACCGCACAAGACACTCATTCCAAAAAGAAGTGTTTTGTGCAAATCACCAAAAGGTCACAATAGCAACAAGGTGAAATGGATATCCCTATCTGCACAAAAAGATAGAAAGTAAACAGTTGCTGGTCAATAAGAATATACGAAACATACACGAAATGAAAAGAAGCATCTTAATTATGTTCATGGAAATCACGCAAGGACAGTAGAAATTTTAAAACATCATCAATGCTTCATGTTACCGGGAGCATTACGATCAACAATGACATTCGTCAAATATGGGATTAGTTTAATGGTGGCAGTGCTTGTTTACCAGATACAGTAAATCAACAGCACCTAAAGAGTTGGTTTAAGGGCATGGGATCGTGGGGACACCAGGACACTCAGCAGCGTAAAGGAGAAACTTACTTATCATACTGGGGAAAACAGCAGGAGTACCATTTGTAACACAGTTTAATTGCATCTTATCACTGGAGGCATTAGATTAACAATAACACTAGTTAGACATGTCCCTAAGGTAACAGTGTGATCGCTTCATTTTACATGCGCCCTTACATTAACAACAGCAAAAGGTTGGTATAAGGACATGCGACAGTGGATGCATCAGCACAATGTACCTACAAGGAGGCATAAAGTGGTGATGCCGAGTTTGTTCATGCTATGTGAGGGCAGCAAATCTAATCCTGGAGACCTTTTACTATGCGAGGGCAGCAAACCTAATCCTGGAGACCTTTTACTATGTGAGGGCAGCAAATCTAATCCTGGAGACCTTTTACTATGTGAGGGCAGGAAATCTAATCCTGGAGACCTTTTACTATGTGAGGGCAGCAAATCTAATCCTGAGACCTTTTACTATGTGAGGGCAGCAAGTCTAATCCTGGAGACCTTTTACTATATGAGGGCAACAAATCTAATCCTGGACATACTCTCTTGACTTGTCCACCAGCCGCCACTTTCTATCCTTTTTTCAACCAATAATAGATCTGTTCCTTATCCAGTTTGTACTGCGTTTTCCCATTATTTCCCTTTTCAACCAAGAGACCGGTTGGGTATCCGGTCTCTACTACTTTCACCATATTATTTCCTCTTTGAATCAAGTCCTAGATTCACGCTACAACTTTCTCCCCTTTCTTTGTTGTTTGAACAAAGTCCTAGATTCGAATGCATGAAGTAGCTTTACCTCTTATAATACTAAAAATTTAGGTGGATTTGGAAGAGCTGATGGGAGTAGAAAAAGATGCACATGCAGACACATGGGGAGCTGGGGCAGTAGAGCAAAGCCGTTTTCGAAGAACTTATACCCGAGGGTCATCGGGATGTCGGCGCGGCAGGTCGGATCTGTGCACAATACGGCAGGGAGGAAGAAGGGTTGGAGGACCTCCCGAGCCGGCGCTGTGTCGGAGAGAACGGCACGGGCACAGGATCGGGCCCCTCCGGTAGCTGTGGGTTTCCTCTCTCGCCGGTGATGACCGCGTGAACGATGCACCTAGTCCTCTACACACACCAGCCAAAGGGATCCGGCCGGATCTGTGACCAGCGGTGAGCAGAGAGAAAATGTCGCTACCGCTGTCTTGTTTATATCTAGAGAGGATGAGAGAATGAAGAGAGTAACCCTAGTAAAGCAAGCACTCAGGCCCCTGCGTACATATATAGTGGAGTGATTATCTTTTTCTCTCCACAACAAGCGTTTCAATTTGTGTACGTGGCATTAAAGAAAAGAAACTCTCTATTTAAGGTGACTAACTGTACGACTCCTACTTACTACTACTAGTAGTAGTATTGTTCACTTGTGCTCCCCGGCCCTCCATTCATTGAACAACCCCACAGGTGAATAAACATACAGTACTAGTATTTATATAGAACAAACAAGCTCGAACTATTTTCGCATAGTTAAAAGTTGCGGGCCGGGCTTTTCCCGGGCAGTACGCTCGGTAGTTTTTGCGTAGGCGGTTTGACAGAGAGGCGAGGAGGGTGAGGGAGTAGCGGATTCAACTTACTTACTGCTGGAAAGGTCGGGCTGTGCGATTTGACGACGCGTTACTGCTGGAAAGACTTGTGATATGACTACTCACTATAGTCATGAATTACTGGCGGTACGGCTGGGGTGATGCCTCCCTTCCGTTCCGCACTCTAATATGGTGCATGACACGTATTACATCGACCCGGATGCTGCTGGCTCTCCCACATGTCAGCGAAGTAGTACGTAGTAGTAAGAAGGAGCAAAGAATCATGCGGTATAAGTCTTTCTAGAGATTCCAACAAGTGACCACATACGGAGCAAAATGAGTGATTCTACACTCTAAAATATGTCTACATACATCAGTATGTTGTAGTCAATTTGAAATATCTAAAAAGACTTATATTTAGGAACAGAGGGAGTAGTAGTAGTACTACTCACGTCAGAGGAGTGCGAACCACGGTAGCCCAGTGAATCAGCAGTAGAAAACTATGTGCTGATATGGCCATAAAAAACAATGTGCCACGGTCCAGACTGTAGCATGTACAATACTACTCCTCTTTGTTTGGATCCCTGAGTTAGAGCTAGTTTGGGTTGAAATAGCCTCAAGTTATCCAAACAAGAGGGTTAGTTTGAGCTAGTTTGCTCTAACCCAGCTAAAAAAACTAGCCCGATGGAGAGGTTCTAATTGGGTTAGTTCTCCTCGGGCCCACTAAAAGATAACTAAAAAATCTCCCCTGCCCACACCAGATCGCTCCCTCCGCCCCCCTCGCACGACTCCTCTCTGTTCCCCATCGGGCCGCCCGCCCAAGCGCCGCTCCGCCGCTTTCCCTCTCTCTCCTCCGGCCGCCCTCTCCATCCGGCCTCCGCCGCCCTCTCCCTCCGGCCTTCGAAGCTCACCCCGCTGCCCCTTCACCGGTCGTTTTTCTCCCTCTGTCTTGCGCGGCGGTGGTGCATCTACCAGGGAGCTCGCGAGAGGGGTGAGTTTGTTCGTTCCTTCTCTGTCTCACAGCCATATCATTGATCTTGCTCACTCTAGCGCTAATTCTAATTTGGAGAAGTAGATCCTGATTAAACTTGGAATAGATTTGTGGTGCACTCATGGAATTGTTTGATGCTGCTTGAGGAGGTAATAAATCTTTCTAGAGGCCCAAAGATTCAGTTCACCTTTCTAGGTATTTCAGTTTCAGGCTTGCATTATTTCTAGAGACCCAAAGAATCAGTTCACCTTTCTAGGTATTTCAGTTCTAGGCTTGCATTGTTTCTAGAGGCCCAAAGATTCAGTTCACCTTTCTAGGTATTTCAGTTTCAGGCTTGCATTATTTCTAGAGGCCCAAAGATTCAGTTCACCTTTCTAGGTATTTCAGTTTCAGGCTTGCATTATTTCTAGAGGTCCAAGGATTCGGTTCGCAGTTGTCGGCAAGTGGCCCTGCTACCCATGCCGGTATCGACCTCAACACGCAAGCGCCGGCGTCGGAGCGGTTCCGGGGCCTTGGGCTCTACAGAGCCTTCCTCCAGAGCGACGATGACGAGCTCCTCCCTGGGTGCGTGAGGGGCTCCGGGCTCCCTCCCTATTGTGAATGACTTCCGTGATGAGTTAGCTCATGCTTTGTTTCATGGAGTGTATTTTTTTTGTGAAGCTTGATTGAGGACTTGTATGTTTAAGTGGGATATCGCAATTCTATGGACAAAGTAAAATTTATCATGTTTTGCATGCTTGATTTGTAAAGATGGTTCGTTTATGTCAATTGTGAGCGGGAGGAGGCCACACAAGAGCGGCCACACCAAATCCGGCAGGAAATAGGGTCCAAAGTAGTCAAATGATTGGGAAAGAACATTTATTGTCAATCTAACCCTGCCATCCATACACCTCTTTGGTTTAGAGTTAGTTTAGGGTTAGAATCTAACTCTAACCTCTAACTGAGTTAGAGTTCTCCTCGTCTCGGTTCATTGCCATCATACTTTCCCTATTTCTGTGTTTTCAGTATCCCGCGAATCAAGAGGCCCTTAGACTGGTTTAAGTCCGGTAGTTTTTATAAACGTGTTATGTCCAAAATTTAATGAACGTGCTCCGGTTTCTACGAAAATAATCCGGTTTCATGTAGTAATTCATTTATTTATTTATTCTTCTGCGGGGGGTTTGCATGTAATTCGTGAGGTCTGAAATGTAAAGTACCCCGGCATATGCTCCTTGTCGTGCATGCACTACGACCCAGATGCTCTATGTCCCACATGTCGGCGAAAGGGAGCATGTGGAAATAGCCTAGGAGTACATATAGGAGGATACATGCGTGAAAACATATGTATGGTGAAGCGTAGCTGTGGTTCGAAAAGGAGACCTAAAGTGATGACAGGTATAGGTCGCACGCACCCAACTAGTGGTAGTACTAGACATACGACTGCTTTTTCCCTAAAAAAAGGTATGAGTGCTCAGTACTCCTATTCTATCAACGCG
This sequence comes from Triticum aestivum, assembly GCF_018294505.1. Classification (NCBI taxonomy): domain Eukaryota; kingdom Viridiplantae; phylum Streptophyta; class Magnoliopsida; order Poales; family Poaceae; genus Triticum; species Triticum aestivum. Next base: position 182,696,916 of record NC_057808.1, read on the forward strand.
AGTCCCATCTGACAACAACTTCCGTGCTACAGCTAGCTCTTCTCCCTCGTTTCTCTCTTCTAATTCTAAAGCCAGCCGACGCCCGGTGGGCGGGGTAGGGATTTGCCGATGGTCGGTTTCCTCAACTGCGGCCCCACCTCACAGTGAAAACGTTACTACTGGAATAAAAATGCCATATACTCCTATACTAATAAAAAATTAAGGCCACGAGGCGATGCAGTGCTAGTTACAGGAGGCAAGAAGAAGAGATGCATCCATCGACGATGTCCACCTCCTCGACTCAGGGCGCCGGCCCACCGAACGGCGGCTAAGTAGCAGCGGCTTTCCTGGCCAGGTCGACGTGCTTCTGAACAATGGCGTCCAAAGATTCCAGCCGCTGGAAGAAGGCCAACGTCTTTCTGTCCTCCCTGGCCTTGTAGTGGCCTATGTAGACAATTTCCTCGTAGAAGTGGATGTGCAGGTCGACGGTTTCTTGCATGGCGAGGCGCTACGCGACGAGCGCGGCCTCGAGGTGCACATTCTTCGTCGCGACCTCCAGCACCTGCAGGGCCACCAGGACTTGAAAGAGTTTGTCACCATGGAGGCCGATGAGGGTGGCTGGCAATGAGGAGCCTGGGCGCGCGGGCTGGAGCAGTACAGCAAGGTCGTCTGCGCGCTTCTTGACGATGGTGAACTTGCGGATGGAGTTGACCATCATGTCGTCCATGCGAGAGGCGAAGCCGGCGTTGGCGAGGGCTACGACGCCGGCGGTTGCCAGCACCGTCTGGAAACACTGCGCGATGTGGGGCCGCAGGCCGGTGCCTTGGATGATTTGGCACAGCCGACTGCCGCTCGCATCCATCGCCTCCATAGGTGCTTCTGGTTTCTGGTCACTTGGTCTTGGATTGGAGTGAGCTGTGTTGCGTAGAGACTAGGAGTAGATGGATTTGAGTGGTGGGGCGCCTTTATATGAGAATCCAAACTCTTTTGCATTCACATCGTTCTGGCTCTATTCTGCTTCTCCAATTAATTCCCTCTGCATGTAATTTGAGGATGCATCATTGACCGCTCAATGTCTCGGGAACCGCTACCCTCTCCCTCCTTGGCATTCAAGCACCTATGGAGGCGACTGCCGCTCGCGTCTATCGCGTATCAGGAGACATTCCCGTCGACGATGAGGTGCCTATGGTGACTTCGTAAATTTCAAGATGATAGTACTAGTATACTCAATATTGTGCACCATGACCAAGGCGGAGAGGAAAACGAGAGAACTACGTATTTATTTACGGTGTAGATTCACTCATTTTGCTCCATATGTACTCCGTCTCGGTGTAGTCTAGTCACTTGTTGAAATCTCTAGAAAGGCAAATACTCCTTTCTGGTTTTACAGGGCTGTACTAGCAAGTAATAGTGGGCTCACATAGCAATTTTGTCTCATGCAAGAGCCTGCCTATATGCGTGCTCCTAAGAACTGAGCATAGCTCAGTTGGCAAGGCGCGGGAGTTCGTAGCCAGCCCACCAAGGTTCAAGTCTCGGCTTGAGCGTTTGGTGCTCATGGAGTTTTCTTCTATAAAAAAATGCCAACAGGCTAGTCTAGCCCGGGTTGGTCTCGTTTTTTCATATGCGTGCTCCAAGGTTCGCAACTGCCACGTTCGGGTTGCGCTTGGCTCTTCGCCTCTTCGAGAAGACAAACAATGATGTTACTACTACTGCTTCTACAGTATCAAATCCACTGCTGCATGTCCGTCCACCGCGAGCGGGAGGGATATCTTGTGGTAGTACTATAAGCAAAAGCCTATCCTCGTCTGCGAGCCACCGCGTGCATGGGCGAGGGAGAAGGCGTGTAGTAGTAAAATCAAGCTTCTCCTCGTTGTACGAGTTGACATGACACATCATAGCACTGGCCCGACATGGTTGCCTCTAAACTTGGCTGAAAGACCCGCAGTGTACAATACTCCATTTGCTGCAACCTCTGACATTTACCCCACCACAAATTAAAAAAAATATTCCTATCTTGACCAGATGAGCGTGCAAACTAGAATCACCAGGATGACAGGTAGGGCCAGAAGATTATTTTAATAAAAAAAGCATGGAGCTGACCCCAACAATTTTAAGCTTACATGCACGGTACACGCTATCCTAGACTACTCTACACATGAAACTGCCACACGAGCGTCCGGGCTGCGCTTGGCTCTTCGCCTCTTTGGGAAGTCGAACAATGATGGAGTACTACTGCAGTGGAGGAGTACTACAGTATGCTTCTGGCCATCTGACACCGATTGAACTGTTGCATGTCCACCGCGTGCGGGAGGGAGAGCGTGTAGAAAACGAAAGCTTCTCCTAGTCCTGCTAGCCACCACGCTCATGGGCGAGGGAGGGACGCGGCTTCATTGACTTACTTCTCCTGCCTTTGCGTCTATGACAGGTGGGCCCAACAGGTGGGTGGCCCACCTGTCATGCAGCCAAAGGCAGGTGCGGTTAAGGCGAGAGGGCGTTGTAGTAATCAAACTTCTCGGTCTTGTACGAGTTGACGCGACACATCAAAGCACTGCACTCGATATATTTCAATAATTTTCGTTTACCGATGCATTAATTACAATGCATGCATGCATGCCATGACTCTCCTTTTGATACTTGCATGTGTTGATTTAATGCACCTTGAAGTAGTATGAATATGTGACGGGAAAGCTTTGTAATGCCCCGACCCTAATAAAGCGAGAGATGGTGTTGCACGAGGACGGCGAGATCATGCAGACGGAACATGACCCGACGATGGAGCTCTCTATGGTCTCGATGGACCTCACCTTGCTCCACTGCCCCTTGTGCCTCCGCCCCTTGAAGCCTCCAGTGTATGAGGTTCGAATACACCTCCTTCATTCGGCTGATCGAGCAAGGTGCAGGTTTCTTGATTGATGTGTTGTTCGATTGATTTGTGCAGTGCAAGGGAGGGCACCTGGCCTGCGCGGACTGCCGCGTCGAGCGCCCCGGGAACCAGCGGCAGTGCCAGAAGTGCGAGCGCGTCAGTGGCTTCGTCGTGCGGAACACGGCGGTGGACGTCGTACTCTCCTTAGTGAGGGTGGAGTGCCCGCACGAAGGCTGTGGGCTCTACGTCACTTACCACAAGCTCGCCGATCAGCAGAGCGTGTGTCCGCTCGCGCCCTGCAAATGCCCCGTGCCCGTCTGCGGCTACGAAGGCCCGCCGCCGACGCTCTCCCACCACATCAGCACCGTGCATCACATGCCCGTGCACAGGTTCCAGTATGGCAAGGTGCTCCAGCTGCAGGTGCCACTGTCGGAGCCACGGCTCTTGTTGTTCGCGGAGGAGGACGGCCGCGCGTTTTTCTTGGTCGGCGGCGTGCTCGACATCGGCGCGCCTATCGTCGTGTCGGCCGTCTGCATCAGAGCGGGGTCATCCCCACTGCCGCACTACGTGGCCAAGCTGTGGGCGAACGGCCCGCCAGGGGAGCCCAAAGGCAGGACCGAAACCGTCAAGGTGGAAATGGAGGTGACAAGCAGCAAGGATCCCAGCGACATCGCCATGCACGAGCTGACCTTCTTCACAGTTCCGCCCAAGCTGCTGGCCGGGGCTAAGCTGGTGTCCCTCCACATTTAGATTGACAAGCTCACGTCCTAAATGATTCTACAGTGCCTTCTGTTTATCTTAGTAATATGCTAATATATGGGTTAGCTCGGACTACTTTAGCTTAAGAGATGGCGGGCTTTGGTGGCGATGCAGCAATTACTTCATCATCAGATCAGCAGTTAAAGTAATTTCCAACAGTCGAACGGATATTTTGTGTCTGTTGGATATAAAGATCCTTTGGGTAAGAAGTATAACAACTTATAAGAAGTAAGTATAACAGCTTATATGCTTGTTTGTTCAGGAAGTGTTGCATACTTGTGCGAGTTGACGCGACACATCAAAGTAGTACTACTAGTAGTAGTACTCCCTCCGATCCTAATTTCTCTGCGCATAAGGCTGGTCATAGTGGGAGTAACATAGGTAGTAACATAGATGCCACATAAGTAAAAATGATGAGGTGGCAAGTAATTAATGAGGAGAGAGGCAAATAGAGTAACATAATATTTTACCATCACGTAGCGCTTTCCAATGCAAAATGAGTCTACAAAGTAATAAATGAAGACATCTAGTACTATCTCAAGGCCAAGGAGCAACGTGAAACCTATGATAGAGCCAATCGGATGGTTGAGAACACTACAATTCGTAGCTACAGATGCATGTGTGAGAGAGAACGAGTGCGTGCGTGCACCTCTTCTCTTCCTGTATAACATACTAAACTCAGAGTACAAGTGTATGTGGGTGGCATCGACCTAGGGAGCTAGAGATGGTGCGTGCGAGAAGTCCCAAGAGATAGGTGTAATGCGTCTGAAAAAAAGACTAGTCTATAGCTCGCCACGAGGCTATTCCTGTCGAACGCCCAAATAAGCGTAAGATATGTATCCGACGGTGCCAGTTATTGCACGTACACAACAGTAGAAAAAGAACTAGTACCATGGCATATGCTACACCACGGCCGAGAACACGTTCCCTGATAGAGGCAAAGGTGTCCCGTCTTTTGATGAGATGATGAATATCGCTTTGATGGAAGTCAACTTTGACGATCCGACTACGAACGTGCGAGGACGTCGCGCCTTAGCAATCGCTAAACCAACTCCGAGAGGTTATCGACCACGCCGGAGCACGATCAACCTAACCACGAGGGTCTGTTTCCTGCGAGCAAACGAAGAACAGGCAAGAAACTGAGATTGCAATCTGGATATTGCGAATATAAGATGAAAGCTTTATTGATCAAGGTGGGGTTCTGTGACGCCTTTGTCTGGTCGCTGAACACAAACGAAGTACGCGAAGTTGCAGCTATGGCGAACTTTTAATCTAAACAAAACCCAAAGTCTAAACGACGCCCTAAGGGCTGTATATATGGAGGAAGAGGGGGGGGAACTTCGTGGCCCTTGAGGAAGGGGTCCGAAACCAACCCTATCTCTTGTTTCCCCACACATACGGACTCTAAAAACAGCCTATACTTATGTATTTCGAAATTACATGGGCCTGGCCCAATAATAAGGTGACGCAGCACCTAGAATAGCCTCTGGACGAAAGTTATGAAGTAGCATCTTGTATATTTCGTCCAAGGCTTCATGCACGCATTATGGTGGCTTCAACGTCCTGAAATCATCACTTGTAACTCCGTTCTTGTTCCCCATGCGCATGCCATCATCTCCATGCTTGTTCTTGCTCCAATGTTCATCCTTCTCAAAGCTAGGCCCTTCATTTGTAAGCAAAACAAATGTATCCAATTTAGGCAGCATCATATTCTCATGAACATTAGAATCATTAGCAAGAAACGAAAGTACCTGGTAATTTAATTGGCGTGCGCGAGCTCTAGTAATTGGTCCAGTATGTATAGCAGCAGGGACTGTGGGTGTAATAATTGTATTGATGTCCTCATCATCCTCCCCTTCTTGAAATGAAGTCGTCCTCGACGGAAGCTCATCTTCCTCACCCAAATAAGGCTTCAAATCTGCAATATTAAAAGTGGGACTAACCCCAAAATCTGCAGGCAGCTCAAGTTTATATGCATTATCATTTATTTTCTCTAACACCTTAAAAGGACCATCAGCACGTGGCATTAGCTTTGATTTGCGCAAATCAGGAAATCTATCCTTACGCAAATGTAACCAAACAAGATCTCCAGGTGCAAACACAACATGTTTTCTACCCTTATCTCCAGCAAGTTTATATTTAGCATTCATACGCTCAATGTTTTCCTTAGTTAACTCATGCATTTTTAAGATCAATTCAGCACGTTGTTTAGCATCAAAATTAACCTTCTCCGAAGATGGAAGAGGCAACAAATCAATAGGTGCACGAGGTAGGAAACCATACACAATTTCAAAAGGGCACATCTTAGTAGTAGAATGCAATGAACGATTATAAGCAAACTCAATATGAGGCAAGCAGTCTTCCCACATTTTCTTATTATTCTTCAAAACAGCCCTAAGCATAGTAGACAATGTTCTATTGACTACTTCAGTTTGTCCATCAGTTTGGGGGTGACAAGTAGTACTAAAAAGCAGTTTAGTCCCCAACTTAGCCCATAAACATCTCCAAAAGTGGCTAAGAAATTTAGTATCACGATCTGAAACAATAGTATTTGGCACACCATGCAAGCGAATAATTTCACGAAAGAACAAATCAGCAACATTAACAGCATCATCGCTTTTATGACATGGTATAAAGTGCGCCATTTTCGAGAATCTATCCACGACAACAAATATGCTATCCCTCCCCTTCTTTGTTCGAGGTAAACCTAAAACAAAGTCCATAGATATATCCTCCCAAGGAACACTAGGTACAGGCAAAGGCATATATAAACCATGAGGATTGAGTCGTGACTTAGCTTTTTGACATGTAGTGCAGCGAGCAACAAAACGCTCAACATCCCGTCTCATCTTTGGCCAAAAGAAATGTGTAGCAAGTACGTCCTCCGTCTTCTTCACGCCAAAGTGTCCCATTAATCCTCCTCCATGCGCCTCCTGCAACAACAAAAGACGAAGAGAGCTAGCTGGAATGCATAGCTTGTTAGCACGGAACACAAATCCATCATTAACGACAAACTTGTGCCAGGTTCTTCCTTCTTTACAATTCTGCAATACATCTTTAAAATCAGCATCATGCACATATTGATCTTTGATGGTCTCCAAACCAAATATTTTGAAGTCAAGTTGTGAAAGCATAGTATAGCGACGAGACAATGCATCAGCAATAACATTTTCTTTACCCTTCTTGTGTTTAATGACATAAGGGAAAGTTTCAATGAATTCAACCCATTTAGCATGTCTACGATTCAGTTTAGCTTGACTTTTAATATGTTTCAAAGATTCATGATCAGAATGTATAACAAATTCTTTGGGCCATAAATAATGTTGCCATGTTTCTAAAGTCCGAACAAGAGCATATAGTTCTTTATCATAAGTAGAATAATTCAGACTAGGCCCACTCAATTTTTCAGAAAAGTATGCAACAGGTTTGCCATCTTGTAATAACACACCTCCTAATCCAATGCCACTAGCATCACATTCAAGCTCAAAAGTCTTATTAAAATCAGGAAGTTGGAGTAAAGGAGCATGTGTCAACTTATCTTTCAATACCGTGAAGGCTTCTTCCTGTGCGGTACCCCAAACAAAAGGCACATCCTTCTTTGTAAGCTCGTTGAGAGGTGCAGCAATGGTGCTAAAATCTCTCACAAAACGCCTATAGAAACCAGCGAGTCCAAGAAAACTCCGCACTTGTGTGACCGTTTTGGGCTGCGGCCAACTCTCAATAGCTTCAATCTTGGCTTTATCAACTTCAATTCCCTGTGGAGTAACAACATAGCCAAGAAAAGATACTCGGTCGGTGCAAAAGGTGCACTTCCCAAGGTTACCAAACAAACGTGCATCACGTAGAGCAATAAAAACAGCACGTAAATGTTCCAAATGTTCTTCCAAAGATTTGCTATAAATCAGTATATCATCAAAATAGACCACCACAAATCGTCCAATGAAAGCACGTAAAACTTCGTTCATTAGTCTCATGAAAGTACTAGGTGCATTAGTTAACCCAAAAGGCATGACTAACCACTCATATAAACCAAACTTAGTTTTAAATGCAGTTTTCCATTCATCTCCCAATTTCATACGAATTTGATGGTATCCACTACGCAAATCAACTTTGGAGAATATTGTAGAGCCACTCAATTCATCAAGCATATCATCGAGCCTAGGAATAGGATGACGATAACGAATAGTAATATTATTAATGCCTCTACAATCAACACACATACGCGACGTACCATCCTTTTTAGGCACGAGTATAATAGGAACAGCACAAGGACTAAGAGATTCGCGTATATAACCTTTGTCGAGCAGCTCCTGTACTTGACGCATAATCTCCTTCGTCTCCTCTGGATTGGTACGGTATGGTGCACGGTTGGGTAGCGATGCACCGGGAATTAAGTCAATTTGATGCTCAATCCCTCGAATAGGTGGTAATCCCGGTGGCACGTCTTGTGGGAAGACGTCAGCGAACTCCTGCAAAATGTGAGTGACAGCAGGGGGCAAAGAGGAAGGCACGTCCTCGAATGAAAATAATGCCTCTTTGCACACAAAAGCATAGCAAACAGATTTGCTGAAATCTAGTTCATCAATATCAGATTTTGTGGCAAGCAAACATGCACTTTTCAATTTAATTTCAGAAACAACACTAGATGGTTTATTATTAGGTTTCATTTGTTGCTCAAATTCCTTTGCCACAATCTGATTTTCACTCTTATTTTTCTCCTGTTTTGCTTTATTAGCTCTATTAATGTCATCTTTCAAAATGGAATCAGGAGTCATAGGAAGCAAAGTAATATTTTTATCCTTATGAACAAGAGTATACTGATTGTTTCTACCATGGTGTACAGAATTTTTATCAAATTGCCATGGTCTACCTAGTAATAAGGAACATGCTTGCATGGGTACCACATCACAATCAACATAATCAGCATATGTAGAGATACTAAAATGCACACGAACAGTACGTGTTACCTTAACCTTGCCGCTGTTGTTGAACCATTGGATGTAGTAAGGATGTGGATGTGGTCTTGTGGTGAGAGATAGCTTCTCCACCATCTCCATGCTAGCCAAGTTGTTACAGCTCCCTCCATCTATGATGACGCGAACAGAACGTTCCTTCACAACTCCCTTTGTATGGAACAAATTATGCCTCTGATTTTGCTCTGCTTGTGTGACCTGCACACTCAAAACACGTTGAGCAACTAAACATTCATACCTGTCAGCGTCTTCAGGAGCCATGTATTGCGTCTCATTTTCAGAATCATCTCCACCATGTTCTTCACGTGTAATAAGAGCCAAAGTCTCCTCATCATAGTCACTAGCGGACTCATACCCACCATCCTCAGTAGCAATCATGACACGCTGAGATTTGCATTCTCTCGCAAAATGTCCTCTTCCCTTACAACGACGACAAATAATATCACTTGTGTGCCCTGTCGATGCCATGGAAGAAGAAGAGCTCTGCACAGGCCCGGCAGGTGTGCTCTTGGCAGAGAGTGGTGGTTGTGCCTGCTTTCTTGTATCACGGCTGGAGGTGGCACCTGATGGAGGTGATGGTGAAGTGGAAGTAGAAGATGCACGCGGTATCCATGATGAAGGTCGACCTGCAGAAAAGTTAGTTCGCGCCAATGGCTGTCGATCCTGCACTTCACGTTCAGCTTTACAAGCAAGATGGAATAAACGAGTGATATTATTATAATCCTTATACTCTAGAATGGTCTGAATCTCTTTATTTAATCCACCCATAAAACGTGCAAGCATAGCTTCATTCTCCTCAACAATACCACATCTAATCATGCCAGTTTGTAATTCCTGATAATATTCTTCTACAGAATTTTTTCCTTGTCTTAAACGCTGCAATTTTTGAAGTAATTCACGTTGATAATATGGTGGAACCCAACGAGTACGCATAGCAGTTTTCAAAGCAGCCCAAGTAGCTGGAACAGGATATAATCTACAATGTTCAGACCACCAAACACAGGCAAAGCTAGTGAAAGCACAAACAGCAGCAGGAACACGTCTCTCCTCAGGATATTGTAAACATGTAAATCGTTGTTCAGTTTCTAACTCCCAAGTAAGATATATATCAGGAACATATCTACCCTCAAATGGTGGAATATTCAATTTCAGTTTAGGGAGATGGTCATGATCTCGTACCTGAGGTGGTGGTGCCGGCCTACCGTTGCGAATATATACCTGAGGTCGACCTGCTGGTGGTGGTGCTGGTGGCTGGACGTAGTTCTGATTTTGATCAACCTCATCCTCATAATCGCCCGCATAATCGTCATCCTCCTCAGCCGCCGCAGGAGCAGGAGCCAAAGAAGCATCAACAGTAGGGACAGCAGCACCCGAATTTTGACCAATCTCAATTGGAACGCGCTGTGCCCGTCCCACTTGATTTGGAAGGCGGCGTTGGAGATGTGGTTGTTGTTGTTGTAGAGGTGCGACATGTGCAGCCGGTGGTGGTTGGGGAAGACGCTTGAGTAATTCAGTAAACTTGTTATCCAGCTTTGTCTCAAACGACTTCTCCACGGCATCTATCTTCTCCATAGCCTCTTCAAATCTGTTTAGCACATCTCCCACCTGGCCACTCATCATTTGCTGAAATTTATCATGCAACTCCTTGTTTGTCATGTTCGCCCAATCAGTCTCATCGGCTTGTGAACCTGCCATGGTTAGCAGCAATAGAAACACAAAAGAATATGATCCTGCAGACTACTAGAAGTGGTGGTGATGGTGGTGTGTCACAAAACCTTCAAGCGAATCTCAAATTCTTACCAGTTCTTACCCAGCAGCAGGTGGTGATCGGCAACCGTTGTAGTCAAAAACTCTCAAAGCTTGGATATAGCGATTACCAGGGAGAGTCAAACGCACGATGTAGACTTATGTGGAGCTGGGAAGGCTTATAATATGGTAGCAAAATGGTAAGCAATAATCAATTCAGAGATGCAAAGTTGAATAAACGCTCAACGACGGTACTGTGCTGGTCCTAGGCTAGACCGTGCTAGAGACGCGAGCCTAGAACACTAACAAAATCACGGCGCTGCACGTAAACAAGGGAAAAGCACACTCAGGGATTTTTTTTTTCGCTCTTTTTTTTTTTGCGCTCTTTTTTTTTTTTTGCGCTCCTCTTTTTTTTTTTTTTTTTTTTGCGAAAAAATCACTATAATGGCGAGTGTCTCAAAACTCTTCCCAGGTCAAACTGACAGGATGGGCACAAAAATTTTTTTAACTTTTTTTTTTTTCGGAAATCAGGGCAGCGACGACGAAAAAGTGCGACAAAAAATCACTATGATGGCGAGTGTCTCAAAACACTACCCGGGGCCTAAAAATAGGATAGGGAAAAAATATTTTTGGTTGCCGAAATTTTGGCCTAAAAACTGCCCGGGGGTCTCCAGACTTTTTTTTTTTTTTTTTTTTTCCGAGACCTACTCAGGCAAGGAAACACGAAACGGAAAATATATGGATCTCTAAAACAAACCGACTATGAAGAGAACTCGGATTGGTGGTGGATATATGGCGGTAGTATATGGCAGCGGTGGTGGTATATGGCAGCGGTGGTGGTATATGGATACGGATTCAAAGCGGTGGCGGATAAGCAATGGTGGTAGATGGCAAGGCGATGATGATGATGCGGCGGCGGCGTGACAACTTATGACCAGAACTCGAAACTCTAAAAGACTAGACTCTAAGACCAGCAACTTGACACGACGATGCAACCGCAAATTCAACAAAGCAAAAACCCTAAAAAGATTATGCAAAGGCTCAGATTGGTTCGGATATGATGAACTAACCCTAAATTTTTTTTTGTGGCTTTTTCGTGGACTGTAGGTATGAAGAACAGACTCGATCTAAACTACGAAAAACTGTAAAATCTCACCGAGCAACCTGGAAATCTGATACCACTTGATAGAGGCAAAGGTGTCCCGTCTTTCGATGAGATGATGAATATCGCTTTGATGGAAGTCGACTTTGACGATCCGACTACGAACGTGCGAGGACGTCGCGCCTTAGCAATCGCTAAACCAACTCCGAGAGGTTATCGACCACGCCGGAGCACGATCAACCTGACCACGAGGGTCTGTTTCCTGCGAGCAAACGAAGAACAGGCAAGAAACTGAGATTGCAATCTGGATATTGCGAATATAAGATGAAAGCTTTATTGATCAAGGTGGGGTTCTGTGACGCCTTTGTCTGGTCGCTGAACACAAACGAAGTACGCGAAGTTGCAGCTATGGCGAACTTTTAATCTAAACAAAACCCAAAGTCTAAACGACGCCCTAAGGGCTGTATATATGGAGGAAGAGGGGGGGGAACTTCGTGGCCCTTGAGGAAGGGGTCCGAAACCAACCCTATCTCTTGTTTCCCCACACATACGGACTCTAAAAACAGCCTATACTTATGTATTTCGAAATTACATGGGCCTGGCCCAATAATAAGGTGACGCAGCACCTAGAATAGCCTCTGGACGAAAGTTATGAAGTAGCATCTTGTATATTTCGTCCAAGGCTTCATGCACGCATTATGGTGGCTTCAACGTCCTGAAATCATCACTTGTAACTCCGTTCTTGTTCCCCATGCGCATGCCATCATCTCCATGCTTGTTCTTGCTCCAATGTTCATCCTTCTCAAAGCTAGGCCCTTCATTTGTAAGCAAAACAAATGTATCCAATTTAGGCAGCATCATATTCTCATGAACATTAGAATCATTAGCAAGAAACGAAAGTACCTGGTAATTTAATTGGCGTGCGCGAGCTCTAGTAATTGGTCCAGTATGTATAGCAGCAGGGACTGTGGGTGTAATAATTGTATTGGTGTCCTCATCATTCCCACATTACGCCATCCGAGAATAGTGCCGCACTTCAAAACTAAACCGTCAATAAATTTTGAGCATGTTTCGTCACATTCCAAATTACTACTACTGCCATGCTATATTTAATTGCAAACCTGTTCACACCGATCACAACCTACTCCCTCCGTCATCACCGTGACCAAGGAGGAGGGGAAAACGAGAGAACTTAATGTTTATTTGCTAATTATAGCATTGCATGCAATGAACTAACCACTGCATGTCGTGTTTTGTAGTCTCAAGTCGTTAAAGGCATGCACACCCACATCTCCTATTGGTTGATATGTCAAGAAACAAGAAACGAGGTAGAAGTTAATGCACCACGCCTAATTGTTTTGGGATTATTTGGTTTCCCACTTAGGAGCATATTAGTACTCGGTTATAAACACTACTATGCCAAGATGACTGCACATTCCTCCTCAACTCCTCATCCACAAAAACAAACAAGTCATTCAGCATCCTTCCCTTGCGTCTGCCATGGCCAGCGTGAGTTTTGGCTCGAGAGATTACCACCAGGGAGAGGCGAGCATGGAAGCGGAAGCACGAGAGATGTCCCGCCTCGTCTCGAAAGCAGCCGACATGTCCCGCCGCGCGGAAGTAGCAGCACAGAGGTCTTGCCGCGCTGCTGAAGCAGCACGGAGGTCCCGCCGCGCCGTCGAGGCAGCGGACTGCTCCGGCCGTGCCGCGGAAGCAGCAGAGATGTCGTGCCGCGCCGCAGCAGAGATGTCCCACCGCGGCGCGGCGTCTGGGAAAATGTCTTGCGGGCAGGCCACGACTCTTACAGGCGCATGCATGCGATCGTCCATAGCCAGATGGATCAGATCTCCAGCTGGGCGAGGTTGCAGGACGACATGAGAACCTCGTTTGAACAGGCTACCGGCGTCATCCGACAACTAAGGGAGGGAAATGAGAGGCTCCGGGCCGAGCGCGAACTACTGAGGGCAAAGATCGTCCGAAGTGCAGAGCAGCAGGAGGAGACCAGTGCGTTGTTGAAGAGGACCGACGTCATCGTCAAGAAACTTATGGACGAGAATGACATGCTCCGCATCAAGCGCCGAAGGCTGGTGGAGGAATCCGTGGATGCTCTCAAGCAACGTCTTGAGGACACGACATAGCTCATCGCCGCTCGCCGCAGAGACTAGTTCCCGCGGCCTGCAACAACGCATCAAGAAAGTAGAGATCAGCGAGCTAGATCGTTATCTTCCTTCTTCTTTTGCCCTTCGGGCGTAGCCGCATGTGGCTTTTTTAATTATCTTCCTAATTATGTAAGACAATTATTATCCAATGTCGTCGTCCTTATATATTCATCAGTCTTGCTATAAGTCGCAGTAGATGCTATATAGGTCCGTCGGATCTTACATCAAGATCCGTGCAAAAATTTCTTTTCGGATTTTCTTTTTTCTCTCTTAAATCTCAGTCGAGGGAGACATAGCCACACCATTAAACAGAGGCTCGGGCGCCATTAATGGAGACCTTGGGAGAGAGGTGGACGACTGATGGAGGTGAAAGGGCTCTCCTCCTGATAAGCACGTGCAGGGGTCTGATCGCACGCCTCCCGTACTCAAATAGCTACACTGCACGGTGCCTCCTAGCTAATAAAAAAGGGGACGTGTGGCTGCACATAAATGGTAAATAGAATGCCCACTGTTTCAATAATACTTGTGTTTCCGATTGTAACGTGACATCACTTGTTCCAAAATGACTTTGTTGATTGTTAATGTGTGCGCCTTCGCAAATCGGACAACAAAATTACCACAGCATGTTGGTGCCATGTCATGACACCAAGCCAGGTTTCATGATTTTCATGCGTGTTTTGGATTTACAGGAATTAAAAAACCAAGTTTCTCAATGTTTCCAGTCGAGCCAGGAAGCCCATATGTTTGAATTTCATTCCCATTTCTTGCATGCATGGGACCTAGAAATTTACCCGAGGACACACATGTGATTTTTCAACCAACTTTGGTGCATTGGAGCATGTGCTTGTATTTCAAATTTGAATTATGCACACAAAGGTGACACGTTCCCTCTCAGAACCATGAGCCTTCTTGAGAGAAGCTCCGGTTTGCAAGAAGCTTATACCAAAACTTGTTCCTATTCGGCCAATTTTTTTACCACAACATGGTAGTACCTTGACATGACACCATGCCGAGTTTCATGATTTTCAGGTGTGTTTTGGATTTACAAGAATTTTAAAACCAAGTTTCTCAATGTTCTCGGCCGAGCCACGATGCCAAGATGTTTGAATTTCAGTCCCATTTCTTGCATGGGACAAAGAAATTCACCCGAGGACACACATGTGATTTTTCAACCAACTTTGGTGCACGGGAGCATGTGCTTGTAGTTCAAATTTGAATTTTGCACATTAAATGACCAGAAACTCAATTAATGTATAAAAAAGGCCAAACGAACCCAAAATAATTCCAAAATTTAACAGGGCACTCATGTAGTTCTATGTTGCCTCTGTAAAGAAACTCAAGGGGGGCAGCGTATATCGTTCCGCACTTAAAGGTGACACGTTCCCTCTCAGAACCACGAGCCTTCTTGAGAGAAGCTCTGGTTTGCAAGAGGCTTGTACCAAAACTTGTTCCTATTCGGCCAATTTTTTTACCACAACATGGTAGTACCATGACATGACACCATGCCAAGTTTCATGATTTTTAGGCGTGTTTTGGATTTACAAGAATTTTAAAATCATGTTTCTCAATGTTCTCGACCGAGCCATGATGCCCAGATGTTTGAATTTCATTCCCATTTCTTGCATGGGACCTAGAAATTTACCCGAGGTCACACATGTGATTTTTCAACCAACTTTGGTGCACGGGAGCATTTGCTTGTATTTCAAATTTGAATTATGCACATTAAATGACCAGAAACTTAATTAATGTAGAAAAAGGCCAAACGAACCAAGAATAATTCCAAAATTTAACAGGGCACTCATGTAGTTCTAGTTGCCTCTGTAAAGAAACTCAAGGGGTTGGGGGCAGCGTATATCGTTTCACACTCAAAGGTGACACGTTCCCTCTCAGACCCACGAGCCTTCTGGAGAGAAGGTCTGGTTTGCAAGAAGCTTATACCAAAACTTGTTCCAAATCGTACAATTTTTTACCACAACATGTTAGTGCCATGACTTGACACCGTGCCAAGTTTCATGATTTCCAGGCGAGTTTTGGATTTACATGAATTTTAAAACCAAGTTTCTCGATGTTCTCGACCGAGTCACGACGCCAAGATGTTTGAATTTGATTCCCATTTCTTGCATGGGACCTAGAAATTCACCCAAGGACACACATGTGATTTCTCAACCAACTTTGGTGCACCGGAGCATGTGCTTGCAGTTCAAATTTGGATTATGCACATTAAATGTCCAAAAACTCAATTAATGTATAAAAAGGCCAAACGAACCCGGAATAATTCAAAATTTAACAAGGCACTCATATAGTTCTATGTTGCCTCTGTAAAGAAAATCCCGGGGGAGGCAGCGTCTATCGTTTCGCACACAAAGGTGACACGTTCCCTCTCGGAACCACGAGGCTTGTTGAGAGAATCTCTGGTTTTGCAAGAAGCTTATACCAAAACTTGTCCCAATTCAGCCAAAAAATATACATATGAAAACAGGGTTTAGATTATCCCGAACATCTCACTACCTAAACAATGTACTCTTATTTGAATTCAGCATAAAATGGATATAAATATTTGAATTGGAGATCGTATGGTACATGTAGTTCATAGTGAAATATGATTACTGCTATATGCACGTTTTTGTTATCAAGATAATATTTAAATGATTGTATAACTTGACAACAATCGTATTCAAATATGTAAAATTGATTCAAATTTAGTCCATATGGTAAATTCCTCAATTCTCAATCTCAGCCTTTTGCAGATGGTGCAAGAAGGGGCGACCCATATCATCTTGACTTGGTTCTGCTTCCCCTCTTTTTTTAAGAATACCGAGTCGGGTTCTTCTCCTACTAGCCAGGTACCATTTCCCAAACTTGATTTCCTTTTTCTTTTTATGCAGGTACAACCCAAGAACACCATTCCTTTTGGTTCACACAACCAAAAAATGTGATTTCCTTTTGGGGATCAGGCCGATTTGATGACAGGAATTTCCTTGTTTGTTGCAGCCTAAGATTGGGATTGGCCTACTCTTCTTCTATAACCGGGATCTTGCATCCTCTGTCTTACCGCGGCTGCTGGCACAGAGTTAGCCGATGCTTATTCCTCAGATACCGTCATTATTTCTTCTCTGAGAAAAGAAGTTGGAAAGGGGCTTTTCTCAAGGCCAAAGAGTGCTCTTTGAAGGCTGTGACAGAAGTCGCGGGTTCGAACCCCGTTTTCCCCACAACAATATATATGTTCATAGGGTGGAGTAAAATGTTCATATATGCTGGAAGATCAAAATGTAGGACTACATCCATTATAAACCGCAAGGTCACCTAACGATATATTCGAATTCAACATAACGTGGATTCAAAAATTGAAATTCGAGATCCTGGCATTTGTAATCATATAAAAAGGGACATGACTCTTTCTTTTGGTGGGAATTGATTTGTCTTTTGTTGTTGTTGAGGGAAGTGCGAATAGATTTGGTACTGTAGAGGGTAATCTTGTTCTCCCGATTTTTTTTTACATTTTTCTTGTAGTTTTTTCAATAACATCTATAGCAATATAGTAAGGGGACATGACTCTCTTGTGTCTTGTATGAATTGTTTTTTTGTACACGTTAAGCTTGTTCTGCCGAACAAGTAATCCACGCCTTTTTATCCCGAAATTTTCAAGCTCGAGTATCTTTTGTCTCATCTGCTTTGAAACTCCCGCCTGTTCAAACCGCTCCGCGCCTTGTTATCCCAAAATTTCGACGTGCGCGAAAACTCCCTCCTCATCACAAATCGGTCCCGCAGCCCAGACACGCGAAATCCCCCTTCTACCCCTCAGCCGGAAATGCCGGTTCGACGTCGCGGTGTCAAAACTGGTGGGGGTACGCTGGTAAATAACCCTACATTTGGGACAAGCGCGTCCCTAAGCCATGGCTCCCCCTACCTTCCCCTTCGCCCCCCATTCGTACACCGAGGCCGCCAAAACCCGTGAAACCCCACGCTCCTCCGTCGGCTCCCGACCGCCGCGCAGCCGGAGCCTCTTCCCCAACGACGTCGTCCACCGCAACAGCTCGTCGTCCCTCATCCACCGCACCGAATGAGGATCCGTCATCGATCTCGTCGTTCCGCCGGATCAGCCGCCCTGTCCTCCACTTCCAAGGAGCTGCACTGACATTCGCCTCGTCTATCGCACCACCTCCATCCCCACAATGTCGTCTTAACCTGCCCCACCGAAGCCGCAGCACCCTCACCAATTCCTCCGATGAAGCCGAGGCCCACTCGGCGCCACCAAGGAGGTTCTGCACTCATCGCTGCGTTTTATCTTTTATTCGATCTCATGGGGCTGCCGGTGCTCGATACCGAGCAGCCATGGCGGGTCTCCATCGACAGCGCCGTCGCCGGCCACTTCATCCACGGCATCTCTCCCCATGTCATTGCTTCCTCGGCGGCGACTTCCACACCGGCACTAGCTGCAACTACTCCGGCTCTCGCTCGCGCTGCTGCTTCTGCTGCTGCTGCTCCGGCTCTCGCTCGCGTTGCGACTCTTTTGTTGCTGTCGGTCGCACTGCTGCACTTCTCTTGCTTTTGTTCGTGCTGCTGCTCTTCTCTGCTATTGCTGTTAGTCGCGCTGCTGCTCCGCTCTTGCTCTCATTCATGCTGCTGCTCTGCTCCTGCTCTCGGTCGCGCTGCTGCTGCTGCTGCTGCACGACCTCCGGTAGCTATATGAGTTGGGTGGGCAACAAACAGTAGATGATCCATTCTCTATCTTTTTAAATTTTGAAGCTATAATCTACCTGCTATCATTAGTTTTGGAACTATCCACTCGTTTGCTACCATCAGTCTTCATTTCTGCATGCACCCCTTAGGCCTTACAAAATCTAACTATTTTTATTATTATGCATGTCAGTTATTGTACACAATTGTAATGAACATGTAGAGAAAAAGAGAAGACCGTTGCGTGGGAATATAATGTCATGCAGACACCGCTCCATGGTGGGTGAAGTGGGCCCCCTCCCGCCATTCCAGATTGTATTCCAGAGGAAGATAACTGTACAGATGGGGATTCAGAGGGAGCCGACCACTCCTATTTACCATCTGAGGTGTTTGCTCTAACCTGGCATGCTGATGTTGGTCATATCATGCATATGGCGCCTCACATTGCTTACATTATACATCTTATATGTCATCAGCTTAGTTTAGATTTGCTTTGTGTGAATGCCACCTGTTTGGTTTCTATATCATACTCCCACCGTTTCTAAATATTTGTCTTTTTAGAGATTTCAACAAGTGACTATATACGGAGCAAAATGAGTGAATCTACACTCTAAAATATGTCTATATACATCCATATGTGGTAGTCCATTTGAAATCTCTAAAAAGACAAATATTTAGGAATGGAGGGAGTATATGGGAATTATGCAATGCTATCTTCTTTAGCCAGGCATCATATACGTGAATCATGCAATGCCATCCTGTTTAGCCAGTCATCGTATATGTGAATTGTATCATGCAATATTTTTTTCATAATGTATTCCATTTGTCAACAATGTTTATACATTCATCTACTCTTCGTGTGCATCAGCCATTTGAGTCGGTCATGGGAAAATCTGGAGTGAAAACAAGGTCTTCTGAGCAGTCAGTGCTAACTGTCGATGCAAATTTCTTGCTGGTTACAGATAGCTCCTCAGAGGAGGATTCAGAGACAGATGACCAGTCATATTCCCCCCCGAGGTACATGCTCTAACTTGGCAGGCTTATATTGCTCATATCATGCATATGGTGTCTTGCATTGCCATGCCATCTGCTTAGATTAGACATGCTTTGTGTGAATGCCTCCTGTTTTCTTTCTATATCAGATATGTGAATTATGCAATGCAATGTCTTTCATCCAGTTATCATATATGTGAATTATGCACCGCCATGTAGCCAGGAATCATATATGTGAATTATCTCATGCCATCTTTTTTTCATTACGTATTCCATTTGTCGACAATCTGTGTATATTGAACTACTCTTCATGTGTATCAGCCACTTGAGCCGGTTATGGAAAAATCAGGAGTGAAAACAAGGTCTTCAGAGCAGGCAATGGTACCTGTTGAAGCATATATCTCGATGGTTACAGGGAGCTCCTCAGAGGAGGATTCGGAGACATATGACCAGTCCTATATCCCACCTGAGGTGTATGCTCTAAGTTGCAATGTTTATATTTCTCATATCATGCATATGGTGTCTTGCATTGCTTAGTTTAGACATCATATGCACAATATTGAATTCGCTCTGCTTAGTTTAGAGATCATACATGCGAGTGCCAGCTGCTTAGTATATGAATCAATTATGTCAATTATATCATGCCATCCTGTATACTTAGACAACATGTATGTGAATTATTTCATCCCAACCTATTTGAGAAAGACATCATATAGTTTTGTCATGTCATCCTGTTTAGATACTCATCATATGTTGAATTATTACATTATATCCTGTTAAGTTGTCCATCATATATCTGAAACTGTGTCATGCTATCCTGTTTAGTTAGGCATCATATATGTGAAACTGTGTCATGCTGTCCTGTTTGGTTAGACAACATATATGTGAATTACCACATCTGTCTATCATACAATGTCTATACATTCAATTTCTTTTCTTGTTTATCAGCCGTTTGAATTGGAGGGGGTGATGGCAGTATCTAAGGGAGCAAAAACCTGTTCTTCACAAAAGACAGTGCTACCCGTCGATGCAGATAGAACCATGGTTGTACTGGCCCACAAACTAGCCCCACCACACATAATCGAGACTCTTCCAGATTGCACACTTACACCGTTGGGTAGAGAACCAGCTACAACCCATCTAACCCCAACCCCAGCAGATAGTAACCCACTTCTAGTTGACAAAGCACCATGTCCACCACAGAGTACCCCCACACGAGCAATTTGTAAAGCAACTGCAGTGCCCAAAGCATGAAGACCACCACAGCGAACCCAAACTCCACGTTTAAAGCAGAAGAGCAACTGTTCTCAGGTCAGATTCCGTAGCTATGGTCCATACTCCTTTGTTGTTGCATCACTGTATTTACTCATACCAACTACTTTCGAATTTGAAGGATCCAATTGAAACTCCAATGGCGCAACAAGTATGTTTTAAACCTATTTCTTTAACTGGATTGTTGTTCTAATTTCTTGCTCTATGTTGATTTCAGTTTCAGTTGTATAAACAGTTATGTTCTCATGTGATGCACATTACAAGTGTTGCCAATGCTGTGTAGTTTCTCACACTTATATTCGGTCTATGCTGCTCTGTCTTAGAAATATATGAGTTGAACTGTGTCTCTATCTTGATTAGGCAACATAAACTAGAATGATATGGACAATACAGTGACCATAGTACATAGATATATGTTTGTTTCATGCTGTTATCCTGTCCACCTTACTACTGAACCGGTTTACCAAAATGAGTTTCGTATACTACATGCTAAACCTGTGATGTGTCTGCTTGTTTCTCTTGTAGTATGTGAACAAAATATTAGAGAAGAGCACCCCACTATGCAATGGTAGAGAAAGTAATGCAGATAAGGTTCAAGATAGTGAGACAACCCTGTTGGTCTCCAAGAAAGGTGATAAAAACGATCTTGTAGACAGTGAGAAAACCCCACAGTCCTGCGTTGATGTAGTGTTCGAGTTACTGGCCAGTACCGCTGGCACAAGCTCTTCCAACTTGCTGCTTGAATCACTTCGGCTTCTTCAGTCTCAGCTACAAGCTGAAAGGCATCAGTCAGCTGTGCTGCGGCAAGAAGCCGAAGGATTGAGGAAGTCCCTACAGAATTCAGATGCATACTTTCTTGTGCAACAGCAAGTGCTGGAGGATTTAAGCGCCAAACAACAGAAAGTTAATAAGCTTGCTAAGCATCTTGCCAGCATTATAGGTACCCAGGATATTGTTTCTTGAGCTCTTCTGAAGTGGTTTCAGTTCTGGACTTGTTTTGCTACGACGTTTATTTGCATTGGTCACCAAGTTTGACCCAGTGTATATGATATGCGGCTTTGTTCCCTATATTTGCACTAGTGGCGAACTTGATGCCCAGTGCATGTAATATGTGTAATAGCCGTGATAGCCTAGTGTAAGTTGCTTGCTTATTTATTTCCTTGTTGTCTTGTTTATTTGTTTGCTTGTGGTCAGTGCAGTTCTTTTTCCGCGGTTTGCTAGTGGCCGCAATAACCTATTTTTAAAAACTAGTCCACAATAACCATGGGCTACATATTTACTGTAGTTACCATGGGCCTCCTACTGGCCGTAGAGACAATGGGCCTTCTAAGGGCCGTAGAAACGATGGGCCTTCTACGGGCCGTGGCATCAATGGGCCTTCTACGGGTCGTATGATCGATTGGCCAAACATGGGCCAATAACAGACCGCATTATGGGTCGTAAACGGGCTATATTTGGAATCATCCGTTCATGGGCCGACCATAACGGGCTATCATTAATCTTCCGTATTTGATGACGCTACGAAAACGGCCCAACGGATTAACGGGCCGCAAACGGGTCGATTGTAACCACGGGCTGAATTTGGCCCACAAGCAGAAAAAGCCAGCAACGGGCTGTAAGTAACCGAATGCTGGAACTAAGCCCAAGATTAAATGGGCCCTGAGAAGGCTGAAACATAACACGGGTTGGAAACGGCCCAATGGAATAATGGGCTGTTAATGGGTATAAAGCGGTACACTGTTCATTGTGGGCCAGATTCACCACGGGCCTTTAATGGACCAAGAGTTACAAATGGCCTCATATGGCCGAAGGACATCATGGGCCATACATGGGCCGAAAGTTACAACGGGCTGGAATCATATTGGATGGCCCAGATGAAGCTACTGGGCTTAATTCCGGTAGGCCGTAACAGGCCATGTGTTAGCAGGCTGTAAATGGGCTATATACGAACAGGCCGTTAACAGGCTTCCCGTGGGCCGGCCCGTTACCGTTTGACCAAGTCAAACGGGCTGGCCTTTTCACCGGAATGGGCCTCTGTTGGGCCAAGCCACGTGTCGACGTATCATCGGCGCCTCCTGTCCAATGAATGGATGACATATGTCCAAATGGTGAGCCAACATGTGTTTCCTCCGGCCAATGAGAATTTTACACGTGGAAAATCCTCATTGGTCCGGGCGGTTAGCGGGTTATCGAATCCAAAACCGGACCCGATAGCTTAACGGCGTCCCGTTACGGTGGATGCCACGTGTCGGTCACCCTTGACGAAAGCACTTCTATAACGCGCGATTTATCATCATGGAAGTGGACACTTCCGTGATGATAATTTTGGTAATGTCATGGAACACTTCTACAACAGCACAAGGTATGACTATCTTGATTCTATCATAAATTTGTCATGGATGTACATGCATGATAGAAAACGTGACCTACTGTGACAAACACGTATCATCACGGAAGTGTCTTTTTTTGTAGTGCGTGTGAGAAGACAACATAGGTTAGACACGGTTGCCGTTACATAACCGTATGTGATGTACTACCCTGTCCATATAATTGAGTTACACTGAGATACCGTGTAAACAGCCGCTCTGTGGATATCCGTAAAAAAACAGCCACTCTGCGTATAGAGATGGCGGCGGCAGCCTAGGCAGCGGCTACCGGAGAAGTGGTCAATCCTGGGTCGGTGGGCGGTGGCGGCATCATAGGAGGTCAATCCTCGGTCTGCGGCGAGAGATAGGAGGAGCTCAACCATCGAGGTCGGCGGCGGCGTGATTCAAGCACATCCATCGCGGTCGATGGCGGGATAGTGGAGGTCGAACTTCAGGCGGCAGCCGCACTAAGCTTTGCTCCTCGACCCTGCTGTCTCGGCATGCCGCCGCATCGTGCTTGTCTGTCTGCTGGGTGGAGGTCACCGCACGGCTAATTAATTAAGGTATTCTTTTCGTGAGTGGCTTAATTAAGGTATTCAATTCCTAATTGTAGTGTTGTACTAGTACTTTGCGTGTAAATTGACTGGCCATTAATTTTTGCCATTGCACGTCTGGATAACAACATGGAGCGCCCTCAGTAATTATTAAAATAAAACCTTGTGATTTATGCACGCATCTTTGGGCAGTAGTTAATCCGTGTATTAATGTTGTTGTTTTGTTTTTAATTACCATTCGTGTGCTGCACATGGGACGATCTCGATGGATGAAGAATTGGAAAACCGCAGATTTTATCAGTGGCGTGATAGAGTTCATGAATTTTGCTGAAAGTACAAAGAGGAGAATTGGTGATGCGGATTACATCCTGTGTCCATGTACTGATTGTGACAATACAGAGTCACATGAAGTTGCAGATGTCCAGATGCACTTAGTCTCTAGGGGATTCATGGATGGATATACACGTTGGACTAGACACGGTGAAGAGGAGGTCATGGATGAAGATACCCAGGGCAGCGATGAAGGAAATATGCCCTAAAGGCAATAACAAAGTTGTTATTTATATTTCCTTATATCATGATAAATGTTTATTATTCATGCTAGAATTGTATTAACTGAAAACTTGTTACATGTGTGAATACATAGACAAATCAAAGTGTCCCTAGTATGCCTCTACTAGACTAGCTCGTTAATCAAAGATGGTTAAGTTTCCTGACCATAGACATGTGTTGTCATTTGATGAACGGGATGACATCATTAGAGAATGATGTGATGGACAAGACCTATCCGTTAGCTTAGCATAATGATCGTATAGTTTTATTGCTAATGCTTTCATCATGACTTATACATGTTCCTCTGACTATGAGATTATGCAACTCCCGAATACAGGAGGAACACCTTGTGTGCTCTCAAACGTCACAACGTCACTGGGTGATTATAAGTATGCTCTACAGGTGTCTTCGATGGTGTTTGTTGAGTTGGCATAGATCGAGATTAGGATTTGTCACTCCGTGTATCGGAGAGGTATCTCTGGGCCCACTCGGTAATGATCATCACTATAAGCCTTGCAAGCAATATGAATAATGAGTTAGTTACGGGATGATGCATTACAGAACGAGTAAAGAGACTTGCCGGTAACGAGATTGAACTAGGTATGATGATACCGACGATCGAATCTCGGGCAAGTAACATACCAATGACAAAGGGAACAACGTATGTTGTTATGCGGTTTGACCGATAAAGATCTTCATAGAATATGTAGGAGCCAATATGAGCATCCAGGTTCCGCTATTGGTTATTGACCAGAGATGTGTCTCGGTCATGTCTACATAGTTCTCGAACCCGTAGGGTCCGCACGCTTAACGTTCGATGACGATTTATATTATATGAATTATGTGATTTGGTGACCGAATGCTGTTCGGAGGCCCGACTGAGATCACAGACATGACGAGGAGTCTTGAAATGGTCAAGAGGTAAAGATTCATATATAGGACGATAGTTTTCGGACACCGGAAGTGTTCTGGGGGTACCGGGTACGTATCGGGTCATCGGAAGGGGTTTCGAGCACCCCCCCCGGCAAAGATATGGGCCTTATTGGGCCAAGGGCGGGACAGACCAGCCCCTAGTGGGCTGGTGCGCCCCATATATGCCAAATAGGAGGAGAAGGAAGGAGGGGAAGAGAGAAAGGAAAGAGGAGGATTCGGCCTCCCCTTCCCTTCTCTCCCCCTCTCTTTCCTTCCCCCTCCAACACCTTCGCGCGTGGGCCTGCCGAGCGTGGCAGCCGCCTTCCAGGGCAACCTGCAGAGCATCCTGGCAGCTCAGGAAGCCAGGCATCACACAGTCCTGGTGGAGATGGAGACAATCCTTGAGGAGCCGCCTGGGCCCCCAGAGCCTCCCAAGGCTCAGGGCCCCGGTGGCTCATGAGGAGCAACCCCTTTGCCACGCATCTTCAGCTACCCTAACATCCCTTCGACAACGGAACCAGGTGACATTTTGCAAGTTTATTTAGTTGGGAGCGCCCCCCGAGCTGCATCATTCCCAGGCCGCATGGGCCTGTCCCTGCGGCATGTATCCTTTTACGTCTTTAGCTTACTCTGCTCGGGGCGCCCCTCGGGCTGCATCATCCCTAGGCCGCTCGGGTCCGACCCAGCAGCATGTATCGTTCTTGCATTTACCTAAGCTAGTTCGCTTTCCATGCATGATCTATCTATGGTTATCACCTACTTGGTTGTCATCCACAGCGGGAGCCGCGCGCCGACTGTTTTTCTTCAGGATCCTTCGCATAAGAAGGCCAGGCACGACGTCTGTACTCGGGCCCGTCCTTGCAGCGTCGATAAATACAACGGCTGAGCTCTGTCTGGTGGGCCGGTCCCCTTCACGCCACCTCCTGGGGTCGTTGGTGCTTGGCCTTCTCATGCGATAACCTCGGGAGATTCATTCGGCGCGGGATTGCCTAACCATCTTGCAGGACCGCCGCAGCTAACAAGAACTAAGACAAGGCGCAACCCGCCTTGAGGTAGGGCCTCGTGAGTCCCGCACTGGCTCACGAGTGCCCAGACACACCTCGTCTAGCCCTGCCGTGCAAGCCACGTGTCAGGGCGGGGCTGTACACGCCCGGGGGCTCCACTCAGAGGGAGCCCCCACCCAGGCACTAGTGGAAGCACCATGCTCCGTGCTGGCAGTCGACACTACCGAGGAGCGGTTATGCCCGCGCAAGTGCGGAAGTGCTATGTTCCGCGTTGGTGATAAACAACTGAGGGCGGCCTCATGGCCGTATCAACCTTAGGGAGCCCTTGAGCTCAGTGTCTGGCCTCATCGCAACACCTCCCCTCGGGAGAGTCGCGCGAGGGGGCTGGGCACGCGGGCTACGCTCGGGTCACGCCCAAGCGTACGCCACCCTGCCAGGTCCCTCGGACCCAGTCGTCGCGTGCCCCACCCGAGCCTAGCCTCGGTGAGGGAAAAGGTATGAAGGTCGTTTGAGCATTAAGGGGGACTCCTGAGCATCGCGACTCAGGAGCCTGACTGGCCACGTAGCCCCTCACTCCTTAGTCTCGTCTTGGTGATCTGGACGACCCAACGGAGATTGAGGTATGCGCGGGGTCGGGCCCTGCCGACGTAGAACACTAGACCTATTCCTGCATTTCCTTTCCATAAGCTGTTTGCGCGTCGAGGGGGACTCCTGAGCATCGCGACTCGGGAGCCTAACTAGCCCCTCACCCCTCACCCCTTGGTCTCGTCCTGGTGATCCGGACGACCCAACGGCGGCTGAGGTATGTGCAGGGTCGGGCCCTGCCGACGTAGAACGTAAAGAAAATGGGAAGGAAATCACAAAATCTCAAGCAAATATTACAAGACATATCGTTCTCCCGATACCAAATGCAAGTCTAAACGCCTCCCCGAGGCATGGTCCATTTTGTAGAAACTAAACAGGAAAGGAGCCACCAGTAGGTCATCTTGTCATCCCCGGACGCCGCCGCCGTCGCCAGCAAGAGATGCTTCTTCTTCAACAGCGTCGCCCTCACCTGCACCACCGGCGGAGTTGCAAGGTCGGCAGCGCCGCCAGTCGAGGGCGGGGAACTTCTTTAGCAAGGCTTCCACCTGACCCTTCACGGCTTCAGCAGCAGCTGCGCAGGGCTTGGCATCCACGGGCTCCAGCAGCTCGTCAAGGTGGGCGACGGGATCGTGAAGATGAAGGTGACTGAAGACGCGCGTCAGCGCGGCCGAGGAAAGAACGTGGGCTGCCGCCTCCGCCAGGGGGCCGATACCGCTCACGACTTCCTCAAGCGCCTTGACCAGATAAGGAAGAAGCTGGACGGGGCCCTCATTGGCGGTAGCCAGCGGCTCCTCCAAGCCCTTCTCATAGAGAGACTGCAGCGCCTTGCGGGACCTCTCCTCGAGGAGCTCGAAGGTCGCGCGGTCCTCGGCCAGGACCTTCGCCTTGGCGTCAAGTTCGGCCTTCTCCGCTCCCACCTTCTGCTCCAGCTTCTCCAGCCGGCTGCGCTCCGCGGCCTGCGCCTTCGCCAACTGCTCCAGCTCGGCATCGCGGCCCTTGATGGCATCCTCCCGGGCCTTCATCTTCTCCTCCTCCGCCTTGCGGCCTCGAGCTTCTTGCGCACGCTCGCTGCGCAGAGTCTTCAGTTCGGCCTCCAGCACACGGCAGCGATCCTGGGCGGCCTCGACATCATTCAGCGCCACCTCGCGAGCAGCCGAAGCCTGAACAGCGACCTGCTTGTCCTTCTTGGAGGTTGCTGTCGCCTGGCTCAGCGCCGCCCGAACGGACATGTCTGAGTGAAGCCAGCGAGAGACCAGCTCCAAGCGCCCGGTTACCAGATGGGGATCGACGCCCTGAAGATCTTCTCACAGCAGGGTCATCGCGGAGAGAGCACGCTCCAGGACGTCAGAGGAGGCAAAATGACCCGATGTCAGCAGTGCGGCAGGAGGAGGAGGCAGCATCGCCACCATGGCCTAGGAGGCTAGGGGCTCCTGAGCCTCGGGGACCCCAGTGACCGAGCCGGACGTAGGCACCTCCTGAGCCAGCAGGGCCTGACTCCTCCCGGGGGTGCTCCCCCAAGCCTCGCGAAGATGATCGGGCTAGAGAAGCACGAGCGCCGTCGCTGCCCTTACCCATGGAGAGGGGTGCGGTCGCAGGTGGTGATCTGGTCTCGAGCAATACCACCTCGTCCTCCTTCCTCTTCTTCGCCGCGGGCATCGGCCTAATTGCACAACGGAGAAGCGTCAAGAATGAGCAGCAGAAGAAAGAACAAGGCAGGACAAGAACACTTACTGGTCCACCACGACGTAGTTCCTCCGCTTCTTAAGCCTGAAGCCTGAGAGACTCACAGCCTGAGGCGCAGGTGTGAGGGCTCCAGGAGCCGAAGAAGGGGCAGTAGTTGGCCCGGAAGCAGCTCCGGGCGGTGTCGGAGCAGAAGTGTCGTCGCGGGAGATCAGTGCTGACCTGTCCCTCATCGGAACCTCGGCCGGTGGCTTCCTCTGGGGGCTGGCCATGGACCTCGAAGAGCCCCCAGCCACGGGTGGCTCCCCTTCCTCCAGGGGGACATCGGCCTCGTCATCATCATCAGGCAAGGTGCGGAGGATGTCGGCCTTGCGCAAGGGAGAGGTCTCCCCCATCCCTTCGGGGGTCGCCTCCGAGTCGTGCTCGTTGTCCTCCTCCTCTTCCCCCTCCCTGCAGGAATCACCAGAAGAAACGTCCACCGGCGCCATCGCAGTCGGGACCCCAGGGGGCGCCGGCGGCACTAGCCCGTGCTCGCCGAAGGTGGGCATGGTGGCCGCGACCTGTGCCCCGTCCTTGCGAAGGAACAAGGGAACAAAGGCACTCGGCGGATATTCCTGGTCGTCCCCAACCAGGAGCTGGAGAGCCACAGCCAGCTCTTCTCCAGACAAGGCATCTGGAATCAAGAGGAGCTTATCTTCTTCGACCCCAAGCGTCCACAAGGGGCATGAGCGCGCCTGGAGCAGAGCCACACGCAGCATCAGGAATTCCCTCAGGAGCATGGCCCCCGTCAACTTCGCCGCCTTCACGTTGCCCGGCTTCAGGTCGGCGGTCATCTTCTCCAGCACCGGCTTCGCCCATTCGTCAGTAAGCTTCACGCAGAGCCACCCTTCGTCGGACTGGGGCATCTCCGTCGGCAGCATCAACCGCGGGTGGACACACTTGGAATCCATCATGACCCACTTGCTCGTGAAGCCATCGACCTTCTTTCCGGCCTTCGAGATTGCGTTGGCCTTGCCAGCTGCGACGAAGTTGGCGCACCCTGAGGTGTGGCCGTCATTGATTTGGAGGAAGAAGAAGTGGCGCAACAGAGCCACAGACAGCATCACCCCGACGTACGCCTCACAGTAGAAGGCGAAGATTGACAGGAGAAGAACAGAGTTGGGATGGAGATGAAGGGCCTGCAGCTTGTAATGGCTGAGGACAGCGTAGAAGAAGTCGGAGAAGGGGGAACCAGCCCCGCAACGACGCTGCTCATAAAGAAGGGGTAGAAGGTGCTCCTCGAAGCCTCCGGCTCAACGGAGCCAGCCTGGAGCTCGGTCTTCCCCTTCTCGTTGTTCTCCCCCGCCGTCAGCAGACGCGTGGAAGTGAGGTTCTTCTCTGAGACATTGGGCGCATCCAGAGCCGGCTCGTACCAGGTGGGCAGCGAAGCGGCCTTAACCTTTCGGGGCGCCATTGGTCGCTGGCTTGGAAGGGAATTGAAGCAGATCTGGAGATTTCAGAGGAAAGGGGCGAGAAAGGGGATCTGAATGTGGCAGACCTGTTGACTAAACTTCTCTCACAAAGCAAAACATGATCACTCTTTGGGTGTTAATCACATAGCGATGTGAACTAGATTATTGACTCTAGTAAACCCTTTGGGTATTAGTCACATGGAGATGTGAACTATTGGTGTTAAATCACATTACGATGTGAACTAGATTATTGACTCTAGTGCAAGTGGGAGACTGAAGGAAATATGCCCTAGAGGCAATAATAAAGTTGTTATTTATATTTCGTTATATCATGATAAATGTTTATTATTCATGCTAGAATTGTATTAACCAGAAACTTGATAGATGTGTGAATACGTAGACAAATCAAAGTGTCCCTAGTATGCCTCTACTAGACTAGCTTGTTAATCAAAGATGGTTAAGTTTCCTGACCATAGACATGTGTTGTCATTTGATGAACGGGATCACATCATTAGAGAATGATGTGATGGACAAGACCCATCCGTTAGCTTAGCATAATGATCGTATAGTTTTATTGCTAATGCTTTCATCATGACTTATACATGTTCCTCTGACTATGAGATTATGCAACTCCCGAATACCGGAGGAACACCTCGTGTGCTATCAAACGTCACAACGTAACTGGGTGATTATAAAGATGCTCTACAGGTGTCTTCAATGGTGTTTGTTGAGTTGGCATAGATCGAGATTTGGATTTGTCACTCCGTGTATCGGAGAGGTATCTCTGGGCCCACTCGGTAATGATCATCGCTATAAGCCTTGCAAGCAATATGACTAATGAGTTAGTTACGGGATGATGCATTACGGAACGAGTAAAGAGAATTGCCAGTAATGATATTGAACTAGGTATGATGATACCGATGTTCGAATCTCGAGCAAGTAACATACCGATGACAAAGGGAACAACGTATGTTGTTACGCGGTTTGACTGATAAAGATCTTCGTAGAATATGTAGGAGCCAATATGAGCATCCAGGTTCCGCTATTGGTTATTGACCGGAGATGTGTCTCAGTCATGTCTACAGAGTTCTCGAACCCGTAGGGTCCGCACGCTTAACGTTCGATGACGATTTATATTTTATGAGTTATGTGATTTTGTGACTGAATGTTGTTCAGAGTCCCGGATGAGATCACGAACATGACGAGGAGTCTCGAAATGGTCGAGAGGTAAAGATTCCTATATAGGACGATAGTATTCGGACACCGGAAATGTTCTGGGGGTACCGGGTACGTATCGGGTCACCGGAAGGGGTTCCGGGCACCCCCCGGCAAAGATATGGGCCTTATTAGGCCAAGGGCGGGACAGACCAGCCCCTAGTGGGCTGGTGCGCCCCATATATGCCAAATAGGAGGAGAAGGAAGGAGGGGAAGAGAGAAAGGATAGAGGAGGATTCGGCCTCCCCTTCCCTTCTCTCCCCTCCCTTTCCTTCCCCCTCCAACACTTTTGGAAGGGGGGGAGGCCGAATTGGACAAGGCCCCCAAGTAGGATTCCTCCTACTTGGGCGCGCCCTTGCTGCTCCCCTCCCCCTCCCACCTATATATACATGGGGAGGGGGCGCCTAGAACACACAACAAACATTGTTTGCCGTGTGCGGCGTCCCCCTCCACAGTTTACACCTCCGGTCATATTCACGTAGTGCTGAGGCGAAGCCCTGCGCGGATTACTTCACCATCACCGTCACCATGCTATCGTGCTGACGGAACTCTCCCTCGACACTTTGCTGGATCAAGAGCTCGAGGGACGTCATCGAGCTGAACGTGTGCAAAACTCGGAGGTGCCGTACGTTCGGTGCTTGGATCGGTCGGATCGTGAAGACGTTCAACTACATCAACCGCGTTACTAAACGCTTCCGCTTTCGGTCTACGAGGGTACATGAACACACTCTCCCTGCTCGTTGTTATGCTTCTCCTAGATAGATCTTGTGTGATCGTAGGCAATTTTTTTGAAATACTACGTTCCCCAACAAGCGAGATGGCAAACCCCGATCTGTGTCACATTAATGTTGAATCTAACATCGGGGCAGAGGCGTCAATGTACCAATGGAACACCGGAAAGCCGAAACGCCGACTAGAAAACCAAGACGTCGACGCAGATGACGACGATCTTGCTATGCCAGATTGCTGCTATGATTGCAGATTTCGAGGGCCCAAAAAAGGATATGATTGTGTACAAGTATCTGCCAACCATTGATGCGGACTCCAAGAAAGAATTGTATCCAAGTTGCAAAAAGAAATATTCCAGGTTGAGTGCCACCCTGGCGCTTCTTAGATTTAAAGCAGCAAACGGTCTATCAAACAAGGGCTTCACAGAGATGTTAGGTATTTTCAAAGAAATTCTTCCGGAAGATAATGTGCTCCCCAGAAGCACGAATGAAGTGAAGAAAATTGTTTGCCCATTGGAACTTGAAATACAGAAGATACACGCTTGTGTGAATGATTGTATATTGTACCGTGGTGAGTACAAAGATTTACGTGCATGTCCCACATGCAAGCATGCACGATACAAGCGCAGGAGAGCAAAGGACAAGTACAAATTGGGCGACGAGATCAAGACATGAATCCCGTTCAAGGTTGTTTGGTACTTGCCTTTAATTCCAAGGTTGAGGCGTTTGTTTGCAAACCCTAGAGAGTCAAAGAGGTTGCGGTGGCATCATGATGAGCGAATTGCGGATAGGTTTATGAGGCACCCGAAAGATGGGGCTCAGTGGGAATTAATCGACAACAAGTTTGAAAATTTTGCCAAGGATCCTAGAAGTATAATGCTCGGGGAGTGTACTGACGGGATGAATCCTTTTGGCGATATGAGCACCAATCACAGCACCTGGCCGGTGCTTCTGTGCATATATAACCTAGGTCCTTGGTTGTGTATGAAGAAAAAATACATTATGATGTCAATGATTATCCAAGGCACGAAGCAACCTGGAAATGACGTCGACATTTACTTTCAGCTACTGGTAGAAGAACTGCTGACAGTGTGGATAGATGTGCCTGCTTTAAAATGTTATGATGCTTACAGAAAGGAGATTTTTGATCTACATGCGATTCTGGTGCACATCATTCAAGATATGCCGGCATTAGGCAACACATCGGGGCAGAAAACAAAGGGAGATGTAGGGTGTGTCACATGCATGGATAGGATAGCTAGCAGAAGACTTCCCAACTCGTGCAAAACAGTGTATTTGCGTCATCGTAGGTTCTTGCGGAAAAATCACCCATACCGAAAGATGAAAGCTAAATTTGATGGTACGACAGAGGCAGGTGCAGTCCCAAGACCCTATGACGGGGAGGTGGTCCACAACATGGGTAAAAAAATTAATGTTGTGCTTGGCAAGAACCACCCTTTGACAGTGAAACAGACACCCAAGGGTCAAGTGTTTAAGAAGAAATGGGTGTTCTTGAAATTACCTTACTGTGAGATTCTACGTGTACATCACTGCATCGATGCCATGCACGTAGAGAAGAACGTATGTGAAAGCATCCTTGGTACTCTGCTCAAGATTAAAGGTAAAAGAGA
Source organism: Triticum aestivum (assembly GCF_018294505.1). Lineage (NCBI taxonomy): Eukaryota > Viridiplantae > Streptophyta > Magnoliopsida > Poales > Poaceae > Triticum > Triticum aestivum. The sequence goes on from NC_057808.1 coordinate 182,730,117, forward strand.
GGATGGTGATGGTTCACGGCTCGCTATGCTTGCTGATCAATCAAAACGCAAGAGTGAAGCAGAAGATGATGACAAATTCATCAAAGATCGCCGGAGTTACAATTTGAGTACAAAAGAAGCAACACAGTTTTTCACCTATTTGTTGTCAGTTAAGACATCCTCTTCCTACTGTGCAAACATCAAAAGTCTCGTGGATGTGAGCTCAGGTAAAATGAAGTTGGGACACATGAAGTCACATGATTGCCACGTAATGTTGACACAAATCCTCCCGGTGGCTATCAGGAATCTGATGGACAAAGATATAAGAACACACTCATTGACCACTGTGATTTCTTCAACCAACTATGGCAGAAAGTTGTAGATCCTGAAGAGTTGGATCATATGCAAGATGATATTGCAAGAATATTGTCCAACCTAGAGATGTTTTTCCCACCACCATTCTTTGATGTCATGGTCCATCTCACTGTGCACCTTGTCGACGAGATAAAGTATTGTGGTCTTGTGTTTCTTCGCAACATGTATCCCTTCGAGCGGTTCATGGAAATACTGAAGCGCTTTTGTCGGAACCGAAACCATCCAGAGGCAAGCACCCTATAAGTTTATACCGCGGAGGAGGTGGTTGAGTTTTGCACCGAATACATGAAACAAAGACCTATAGGTCTGCCCCTCTCTCGCCACGAGGGAAGGCTGAAAGGTAAGACGGTCCTTGCTAGCACGCAAATGGCTACACCCGGAGAATTGGCAGAGAAAGCCCATTTGACGGTACTGCTTAACAACCCAGTTCTCATCGCTTATGCCGAAGAACACTTGGCGGAGATATGCCATAGTTTCTTACCAATGGTGCCTTCATCAGATGTGGAGATGAAGGAGCACACTAAGAACTACGCCGAATGGCTGAAGAATCATTTGGCACAAGGATCCATCGATGACATTGCTACATGGTTGGCACAAAAGCCATCACCTACGGTGTTGACGTACCAAGCATATGACATAAATGGATACACGTTCTACACTGAGGAACGTGATTAGAAGACCTCGTACCAGAACAGCTCTGTTCGAATAGAATGCATGACTGTAAATGAAGCTGATAAAAGGGTATACTATGGAACCATCAAAGAGATTTGGGAGCTTGACTATGTGAAAGTTAAGGTGGCATTATTCAGGTGCGTATGGATCCCTCTTGGTCAGGTAAGGATTTATGAGTACAGGAAGACCTGTGTTAACAGGACAGCGAGGCATATCACGCAGACCCATTCATTCTTGCCAGCGATGCTACCCAGATTTTCTTTGTGGAAGACCCCTTGCATAAGAATGGCCATTTAGCGATGCATGGTAAGAAAAGGGTACTGGGTGTCGATGATGTTGCCGATGAGGACGAGTATGATGAATTTGATGAGTTGCCAGCCAAGGGATCACGCACCCGTGTAACAGAGCAGCGTAAAATCATCAAAAACCCCAAGTTCATTTGGGGTCAATTTAATGATCCCAGTTCCCCCATGTACATGGGAATTAAGCCGTAAGACTAGTCTTTATGCCTACCCTGCAACTTAATTCCTTCAATTTAGAACTGTCGCGTGTACTGAATTTGTGGGTTATGCCCGGTTTTCTGTTGATGTAAGAACCGTTAATATGTTGACCTTGATATGATGTCAGCTCAGGATGAATATGAACTGTTTTTTGTTGTTATTGTTATTATTATTATTATTATATCACAAAGGTAGCACACTCAATTGATCTCACTACAGTATGTGTGAACAAAAATTTGCAATCTGGTTTGCGAATAGCACACGGTTCGTTGATGAAAGCCGTGTGCCGACCAAACCCCGCCACCCCGCCCACGATCTGAGTCGTGCTTTCTGATTGGCCAAAACCCAAACCCCACAGATCATACGTCTGCACTGTTGGATGCTCCCAGATCGAATGGCGATCCTCATCCCTTTCGATAGCACATGCAGTTCCGGTTGTAATTTTAATTTTATGCACAAAATGCATGTTAATCTCAAAAAATGTCTTAAATATAGCTAACGATACCTGAAATGCGCCAGAAAATCAAACCCGTGGTATAATGGTGATTTTGTACCGTGGAAATTTTATGAGGCCAAATGATGAAGTCGCCGAACACAGGAGTTTGAATTGACATGTCTCCTTTTGGAAAACCATGATCCTTCATGTGAGATGCTCCGGTTTGGAAGGAGCGGTCATCAAAACTTATGCCAAACTTCACCAATTTTTTTCCACGGGGTCGTGAGAGCACACCACAGGCACACATCGATTTTGATGATGTCCGAACTCCATCTGAATTTCCTGTAATTAAAATACCAACTAGGCCTACGTCAGTGGCCGCACCTCGCGGCCGAAATGTTTGAAACTTCTCCCCGCTTCTCGAACAAATGTATGAAAACTCACAAAGCGACGCACAAATGATCTGTACACCTTTGCTAGGCTAATAGTAAGGGGTACCATAGCTAGTATCATGCATGCCAACTAGGAAATTTTGATGAGCTGTCATAGAATTAATTAAATGAAGAAAGAGAGAGTTAAGTATCATATCATGAAACCGTATCATAATAAATGCTATGCTACTATGTGTCATGCATGAAAATATAAATAAAGTACTACATATGATACTAGCTACTCTATGATATTCCGCTCTCGGACCGGGGGCTGAGCTGGGCACTCGACACGACGTCTTCTGCATCCTTCCCCGCCGAGGCTGAGCCCTCGACGCCCGCCAGCGATCCAAGGCACCAGAGCTTCCTCCAGGAATGATGGATGAGGGTCTCCATCTCCTCCTCTACTTCCCTGCCAACAATAACGAAAACAAGAGGTCAGTCGACGAAAGCATTCAAAACTCTCTTGGAGAAATGTTTACCACAAAGAGAAATCCTCCTTACTCTTCTACAATGAGCATGGAGTTCAAGTTGAACTCCGTGGGAGGAGGGGACTCTCGCCTTCTCTTCAGAGACGGAAGGGTGGAGCTCTCCGGCAGCTTTGGTGCTTGCCGCGACATCAAGGGCTCCGGGGGAGATGAGCTCTGCGAGGAGCTCGAGCCGGAACAGGAGCTGGACTCCGTCTCCGCGACCACCGGCCATCTGGCGGGAGGTGCTTTGACCTGAGAAAGACGAGGAGAATGGCGACACGCCACATCGGCCTTGGAAGACTTGGTGGAGATCTTCTTCACATTCTTGGTGGGCGGTGCCGTGTTGGAGGTCGTCGCTCCTATAGTAGCGGCGCGCCTACGGGTACGCTGGTCTGGGTCCAGAGCGGGGGCTTGCGGTCCTGCCGCAAGCCATTCCTCTTTAGGTGCCTCTACCGCGCCCCCATCCCTCTCCGCCTCCTCTCCCTCCTGGAGCTCCTTCGCTGTCGTGGCTAGAGCATCTAGCCCGGCAAAGTTATCCCTGACAAGTTCTCTCCCGGCAGAATCTTCTGTGGCTTGCGCCTCACTGCCGCCCTGGGAAGAGCTCCCGTTCCCAGCCTTCCCTTTGCCTTTCCCGGCCTTTGCGGCTTTCTCCATCTCTGCATGATGGGCATCCTTGTCCTCCGTGACTCTCTTCAGAATATACGCTACCTCCGCAGTGGAGGTGCGTTTATACATTTCCCCTTGGCCCTGGTGGCCTTTTCCACCAAGGTGCTCGACCAGTGGAGCTCTTCATCAAGAGAAGGGAGCCGCCAAGTGCTCGATACTCCCTCAGCATTGCAATCCGGCATCCACTTCAGTATCTGGTCCCGAGCAGAGTTGATGTTCAAGGGGACGATTGTTGCCGGGAGCTTAAACATCTCGAAACAACCAAACAACTCGTCGCACAGCCAAGCATGGCCATAAGCCGACAAATTGTGGCCAGCCCTGGCAACAGTCTCATCCTATCCGCAGCGCCGCCGTATAGCCATGCGGGCCTGTCCCTTTCCTACAGCGGTGAGATGCGGCAGGGGAGGAAATCTGCCCCCACATGCTCAATGGTTAGCCCGGCAGCCGCCAAGCGAATAATCCTGTTAATTGCCAAGCGCAACCTGTCGTCAGAAAGGCCCTTGGTGCCCGAATCGTTGCCGCGCTTCACAGAACTTGGGTGCTTCCTTGTCCTGGATCCAACACTAATCCCCTCTCCATTCAGCCCATCTCTTGCGTTGGTACCCCGGGAGATAATTCTTCTTCAACCGGGGTATCCAGCTGATGATCCCGGAGCGGTTAACTTTGCTCTCAACCCGCGGGACGAAGTAGTGCCGGAATATATCTAAATTAGGCTTCACCCCGACGAAGTTCTCACACAGATGCGCGAAGATGGCCCGCCATTGCATTCGGCGTGAAATCAAGAAGATGAAACCCGCAGATGTTCATGATTGCCTAAAAAAACTCAGAAAAAGGGGGACACAGGGCGCAGATGAAATAAGCAGCGAAGAACCGATAAGAGCTAAGGGGAGTCACCTCGCCCACTTCATAGACCACGGGCGCTCCATGCCCCTTCTCAACGGCCGCCCCCAAAGATACCCATACTTCGCCTGAAGCACGGGGCCGCTCAATCTGGACAGAACAAAGACAACGTCCTCGCTCCACTTCTTGTTCAACTCCGCCGACCTCTTGTTCCCCTTGGCGGCGGTCTCCTTCACCGCGGCCGTCGACTTCTTCGCGAGTTTCTTCCCCATGACTGCGGAGACACAGATAGGGGAGGAATTCGTCGAGTGGTGATGGAAGGAGAAACGAGATGAAGAACTGTTGCTTGGCTTGCTGAGGAAGAAGATGGGGGAGCGGGGCGAGAGATAGATGAATCGTGCCGCTCCGATTTACCCTGCTCTTAAGAGAGGGGAAGTGGGGCAGGAGTGCGAGGGTTCGGAAAGTAACCCTTTTACCATTAGCGCAACTGCCCCACGACCCCACAACGCACAGTAATTGCGCAATGTGAACGTTTGGTTGACTAGTCATTGTGGCAAACCATCATGCACAACCCTCTCCTGCCACATGTCCGTGCACTGTTTGGGGCCTAACCCAACGTGCCACACGACACGAGTGGCTAAGGCCCCGGGGCTTATGTCGGGGAAATATACGGGGCATACATTTTCCCCTGACTCGTGCGCGGACAAGCCCAGGACAAGTCAGAGAATGAAGACCCAAGAGATTTGAAGAACCAACATGCAGCTCAAATAGACCAAGATCGAGCCAGAGGAGCAAGACAACGGCAAGAGAAGGGCCTCCCTTGCTAGGCAGGCGAGCTCGACAAGGAGCGAGGGCCACCACCTGAAGCAAGAAACCAAGACTCCCCGGCAGAGCCTGCCGGGGGCTCGCGGGGGAAAAACCACCCCGCTAACTACTCAAGCACGACTCACGTCGTCAATCAGTGTGGTGTCAAGCCGCAAGATGATTAAGTGGCAGCCATTCGCCACATGGCAGCCATCTCCTACGGAAGAAACCCACAGACGACACCCGTCCCACGACGTGTCAAGAGAACAGGTGCGGAGCTGGCGAGATAGCCCGGCAGGCCTTGCCAGGCGACCAGTGATGTGACACTAAGCGGTGCATTAAATGCACCCTACCAGCCCGTAGAGTTAGGTATAATAGCATTGTTTGTTATCATATCAGTGGATAATGACCACTTTCCACTGTGGTGACCCCTTAATCTATGAAAGGAGGCCCATGGCACTGGTAGGAGGGGTTAGAGGGTTGGAAAGTTGACAAACCCAAGCCACCATACGCGCGTAGTCATTGCGGCCCCAAGGCAAACCTTGCTGGGAAAGTGTACTACACACCACCACACTCATTCCACCGTCAATCCACCAAAGAATGAGTAGGGTCTTACGCCTCGCGGCGGCCCGAACCTGTGTAAATTGCTTGTGTGCTATCTGCCGTGCTGCCGTGCGCTGATCTGCTCATTGTGCAACGCGACGTCCCCCTGCCGAACCAGCAAGGGGCCACCCGATCCCATAGGTGGCCGCGGATATCCCGCGACAATATCCATGAAAGTATTTGAGTTTCTATGATCTCTTTTATGCATGATCTCTTATAGCCTCGTATTTCTTCTCCGATATTTAGGTTTTGTTTGGCCAACTTGATCTATTTATCTTGCAATGGGAAGAGGTGCTTTGTAGTGGGTTCGATCTTACGGTGCTTGATCCCAGTGACAGAAAGGGAAACGACACGTATGTATCGTTGCTACTAAGGATGAAACGATGGGGTCTAACTCTACATAGAAAGATCTTGTCTACATTATGTCATCGTTCTTATTGCATTACTCCGTTTTTTCATGAACTTAATACACTAGATGCATGCTAGATAGCGGTCGATGTGTGGAGTAATAGTAGTAGATGCAGGCAGAGTCGGTCTACTAATCTTGGACGTGATGCCTATATATTGATCATTGCTTGGATATTGTCATGAGTATTTGAAGTTCTATCAATTGCCCAACAGTAATTTGTTCACCCACATTTGCTATTTTTTCTCGAGAGAAGCCACTAGTGAAACCTACGGCCCCCGGGTCTCTTTCTGATATATTTGCCTTTGCGATCTACTTTTTCCTTGTATTTATTTTCGGATCTATTAAACCAAAACTACAAAAATACTTTGCTGCACTTTATTTTATTTGTGATCTATTTATTCAATCTATTACAATTTTCTCCCGTCCATGCACCATTTCTGGCGCCGTTACCCAAAAGGGATTGACAACTCCTTTAACACGTCGGGTTGCGAGTGGTTGTTATTTGTGTGCACGGGCTGTTTACATTGTGTTGCTTGGTTCTCCTACTGGTTCGATAACCTTGGTTTCATATCTGAGGGAAATACCTACCACCGCTGTGCTGCATCATCCCTTCCTCTTTGGGGAAATACCGACGTATGGTCTCCGACCTGGAAGTGGAAGAAGTGGAGACGCTCTACCACGCTGTTCATGTCCCACTCCTTTCGCTGACGTGTGGGACATCCAGCACATGTCGTGTTTGGCACTCCTTTGTCGTAAGAGTTGAAACGCTAGCATTCATCAAAAATAAAAAATAAATATAAATCGGCAATGATACTATACCACACGGTTTCCTTGCTCCTCAATATCTGAAAGAATACTTCCGTTCGCCGACATGTGGGACGTCGACCATCCTGGTCCACTTGCCATGCACGCAGAACTCCAATGGAGAGTCACCCGGGTGGTCGCGCCGTAGTAATAATGATTGATGAGCCGTCAAAACACATGCCCAACATTTCCCACTGTGAAGTTGCTCGGACGAAGGAACCATCATGACTTCGTTGAATTCCGCTTCTTGAATAAAACTACTCCAGTAGTACTGCTAGCTACAGTAGTACTGTACTCCAGCAGAGGCCTCCTTTGGTTCATAGGATTGAAATTTTATAGGAATATGAAAATCATAGGAAGTGAGATGACATGCATCTCAATTCCTATAGAGAAAGAGATGCCATTTGATGCATAGGATAGGAACTTTTCCATTGAGTCTAGGCTAATGTACTGGTAATTTTCTCTAAAAACTACAGTAGTAACTAGTACTGGTACATGCTCGTAATTAATTAAACAAACGTACGGGCGATAAAGACACACACACTAACTACTAGTACTACTACTTCTCAGATGCTGGCCAGACGTCATCGTTCTCCTTCCCGGCTCTGTCGATGATACCCCACCGTGCTTGGATCTCCGCTGACCTCTCCCCAGCAGCAAGTGCGTCGTCTTCTTTCTTGCGGCGGCAGGTATCTCTTTTCTTTGAGTGCTTTCTGACTTTTCCGCTCCCTCTGTGCGGCTTTGGCCGCCTCTTGCTCTATCGCCCATTCGGCCTTGGCAGCTTCAAATTCCGCCCACGTAGGTGTGAGGTCGCGAGCGGCGATGAACTCGGCATGGCGGGATGCCATCGCTTCCCTACCATTTTGTGTGCGGTTGTGCGCGGAGAGGAACTCGGCGTGGCGGGATGCCATCGCTTCCTTAGTGGTTAGTGTGCAGCGCGAAGGCATGAACAACGCCTTGTGAGAGCTCTGGGGTGGAGTGGATTGGTTTGTCAAGAGCTCAAGGACAGAAGACGAAGGAAATTTGGTTTCCCCTTCAATCCTGGTCATTTATTACCGAGTAAAATGCATTGGCGGTCGTCGAACTTGTCTTGATATATCACTTTGATCATTGTATACGAGATATGGTGATCATACGGTCACTGGCTCAACGTATAGCTCCGTATTTGTCTGATTGACCAGTCAAACACTCCGCATGCACCTCATTAACTTGTGTTCTTTATCTATCTATCTATGCGGGCCTACCTGTCAGTGGAGAAAGAAATAAAGACCAAAATTATGCGTATGTGAGGAATCAAACCGGACATGTCGCTGCAATGCACACTCGTCAGCCAAATGAAAATGAAATACTTTGCGTTAAATGCACAAACCATTTTTTTATTATACGTGATGTACACATTAGCGCACACCGTCCATAGAGGCAAGTAGCATGTACGCGTGCAGACACTCACGCTCACGCTATCAAACCATGCTAATGCATGCACATCGCCCTCTCAATCAAAGTCCTGCTCATGGCGCAACGCAAATGGCGAGCCCGTCACCTGCACGCCCCGGCGGTGCCTGACATTACTGTTTAGACATTTGTTGGCGGCCTCCGCGAACACCGAGCATGTTTTCACCTGGCTCAACACCAACAATCATACTCGTGCTTGGGGGCCGAGCTGCTCGACATTAGCCATGGCTCTGCACACGATGCGACAACGTGACTCGGTGCCTTGCTCTTGTATATAATCCATCACAACGACAATCTATAAAACAGCCTAGCTAGAGAGGGTACTATGGTACCTATATCTGTATCGTGAGCGACCGATCATAGTGCCCCTGCACATGAGTGTGTGTTCGATCGATTCGTCCATTATGCGTAAGTTATGCATGGTTGTGTGATGTCTAATGGTGGTCGTCGAAGGCTAGCTGGCGACAAGAGCGGTTGCATGGACGCCTGGTGTTGTCAATACGTGCCGCATACGCTTCAAAGGCTCATCATCCATGCGTTCACATTTTACCACCACGCCAGCGTCTGACCGCCCTGGCCTACCGAACCCCCTTCCATCGCTAGCGTGCGCTTCCTACCTGAAACAGTCACCGTCTCTCCAGAACGTCAATGCCGCATTCACGGGACTTAAGTGCAGGTGCAGCTGGTGTGTCACTGACATGCAGGCTAGATGCATGTTGGTCCCACATGTCAGTGACCCAACTGCACCTGCAGTTAAGTCACTGAAGCAGTGTCCGCATTCATGCCCGACGCGACCTCTCATTGGCGCCGGCATTACAACAGCGCAACGGCCGAGAGAGCGCCACCCGCGCGGCATCCCGGTGCAAGCGACTGCTCCGCGTAAATGACACCACGGCCATCCTTCCGTCCGCCACCCACATTAATGACACGCGGCTGCCGACGAACCTACTCCGGCGCCAGTCGTCCATCCATCTACCGCGGCTCATTTCCATTTCCCGCTATATTAACATGAGCCCCAGCTCCCAGCCATAGTCAAAGACCCACACTCATTCTCCTCCGGTCCCTTCCTTCTGTTGGCACCACTCCAACCATGGCCTCCTTGCACTCCAAAGCTCTCTTGGACATACTGTCGCAGGAGTAGACGAAGGACATCGGCGGCTCCGCTCCGGGCGCGCTCCAAAGCTCTCTTGGACGTACCGTCGTAGGAGCAGACAAAGGAGATCACCGGCTCCCCCCGGCCGCCCTCCACCGCCACGACCATGAAGTCGGCGCGCGTGCGCAGGCGCCACCGACAGCGAGGATGAGTAGTACACGGTAGGTCACCGCCGCTTTGGTCCTAGGAAGGCTGCCGCTCCTCCACTCAGTCGACGCCAAGCTTGGTGGGGTAAACATCGGCGGCCGATTAGCCGCTTGACGACGACGTGGAGGCGAAAATCTTCAGAACATTGTGCTCCGGAGGAGGAGGTTATCGAGGCGGAGCTAGACAAAGCCGAGGCGGATGAGGAGGAGGCAAAGGCAATGGCTAGCGTTCTTGGGGCTCACGGCCGGACATGATGTTCGGGTGCCGGCGATCGTTTAGATTAGGTTTACAGTAGGTTTTAGTATGGTTTGTGAGAAATATGTAATGAATTTCGTCCAGTTTATAGGAACAGTTTTCAAAATGTAATGAATTTCATCCGGTTAATTTGAAATTTTCTTTGTTTGCATGATTTTTGTCCGGTTAGTTCATATAGTTGTCGAAAGGTATGCGGGCAGCATTGGATGGCATCCTCTGGTATCATTGTCCTCGGACATATGCCGATGTAAATTTGTGGGCCAGCGCTAGAGATGCCCTAACTATCATCCTATAATCGCTAACAGTGCTCCATTACTTTGCTAGGAATAGTTATCCCTCGATCAAAATCAGATCCGCCGTGTTTCGTACTCCTCCCACGTAAGAGTGTAGAATCTTGCTTACATAAAAATGGAGCAAGTGGATGGCACTTTAGCATGTCATATCACTCAAACTAGACCGCCTAACGCATGGGAAAGCCCCGCCGCTCGTCATTTCATTCTGGATTTCTATCGATCGATCGCACGAAAATGTTACGCTTTGCAAGTTCAAAAGGAAAAGGCGGCACACTTACGACTCGTACGCATCACACCCCCGACAGTCCGGCTCGCACGCCACTCACTAGACGGGACACACGTTGTCTTGCATTTTAACTGACATGTGGGCATCGGCTGAGAAGAGAGAGATGGGGGAGGGAGAAGAGATCACCCGCCTGCCGCCCATTGACTCCGAGAAATATATGGTGATAATGTGAGGTGGGCCATGCGACAGTCCGGACCACTTCCAAGCCCGCTTCTGACCGCCCTGGCCCACCAGAAAACCCCTCCCCCTCCCGCGTGCGCTCCCCCATCAGACGCCAGCTGCCCGCATTCATAGCAAGTAGTACTAGTAAAATAATGGGCTATAAGCTCGCTTATGTGGAGGAGAGAGAGGCATTGACAAAGTCAAGGAGTGGGCTCTGCAAGAGCCCGTCTCTACACGTGCTCCTAGGTATAAAAAAAACTAATTCTAAGAAAAAGAGGTATAAAAAACAATTGTGTCTAAAAAATAAAGGTAAAAAACATTTGAGAGGAAATAGATAGAGAGAAAGTGAGAAAAAGTTGTAACCTTATAGCCAACCTTATAGTCAACACTATGGTAGTATTACATGAATAAGGAGGGAGTTGTGCACATGCTAATTTCACTGGGTTGCCGTGTTTCACACTCCTCCATTGTAACAGTGGAGACAATAGTTTTCATAAAAAATAAACAATGAATACTCGTTGCTCGTCCTCTATATCGGAAAGAATACTTTCATTCGCCGACATGTGGGACATCGACCATCCTAATCCACCTGCCATGCACAAAATTATCCTGGTCCACCCCGGTCGTGGCGCAGGCCCAACCTTTCCCACTATAAGTTGGTCGGACGAAGGAACCATCATGACTTTGTTGAATTCCGCTTCTTCAAGAAAACTTATTGTACCCGCAATACTGCTACAACACGCGAAGACTAGACGACACTGTAGCACGTCATATCACTGAAACCCACTAGGCAAAACTAGCCCGCCTAGGATTTGTACTCCCTCCATTTCAAAGTTAGTAGTACAAAGTTGAGTCATCTATTTTGGAATGGAGGGAGGATGTCTCTATACTGCTATGATTTTGTGTTCTCAAAAAATATCATTTGTCAATCTAACGATTAGGAGTATAAAGAGGGTCTTTCTCTCTCTCTAGATGTCTCTCCATCCCACAACCCCTCTAGCACACGTACACACTCTCTTTAGCCACTCCAAAAGTACGACATCACTACACATTCACGCTTCCACCAAAAAAATTACACATTCACGTATGTTACAAGTACGTGGCAATTTTGCTGGCTATTAATGTGAGGCCTCCATTGGTTTAGAGGAATCTTGTAGGAATTTCATAGGATAAGATTTCTACAGGAAAAAATTCTGTAGAGCCCTTTGGTTTATAGGAATGGAATCATATTCCTATGGAGGAATTCTTCCTATCCTCCACATTTCATAGGAAAATAAACATTAGCCTAGACTCAATGGAAAAAATCCTATCATGTGAATCAAAGGGCATCTCCTTTCCTATTCGTACTCATAGGATTTAAGATACATGTCATCTGATTTCCTATGAATTTCCTATTGCTACGATTTTCCTACCCTATGAACCAAATGAGGCCTGAATGTATCCGCGTCGACTATTGTCTGATCGATCGCTAAGCCTACAATTTGAGGTGCTTGGGCTATTGGTCGATCGATGACGGATCAGACCTATAAGCGTACCACGAGCTCATCAGCCCCAATGTTTCTCTTCGGTGAGTTTTTTGCAAGTACTATAGCTCACACAGTAGCTAGCCTACTAACACCAAGAATCATCAAACAAGCCCTGCTGATAGGATAAACAATTCAAACTTACATCTAAGCATACCATATATAACATCAAAAGCTGGTGAGGATACATCTGTTTCCATAACTCGGAGAGGGTTCGCATGATTCACTATCAAACAAAAGTAGCAAGTACCGCCCACATAAGACAGTGCACTAGCCCTAAGATGGTTTCACAACAGGCATCATTCTGGTAATTAAACACAATGCAAACTACCCTGAAGGATTAGTGCGACCAACTATTTCTAGTCATCGATCTCTCGGGCAATGACCACAGCACCGACAGCGGCATGGGAATCGATCTCTAGGGCGATGTCCACAGGACGGACCGTGACATCGGAATCGATCTCTGGGCCGATGTCCACAGGATGGACAACGGCATTGGAATCGATCTCTGGGGCGATGTCCACAGGACGGACCGCGACATCGAAAATGATCTCTGGGGCATTGTCCACAGGGTAGACTGCGACATCGGAATCATCAAGGACGTCACCGGCACCTGCACAAACCTAACATATTAGCAAGCACATTGCAAATAATAAAAAACCACAACTATGGTAAGCCATTATTTTTTACCTTGTGCAGCTCACCGGGGGATCCCATCCCGCCGGGGGCCATCTCCTCGTCCTCGATGGGGGCCATCACTTTGGCAGGAGAATACTGCTTCTTAGTGGCGACTATCCCCTCAAACTCGGCCTTGAGCCTCTCATAGGTGGCCATTAAAGTTTCTGGGGTAGGCACGGTGGGGCCCTTGCTGTTCTTCCAGCTTTCTTTGAGGAGTTCGTCTGCCAACGTCGTCAACTCTTTGGCCAGTGCTTGTTTCTTGGAGTTCTTCGTCTCATGGGTTGGCCCGCCAACATGGTCAACTTGTTGGTTGTTGCTTCGTCTAGTCCAACTTCGAGGCCACTTTACCACTGCTGGTAAAGGTGTGGGTTTGGTGATATGACGGGGCATGACGGCCACACCAGGGTGACCGTTGAGTCTCGACTGTAGCACCTCACTGTGATTTGGTTGATGGCACGCGGGCCCGGATGCTTTGATGTCCCGCATGTAGATAGAGCAGCTCGTCATATACTCAATATTGTGCACCACGACCAAGGCGGAGAGGAAAACGAGAGAACTACGTATTTATTTACGGTGTAGATTCACTCATTTTGCTCCATATGTGCTCATTTAGGGTGTAGTGACTTGTTGAAATCTCTAGAAAGGCAAATACTCCTTTCTGGTTTACAGGGATATACTGGCAAGTACTACAATAGTGGGCTTATAGCCTGCTTACATAGCAGTTTTGTCTCATGCAAGAGCCTGGCTATATGCGTGCTCCAAGGCTCCGCACCAGGCCCCACCCCTACACAAAGACTGCCACACGTGCGTTCGCAACTGCCACGTTCGGGTTGCGCTTGGCTATTTGCCTCTTCGAGAAGACGAACAATGATGTTACTACTTCTACAGTATTGAATCAAGTGTTGCATGTCCGTCCACCACGTGCGGGAGGGATAGCTTGTTGTAGTAAGCAAAAGCCTGTCCTCGCCTGTGAGCCACCGTGCGCATGGGCGAGGGAGAAGGCGTGTAGTAGTAAAATCAAGATTCTACTCATTGTACGAGTTGACGCAACACATCATAGCACTGGCCCCACATGCTTGCCTCTAAACTTGGCTAAAAGACCCGTAGTGTACAATATATTTGCTGCAACCTCTAACATTTACCCCACCACAAATTAAAATATATATTCCTGTCTTGACCAGATGAGCGTGCAAACTACAATCACCAGGATGACAGGTAGGGCCAGAAGATTATTTTAATCAAAAAATACTTCGAGACAAGCTCATAGCATGGAGCCGACCCGAACGATTTTAAGCTTAGAGGCACGGTACATGCTATCCTAGACTACTCTACACATGAAACTGCCACATGAGCGTCCGGGCTGCGCTTGGCTCTTCGCCTCTTTGGGAAGTCGAACAATGATGGTACTACTGCAGTGGAGTACTACAATATGCTTCTGGCCATTTGACACCGAATGAACTGCTGCATGGCCATCGCGTGCGGGAGGGAGAGCGTGTAGTGAAAGTTTCTCCTAGTCCCGCCAGCCACCACGCTCATGGGCGAGGGAGAGGGCGTTGTAATTAAACTTCTCATTGTTGTACCAGTTGACGCGACACATCAAAGCAGTGCACTTGATATATTTCAATAATTTGCGTTTACCAATGCATTAATTACAATGGATGCATGCATGTCGTGACTTTCCTTTTGATACTTGCATGTGTTGATTTAATGCACCTTTAAGTAGTATGAATATGTGATGGTAAAGCTTTTCAATTCCTCGGCCATAAAGCGAGAGATTGTTGTGCACGAGGAGGGACGACAGACGAGGAGCTCCGTCCTCGTTTATTGGTCCCTATGATAATCTGTGCCAAATTTTGACTATAAATTTAACTAACCAAATGTTCATGCATGTCACAAAAACTTACATCATTGAAAACTATGTTCAAATACGAATCAAAGGATATAATTTTTGTTAACACACACTAAAATTTTCTCAGTTAAATATTTGGTCAAAATTTAGCACTACAAAGGGGCCCAATAAATATTGTACTCTCACATTTTGTTTTGAGGATACTCCCACATAGAAAATATAAATAAAAATGGATGTTGGGGCAGCCCATGTTTCCGATAATTTTAGCCGTGGGCTTGTTCACAAATTTTACGAGGCAGTGGTTGTTCATTTAATGGAGGGTCTAGTACCAGATGAAAGAACATGCGGTGCCCCCATGTTTGGTTTTGGTAATTGATGACAATCTCTATGGACTAATGGTTGCCTTGAGTTATATTTGAAGGATTTGTCCATAGGCATTTCTTGAAGTCCATGTGTTGGTTTCAAGGAGTTTATGTGGTGACCAAGGTGTTATTAGGGAATTATCCAAAGATTGGTCATGTGAGAGTAGAGCTTATTGCAAGCATGTCTTGAAGAAGAAGATTGTGTGATCATTCATGTTTACCTTCAAGACATCATCCAAATGAAGAGAGTTGGAAAGAGTCAAGGTTGATCAAGACTATCAAGTTGATCAACACACAAAGCGCACAAGATGTACCAAGAGGGATCAAGCGATCCCATGGTGTGGTAAGCATTGTCGATTACGCTTTGTGTACTAACCCATGATCTTCGTGAGAGTTCTTTGTGGGGTTAGGTTGCGGTGTGCAAGTTCAAGTGAAGCATCATGAAGAGATCAAATGCTTGAAGCTTGCCGTCCATTGTGGCGACAATGGACTTGTGAAGATGTTGCGGTGTGCAAGTTCAAGTGAAGCATCATGAAGAGATCAAATGCTTGAAGCTTGCCGTCCATTGTGGTGACAATGGACTTGTGAAGATGTGCGGAAGAGTGGCTCACCCATAGTGGAGTATGGGGGAGCAATCAACTAGTCTTCATCGAGCCAACACAACCAAGAAAGGTGGTCCATCTTGAGGGAGACAAGATCGTCATCATCTAGCTCAAGTGGACCATGTGCAAGGCAAAGGTTTGCTCTTGATAGGTTTTCTATTTTACCGGTCTCATGATGGTAGTTGGGAGACCGGGTTATAGGATCGATTGCCGTACTATCAAGGGGGGCTCTCAATGAGTAGCTTGATCGTATCGTTCATAGAGAGCTCAAACCATTGCATCCTTGCATCATCTTTGTTGGTTCTTGTTTGGTTCTTCTCTTTGTGAGTTTTGGAGCTTATGGTCATCTTGATGACAAGCTCGAGTTCATCGAAAACGGAGTTCACTCGCATCTTCTATGATGTTTTCGATGTTGGAGGTTATGCCGGTTCTTCTCGGTTGGAGGTTTCACTCCTCTATTTTTGGCATACCTCCCCTGCCTCTTCTTACTATAACCAGTTGCTGTTTTGATGCTACTCGTCTTTCTCAATCCAACAAGCTTGAGTTTGCTCAATTCGGAGCTCATATGCAGAAGTTATGGCAGTTTTGGTTTCCTAGCGGTAGTACCGCGGCCAGAGCGGCAGTACCGCTTGTCACCCCAAGCGGTAGTACCGCTGTCCAAAGCGGTAGTACCGCCTATGGCCATCAGCGGTAGTACGGCTACGGTTCCGCGCTGGTACCGCCTCGATTTTGGGTCTTGCATTTTTCGTGTCGAGTTTTGCAGTAGTTGCACGGCAGTAAGGCACGGCAGTTCCACCTATAAGCGGTAGTACCGCTCTGATGGGCGGTAGTACCGCCTATAAGCGGTAGTACCGCTCCGGTCGGGCGGTAGTACCGCTACTGCATTTTTGTCCCGTGTTCTGCTCCTCCAGCGGTAGTACCGCTGGGGTGCGCGGTAGTACCGCTTATAAGCGGTACTACCGCCCCAAGGTTCATGTTTGGTTGCTCCTTTTGCCTGCTTCTTCCGCCAGAGCGGTAGTACCGCTCGTGGAGCGGTAGTACCGCTCGTGTGCGGGCTAAGCACATAACGGTTGGATTTTTCCCCTTCTATAAAAGGGGGTCTTCTTCCCCATTGAACCTTATCCTTTGAGCTCGTGTTCTTCCCCCATTGTTGACCTTCTTCGAGCTTGCTAACTCTCAATCCCTCCATGGATTCTTGCTAGTTTTTGAGGGAAAAGAGAGAGGAGATCTAGATCCACATTTCCACCAATCACTTTCTCCTCTTTGTGAGGGGAACCCCTTGGATCTAGATCTTGGAGTTCTTGGTGTTCTCCTTCTTGTTCTTCCTCTCTTTTTCCTCCCTAGCATTAGTTGCTTCGGTGGGATTTGAGAGAGAAGGACTTGGGCGCTCCGTGTGCCCTTGCCATTGCATTTGGTGCATCGGTTTGAGTTCTCCACGGTGATACGTGGAAGTTACAAGTTGAGAAGCTTATTACTCTTGGGTGCTTGGTGCCCTTGAGCTTGTTCCTCTTGGGTGCTTGGGCACCCTAGACGGTTGGTGGTGTTCGGAGCTCAATCATTGTGGTGTAAAGCTCCGGGCAAGCGTCGGGGTCTCCAATTAGGTTGTGGAGATCGCCCCGAGCAATTTGACGGGTACCGGTGACCGCCCCCAAGGGTTGCCAAAGTGTACGGGTTCGGTGACCGCCCCCAAGGGTTGCCATTTGTACGGGTTCGGTGACCGCCCTCAAGGGTCCCTTAGTGGAATCACGGCATCTTGCATTGTGCGAGGGCGTGAGGAGATTACGGTGGCCCTAGTGGCTTCTTGGGGTGCATTGTGCCTCCACACCGCTCCAAACGGAGATTAGCATCCGCAAGGGTGTGAACTTCGGGATACATCGTCGTCTCCACGTGCCTCGGTTATCTCTTAACCGAACCCTTTACTTACGCACTTTACTTTGTGATAGCCATATTGTTTCTTGTCATATATCTTGCTATCACTTAGTTGTTTATCTTGCTTAGCATAAGTTGTTGGTGCACTTAGGTGAGCCTAGTTGTTGTAGGTTTTGTGCTTGTCAAATTAACCGCTAGGTTTATTCCGCATTTGTTCAAGCCTAAACCGTAATTATTTTAAAGCGCCTATTCACCCCCCCTCTAGGCGACATCCACGATCTTTCACCAGACTTGAACGATACAAAGTGCGACCTGGCACACCGTAACACCACTTGGAATAAGCGGGTAGCTATCTCAAAAAACAATCAACAACTCAAAAAAAAAGCGACCTGGCACATACAAAATTTTAAATGATTGTTTTGATGGAGTGAAAAAGAAAACTACCCCACTATACGTATATATATAGGCCGGAGCCTCCGCACTTGCTTGCTAGGGTTGCTCTATTCACACACTCTCATCCTCTCCAGATCTAAACAAGAT
This sequence comes from Triticum aestivum, assembly GCF_018294505.1. Lineage (NCBI taxonomy): Eukaryota > Viridiplantae > Streptophyta > Magnoliopsida > Poales > Poaceae > Triticum > Triticum aestivum. The sequence goes on from NC_057808.1 coordinate 182,748,274, forward strand.
AGCGGTAGTAACACTGTCTTTCTATCCTCACCGCTGGTTATAGATCCAGACGCATCGGAGGGGCAGCGTTTAGGCCGTCGTCGACAGCGAGGGAGGAGACCCACTGTCGGCCGCACTATTATCTCTAGCCGAGCGCCGACGTGGGAGGTCCTCCGATCCCTTCATCGTTGCCCTAGTGTGGGAAGATCCGGCCTCCCTCCGCTCACCTATCCACATCCCGACGACCTTCAGGTATATCTTCCTTCGAAACCGGCCTAGCTCTACTTCCCCAGCTCACTACGTCGCTGCATGTGCATCATTTTCTACCTCTCAGCACCTCTCGATCGGATGGTCCAACGTCACATTTTTTCTGTTGTTAGAGGTAAAGCTACTTCATGGAGTCGAATCTTGTACTTGGTTCAAACAAGAAATAAAGGGGGAAATTTAGTATGTACATCAGACTGGGTACAAACAGGAAGGAAAGGGGTGAAAGTAGTACAGACTGGTCATCCAACCGGTCTCTTGGTCGAAAAGGGAAATATAGGGGAAACGATGTACACGGTGGTATGACCAGGACTAGATTTTCTATCCACACATCGGAGCAGGTGGCTACATTGAACAAAAATGGGACCAACCCGGATATGTTTCTTGGATGTTTGTTTCTCGGGGCAACAAACTCTGAATCACCACTTTATGCCCCGGTTTAGGTACATGGTGCTGGACTACACCTGCACACACTGTCCCATGCCCTTATACCAAATATTTAGCCGTTCTTAATCTACTGCCCATGGTAAAATGAAGCCATGAGACTGTTATAAGCCATGACAAGTTTAGCCAAATGTTTTTGCCAGTAATTGTTTGAGACTCTGACTGTTTCCTCTATAGCTTTTTGTGCAAACAGGGATATCCATTTCACCTCGTTGTTATTGTGACCTTTTGGTGCACTTCACAAAACACTTCTTAAAAGAAGTGACTTTTGTGCTGTTTAACTGGAATGTCGGAATGGAACCATTGGTTCATTTCGGTGGAACAGCACAAAGGGAGATCTGTGTTCCAATCCTCGTCATCCATATTGGCACCATAACCTTCCTTTAGGGAAGAATGGTATTTAATGCATGTGTTCATCTCTATTTTGTGACTGCCATGAGAAAATAATGCTATTGTTTACTAGTACACTTGTACTCCCTCACTGACAAAACCAATTCTAAAATAGAAGGCCAATCATGTACTTGGTTTCGCCAACTGGTGAGGAGAAAGAGAAACAGAGCATGAAGAGGAAGAAGAAGAAGAAAAATAAAGAGGAAATGGAGATCACACGATGGTACTGTCCTATGTTATCCTGACAACTTATTGTCCTAGCAAGATGCCCATGCATTGCACGTAACATCAAGATGCATTTGTATGAGTAGTTTATCTTGTGAGAGAAAAGGATGAATGAGGGAGGCCTTATTTGCCAATGTGGAGAGGGTTGTGGGTACCTTTTTGCAAAATTGTCATAGTTTCTTTCCTATCTATCAGATATAAATCGGACGGCCTATATTGCAGGATGGCAGGCACACTATCATGACCAACTCTGTTTTTTTATAAGAGGAGTAGAGTAGATAAGAGTAGAGTAGAGATAGATAGAGAAATGCAGCAGAGTAGTACTTGGGTTGACGACACATCATACTAATTAACTGGATTCTGGATGCATCTGTGCCCAGCTCTACACAATCAATAGTGCCAAGGTGATCTTGCTGAAGCCAAGGCCTCAGTCGAGGCCATTCAAGGGCTCCGGCAACGTCTACCTTACATGTGAGACGATCCTCTAGGGAGCCCTTCCACTTCTGTTGTCTCTCCTCCAAGGTCACTTAATTAATTAGGGGTACTTAGGTAGCACTAATTTATTGCTACCTAATTTTCCTGTCCGAGTTAAGAAAATCTTTAGTAGCACCCTATGCTGAATCATGTACGTGTGTATGTTTTCTGTGGAGGTGAATCATGTGGTGGACCGGGTGGGAATCTTGGTGTGTCATGACATAATAGTGCTATTGTTTTGCATGTCAATTTATTGCCATTGGTTCAATGAGGCAATGTTTTGCGTATTGTCCATCATGAATTTGATGCTACTATTAGAGTAATATGCTAATGTCTTTCTATCATTTCTCACTAAGATAATGAAGGTTTCACCTTGTTCCTTCTTGTGCAAACAGGGATCATGTTGTGCCAATCATACATTTTAGTGGAACTACACAAGACAATACAATGAACTGTATCCCAACCAGTGCTTTAACACTGCTGGAAGTTCTTGATAATCTTTTGATATAATCTCACCACTGGTAAACAAGAGTGATTTCAACCATACATTTGAAGTGCACAAAAATATATACTATTGAGTGATTCTAGTGAGTGCTTTATCATCTCTTCTGGGACTACATGAATAAGCTTTTTTGCTCAGGTTGGTAACGGCCTAAGGCCTTCATCCATATTAATTTGCTGTCATCTCTATTTGTATCATGCTACTGCCATGAGAAACTCCTTTATCTTTGCACGTTAAAGTTTTGCAACCTATGATACATGGAAATGCTTTGAGTGTTGAGCTAATTGGCACTGATTAAATAAACTAATACCTCTCTTTAAGCAAGACTACTATGTTGCTAACTTCAACTATTAAGATAATGAGGGTGCTTCTATTTGTTAGTGTATGTTTCATCAACTAGTCCCACTATTACAGTAATCTCACTCTCTCAATATATGTGCCAACAGGGATGCTCGATTTTGGTGGAACTACACAAAAACTTTGGGTGCTTCTTTGCCTCGACTGCTTCCTTCCTTTCCTGCCAGTTGCTTTGCTTATCTCGGCTTCCAGTCAAAGGAAATAGTAATTGATATGCTACCTCACACAGGTTGGTACCGGTCTTTATCCTGATTATTGTGCTTGTCATATGTATTGGTAATTTGGTATTGTGCTACTGTTTGCCGATTTCATAAAGGAGTAACTTGGAGCCTGAACTCGTAGGAAAATCATTACATTGGGCGATTTCAGTAGAACTGCACAAAAAGATCAGATGGACAGATACTTATGTTGCTGCTATGTACTCCAAAGATCACTCAGACAAGCATCGATGTTGACAAGAAGAAGGGCCTATATTCATTCGAGTATCAATCGGCGTCAAGCAGTTGTCAAACTCCAAGTATTAGGAGAGTGAACGCCAAAAATATTGCTTGGCGCATAGCCTAGAAAATGCAGTCCAGTCTTTGGTCCCAACTTGTGCCTTTTGGTTATCGGCACATATGGTAGCGAACTGTATGGCATGGAGTCTAAAGATTCCAGACAAGTTGGTTGACACGTATATTCATCCGACACTTAATCAGTCTGCACGCCAGGGATGCTCCATTTCAGTTGAACTGCATAAAAAATTTGGGTGGTTCATTTTGTCAACCGCCTCCTTTCTTGTTTGCAATGTAGAATTTTGGCGAGCTACAGGACCAAGATGAGCCAGTAAACTAGTTGGATGAAAGTAGTGGCCAGGTTGCTCAAACCTCCCTCGGCACGAGGCCACTATTTCGAGGATAAACCTACAAGCAAAGTTCAGATTGTCTATGCTGCCTCTTATGTACTCGAAAGTTTAATCGTGCAAGCATTAATTTTAGCAAGAAGTACGTCCGACTGAACACCATTTACCAGTCTTTACCCTAGGTAATTAAAGTTTGTCCATGGATGATATTGGTTGTGATCTCAATCATTTGGATGCATAAACATACTGAACATGTGTATATCTGAATCTTTTTGTGAATTAGCTATAAATATTGTCTTGTGATCTATCAATCATTTGGATGCATAGACATGCTGAACTTGTGTATATTTGAATCTTTTGAGTTATTGATTGTGAACCCGAGTTTAATACGAATGTTTACCTTTTCTGTTGTACTTGTGTGTGAACTTGTTAGTATGTCTACTTTGGGATTTGTGACGCGTGGGTGTCAACGGCACACGTTCTTCCCGAGAAGAATTGCACCTGCTTTGTTAGGGTAGCAACAGCGTATCAGCTCTTTTTAATATTCTTGCTCTGTCTTCCCCCTCCTCCGCTCAACCCCTGCTGTAATGTTTTCGGCCTCAAAACAAACATAGTACTGCGTTGTTTTTGGGGCTTGATGAAAAATCGAGTGCTGCTTTCTGTAGGTTGGCCCATCTAGCAAGTGGGCTGCTGGTCCACCACGGACTGGGAGGCTAAAAATACAAGTTGTATGGTGCAGAGGCAAGTAAAAAAAACGCCACCGAGAGCCATCCACTGAAAAAAATCGCGTCTGATGTGCTTCTTCAGTCACGCCACCTGCCCCCTCTTTAATCCAGTTCGCTCCATTCCCCCACCGGCAGCACGGGACGGAAGTTTATTTCCCCCTCGCGCCTGCTGGGGGATTGAAGAAGTGCGGCATCGAATCCAACACCGGTGATGGCTGCTTGTCCAAGTGATTTTTAGATAAGAAACTGCATGTTTCAGAGGCAAAGCATTTAAATCAATAGGCACTTTTCAAACATGGATAACAAAATGTTGGAAATTTTATTGATGGTAAAAAATGGAACTAACAACAAGTTAACATCATGCTGATCAACATTCATGTACAACACATCTTCATATGATGCAAAGTTAAAAAGATATGCTATTTTCAAAATGGCAAGACAATGTTGGGTTTGCGAAAAACTGGGTAAACTAGGGACGAAATTTTGGCAAGTGTTAGATATTGTACAACTGCACCAGTTGGAATCGAACCCATGCAGTACAACTTTTGGGTGAGAGGACTGCAGCCACCGGGCTAGTGCGGTATGTTCGAATGAATGAAGGCATCTTCCCCGGTTCCGGTTCTTTGCCATCTGCGTGCGCTCGCCATGGCGCCGCTGTATGTCGTTGTCAACATGCTCAACAAATGGGAGGAATCCGAAGAGGAATGTACGCTGAGAGACTGAACGTGGGGACCCACCAGGTCTAAGCCGTACGCAAGCAAGTGACCCATGGGAAAAAAGCTTCCTCCTAATTGTATACTGACGTTGGCGCCCACGGGTTTGTTAACCTTAGTCAATAAATGAAATAATTTTCCAACGATGACTGTCATTGGGAAGCTTTTTTCCAGGGGTATCGCGATCATTTTTGTTGTTGTTGTTGTTGTAGGGTATCGGGGAGCTTTTTTCAGGGGTATCGGGGATCTAGCTGGTATCATTTTTTTCCAGAGGGCGAACAAGTATCAGCTAGGCCTAGGTTTCGTTTTTTAACATGCGTAGCCCACGACATACGGAGACAGTGGTTTCAACTTATTTTTTGAGGTCCATACCGGCCTATGGGCCTCCCAGCGTAGGTTTTACTTTTTCTTAAAGACCGGCAGCCCAATGTATTTTTTTAATAAAACACAGATCTCTCTTCTATTTATCTATATATAGGAATTATAATGTTGTGTACAATTTATGTTTTCCCTTCTAACCACATTATATATATTTATATTATTACTATTATCGTATATTTAATAGACACTTATATATACATTATAAAAACATCCCACGTGTTATTAACTTATAAAAGTAAATGTTTAACAGAAGTTGGCAAGGAAAATCCTGGTTGTTTTTGACTCACAGGCAAGGAATATCCTAGTGATTGCGTACAAAATCTTGCAATGATTTTAAGGACCAATGTAATAATAATGCGCTCATTTTTGTTTTGAGCAGTAACTTGCTATTTGTTAATTTTATATATAAAAATGTGTCGCTCCAGTTTGTTTTTTGATATTAATTGCTCCTTCTAACCTAACATTATATATAGAACGAGCCCAACTAATTCGTGTATTTCAAGAAAGTGCAAATGGGCTGGGATTTCTTAGAAAATATTAAATGGGCCGCATTGACGAGAAATTATTTGTTCACCCAGCCCAGCAAATGGACTGTAAATTCTAGAAAATGGGTTAAATATATGCCACTTTTTTGCAGGCTGACATGTGGGTCAATAGGTCGAAGCCTATGCAAGGCGTTGTCAACTTGGTCAACAAATGATTATGACATCCACACCCATTGGATTTATATCCAACGGCCGGCATGCACCTTCAATCTCTCAACTTCTTCCTCCAGCGTCGTGGGGACCGCGTGCTCCGGCCTCCGGCGGCTAGCGGCTCTGCTTAGCACGCATCGCTACGAAGCGCTACCCCACCGTCGGCCAGGCTATCCCTCCGCCCCTCCACACCTCCTATTATTCTCCACCGACTACAGCCCCACGCCGCACTAGAACCAGTTATAACCCTTGTACTCTTCTCAATCTGCGACTCCACTACCACGTCTTCCCATCTCCGGGTCCTTCCCGTTCGGGGCCTCGCCATCGTCCACCGCCTCGTTGCGCTCCGCGCGGCATGATCAACAAACAAGAGTTATCAGAAGAAGACTGTACGTGGAGAGCCTGATGGCTGGGACCCACGAGGTCCATGGTTGCACGCAAGGAAAGTTCCTCCTTATTAAGCTGAAAAAATGTTTCCTCCCCTGACAGCTGGGACCCACCGGCTGTATCTTCGCACGGAAGGAAGTGCCTCCTTGTTATGCGGATAAAACTATTCCTCCCGATGACAGCTAGGACCCGACAGATTTGGTTGCTGACTTGTGGGCCTACTAAGTTGACGTGTACGCAGGGCTTTGTCAACTTAATCAACAAATGATTCTAGCAGCTGGACCGTTGGATGTTAATCCAACAGCCGTGCTCCTTCTTCAACCTCTGTTCTTGCTCCTGTCTCCTGTGGGTGGCAGTGCTGCCGCGCACCCGAACCAGTCAAGTTTCCCACTCCTCTCCATCTGCGACTCCACTGTCGCGTCTTCCCCATCTCCGGGTCATACCAGTCTGGGGCCTCGCCGTCGTCCACCGGCCTTGGTGCGCTCGGCACGGTGTGGTCAACGTGGTCAACAAACGAGAGTCATCGGAAGATGACTGTACGTGAGAGGCGGATAGTGGGGACGCACCACGCCGATGGACGCATGCATGCAACTGGATCCTTTTTACCCTGAAAAATAATGTTTTCTCCCCCTGATAGCTAGGACCCACCAGCTACATCTTCACACGCAAGGAAATACGTCCTTATTACGGGCAAAACAGATGATTCCCCCCCCCTCGACAGCTGGGACCCAGTAGCTATATCTTCGCATGCAAGGAAGTGCGTCCTTATCCTCCCTAATAGCTGGGACCCACCCGGTCGAAGTGTACATACCGTTGTTTGTCTTGTCGCGAACGTGTAGGTACATACTGGTCGATCGGTCGCTCTGCAATGATGAACCGTGGCCGAGTAAGTAGCGGCACATGTCATAGTAGAGCCCCCCACGTAGCAGCCCGGCTGTCCCTTCTAAACCATGTACACGTACATATAACCACACGCCAAAAATACGGCCACATACGTACATACGGGCGGGCTCTCGAACGCCTACTCGCGCATATGTACGGCCAGGGCTCGTGTACATGGAGAGGCAGCGCCAGCGTCCTGTTCATCGACAGCCAACCGGCTGGGTCGGAATGGAGAAACTGCATCGTCGTGTTCATCGGGAGGCAATGGAATGTGTGCTGTTCACTGGGAGCCAACCGGCTTGGACGGAATAGCCGATCGAAATGAGGCCTAGCGTACCGAAGAACGGAGCAAACGGCCTTGTGTTCGACCGCCTATGGTCGAAATGGGATCCTATTCACCGGGAGGGTTGTGGCGTACCGCAAAACGGAGGAAACTGACTTCTCTTCGACTTCCTACGGTCGCAACGGGGTCCTGTTGATCGGGAGGGGTGTGGCGTACCACAAAATAGAGGAAAGGAACTTGTGTTGGAGCGCTACGGTCGAAACGGGGGTCCTGTTCATCAGGAGGGGTGTGGCATACCGCAAAACGGGACTCCACGGGCTACTGTTCATCTCCACCATCGACCTCCTCCAGCCTCCACGGGCTACTGTTCATCCACCGTCGACCTCCTCCAGCCTCCACCTGCGTCTGTTCATTCACAGGCTCCTGTTCATCTAGCCTCCAACGCTCCTCCACCGGCTACTGTTCAACCAGCCCTCTCCACGGGGTCCTGTTCAAGCTCCCCTGCACGGGCTACTGTTCATCCAGCCCTCCACCGGCTCGATCGGGGTCCTGTTCGTCCAGCGGCAACGGCCTCTACTACCACGGGGTCCTGTTCATCCAACCCCCCACCGAGAACTGTTCATCCAACCCCTAACAACGCTCACTGTTCATCAAGAGGCAGCAGGTTCAATCGGCTTCAGTTAGCAATAGTAGCGAAGGAATCGCTTGATTGGGTTCAGTTAACAGCCAGGGATCGATCGATCGCTTGGGTTCTGTAACGCGTAACCTGCAATGCACTCGCTCAGGTTCAGTAGGCGAACGCCTCACTCGGGTTCAGTTAGAGCCCAACACCTCGCACCTACGTGCATACGTGTACGAGAGAAACACGCATCGCTCGGCCCCCGACCACCCACCATAACCGGGAACTCCCCGATATTTTCCTCGCCCTCGCTTGTACCACGGTTTTTTCTATCATGGACGGCCCAAAGAATGTCATGTAACTGTGTCTCTGGCCTGCCCAGGATGAAAAGCCCATTTTTCTGTCATGATTTTTTGTCATAGAAGTAGGAACCCACCACATCTATGATGATACCGGGTTTTTCACGATTATCGTCATAGAAGTGTCATAAGCATGATAGGAAAAAATTCGTTCAGTCCAAAATGTCACGGATGTGTCTTTTTTTGTAGTGTTGATCATCTTCAGGGGCAGCCGAGGCCTCGGAGGCGCCGTCCTAAGGATCTCGACCATCTGCTGGGGCAGACAAGGCCTCAAGAGCGCTGTCCTGAGGCTGCGGCATCTCGACCGGGTACGAGGTGCGGCCCCGCGAGCCCTTGGTCAGACGCTCCTCCCAGACCGCCACCAGCGCTGCGCTGGCAGCGTGAGGCTTGGCGGCTAGGTAGAGCACAAGGGTTCGAGGGCGCGTGGTGCTACCATCACCGGCGGGCTGGTGAGGTACCTCTTGAGGTCTTGGAAGGCCGCGTCAGCCTCCAGAGTCCACTCAAACGTGCCCTTCTTTTTCATCAGCTTGAAGAAGGGGAGGGCGCGCTCTCCTAGCTTGGAGATGAAACACCTGAGTGAGGTTACGCAGCCCGCCAGCTTCTGCATCTCCTTGAGGGTTTGCAGCGACTCATCCTTTCTATGGACTTGACCTTTTCCGGGTTGGCCTTGATCCCTCTGTGTGACACCAGGAAACCCAGCAGCTTGCCAGATGGGACGCCAAACACACATTTCTCCGGGTTGAGCTGCAGGTTCAATTTGCGCAGGCTAGCGAACGTTTTTTCCAGATCTTCGATAAGGGTCCTTGCTTCCAGAGATTTCACCATGGTGTCGTCGATGTATGCCTCAGTGTTCCTCCCGAGCTGCCGACCCAAGGCGATGTGCATCAGCTGTTGGAAGGTTGCTCCAACATTGTGCAGCCCGAACGGCATGCAGGTATAGCAGTACACCCCGCACGGGGTCAGAAAAGCCGGCTTCTCAACATCCTGAACCACCATCTTCATTTGGTGATAGCCCGAGAAGGCGTCCAGGAAGCCCAACAAATCGCACTCGGTGGTGGAGTCGACGATCTGGTCGATGCGCGGGAAAGGGAAACGGTCTTGAGGGCAGGCCTTGTTGAGGTTGGTGAAATCGACGCACATGCGCTCTTTCCCGCCTTTCTTAGGGACAATGACTGGGTTCGCAAGCCAGTTTGGGTCCCGTACTTCTCGAATGGCGCCGGCCTCTTGTAGCTTGCGGGTCTCCTGGATGATGAACGACTACTTCTCCGGGGCTAGCCACTGTGCCTTCTGCTTCGCCGGGCGTGCGCTGGGGCACACCATCCGGTGGTGCTCAATTACTCCGCTCGGAACCCCGGCCAGATCTGCCGTCTCCAATGCAAACACGTCCTTGTTTGCGCGGAGGAAGCTGACTAGCGCCTCTTCCTAGTCTGGGGGGAGACTGGCACCTGTTGTGAAGGCAGAGTCTGATCTTCTGTCTTTGTCGACCGGCACCTGCTTCGTCTCGGCCCTGTCCTGAGAGAACAATTGCTTCTTCTTTGCTAGCGCTGCCCCCGGGCCCTCTGGAGCTCCTTCCCCGCTAGGCCGCGTGGCCGCCGCGGCCCTGAAGGCAAGCTTGAGGGCCGAGAGTGCATCTTTGGTATCCCCCACCCTGGTGAGGACGCCACTGCTTCTTGGCATCTTCATGAGGTTGTAGCCAGGATGGGTCGCCACCATGAACTTGGCCAGGGCAGGGAACCCGAGAATGGCGTTGTACAGGAGGCCGATGCGGGCGATATCAGAGACGATGAGCTCGGTGCGGTAGTTGTAGCGTGTGCCAAAGGTGACGGGGAGGCGGATCCGCCCTAGAGGGCAGGTCGAGCCATCAACAACTCCAGAGAAAGGCTTGGTTGGGAGGAGCTGTCCGTAAGGCACATGAAGCAGGCCAAACGCCTCCACCAAGAGGACGTTGAGGCCAGCGCCGCCGTCGATGAGGGTCCTGGTGACCGGTACGTTGCAGATGGTGGGGGTGCAGAGCATAGGGAGCACGCCGGCGTCGGCCGTGGTCTCGGAGTGGTCCATTGAGTCGAAAGTGAGGTCGGCCTTAGGCGCCACCCAGCCCGGAGGAGCTCTCCGCTGTGTGTGGGCGGGGCCCATCTGGCGGAAGAATAGCTTGACGTGGCGGTCCGAGGCTAGCGCCTGCGAGCCACCAAGGAGGCCCGCGACGGCGTGGGGCGCGGTGCCGCAAAGCGCGCGATGAAGAGGCTGCACAGCTCCTCCCAGCAGGCCACTGAAGACTCCGGCAAGCCCAGGAGCCAGGCGCGTGACACACCCTAAGGGCCATGGGGAGCCAATTCACTGCAAGCTTGTCATCACCGTCAGCCGCCCAAACAGCCTCCGCATATGCCTGGAGAAATCCTGTCGGATCCGCCGCGCCGTCATTTCGAGGCGGCAGCTCCGGCCTGAACTTGGATGGCCACTACACTCGCCGCAGGGTGGGGTGAAAGCCCGGAGGCCTGTGGTGCCTCCGAACACACTCGGTGGCCCGGCCGGTGGAGCGACGCCCGCCATGAGAGCAGAACACCATGGGTGGGGTACAGCAGGTGAGGAGGTGAATCTTCAACGCACCCCTACCTGGCGTGCCAAATGTCGGATTCAGGGCTCCGCAGACCCAAGATAGATTTGAACTCTGGGGTGTGTGCGAAGAACTCAACCTCCACAGTTTACCCAGGTTCATGCCACCTTGCGGTGTAATACCCTACTCCTGCTTTGTGGTGGATTGGCCTCGAGGTGGGCTGAGATTGAACTGGTGCAGATGATGAACAACCTCAGGAGGTGTGTTCTTATGCTTGTGTGAGCTGGTGAGGGTGCAGATGGTCTGAATGATCCGTCCTCTTCTATGGTGGTGGCTAGGCTATATTTATAGTGGCCTTGGTCCTCTTCCCCAAAAATGAAGGCGGGAAGGGATCCCACAACGACCAAATTCGAAGGGAGACAACTAGTACACATTATCCCGACGAAAGGTGGTATTCGCATGCAAAGCTTCTGGCCGTGATGTTGTGGTGGGCTCGGTGATGACCTCCGTCTTGCTGTCCTGGCGGTCTTGTTCTTGTAGCACGGAAATGGAAACCTTTGGCTAATTCCTAGGAACTCCGTGCATGCGCTTGCCTCTTTAGCACAAAAGAGGAAACTTGTTGCACTGTGCCTGCTGGCGCCCGCCTGGCCTTGGTCATCATGGCTTGCGTTGCCTTAACCTCACGAGGTGGGCACCTGCACAGAAATCTCCTCTCCTCAGGAGCCAGCCTGGGTAAGCCACTCCTTCTGGAGGTCTTGGCATCGTCCGCCTCACGAGGCTTGGCCCCTCGCGAGGGTCTTGTGTAGTTGATGCTGAGGATGGGCCGTACCAGGCTGCAATGGAGCCACGCCGTGGGCCACAGGAAGGAAAGTCTGGGTACCCCGGTTCCGAGAACACCGACAAATGCCTCCCAAATTGCTGCACATTCACATGTCAAGTATATTTAGTGGTGGGCCTATAAAATTAGGGTGCCACTAGATCTCCTTGAAGTGATGGGTTTGCTTCAGACACTTACACACGAAGCATTGGTTGAGTTGTCATGGCTATCAAAACAGTTTTGGGCCACAAGGCATAGGAGTTGGCGCGGCATGAGATGTCCCCAACAACAAGAGTCGTATGGAGATACGATTAGCAAGAATTGCTTACCGAGTGATCTTGTCTTCTAGCAGTGATGCAAAAGCTCACTAGTTGACACAATGGTGCGCGTCGGTCCTAAACAAACGGTTTTTAACCCCTTTCCACGACGGCATTTGGAACCCTCGCCAAGTGAGTGTGGGCGATAGGGGGGTCCTTCCCACACGACCCAAAAACCGTCGGGGATAGGGAGCCTTGATGCATACAGTTGTCCCTATATAACCATTTCTGATATCTCGAATGTCCCAAACGCTTCATCCCTGCTACTCGTTTATGATCGCATTGCCATCACAGTCGGAGTTTTGTGGTTTTGCCTAAAACCAGGCAGATTCCAGGCACAGGAGTTTTCCAGGCAGATTCCAGGCACGGGAGTTTTACGATGCCTGGCACATCACAAACAGTTCGTGATTATAAACCGTGTACGACAGGTAGACAATCACACAAATTTAGTTTTCCCGCACCGTATGTGATAGTGTTTGACATCATACACGCTTTGCAAACGGCAACTGTGTGCATGCTTGCACACGTTTCCTCTCCGTGAACCGTCTCGGATTATGGTGTATATCTCAAACGTTTGTGTTTTACCAACCGTGTGTGCCGTAATGACCTGCACAACGTAATTTCGCCCTAATTTAATTGGTGCTATTTGAAATTGTACCTAATTTAAATTTGAAAGTAGGCTATAGCTTTATTCATATCCATCAGGTTCAAACAACCAATGCATTATTCAATTCACAGGTACATATGTTTAAGAATTACATAAGCACCAAATAAAGAATGATGTACCAGGGTTCTATACTTATACTATTACAGTTGGTAAAGAAAGAGGCGATAGACATTCTAGTTGCTGAACAAGGTGAAGCGGAATGGCCCTACTATGCTCTCCTGGATGCAGAAGGCATGCAGGACTCTAGTCCAACCCCTTGTGATGGTCGGCCGCCAATCATGTAGTTTGAGAGGTAATCTTGAGTAAACTGCTTCAGGATCCACTACAAAAGAAAAAAGATTCAGATATTGTCATCTAAAACAACTCATTATGGGCAGTAAAAAGAAGGCTACATGGTTCTTACTTACCATCCTGCATTTCACTGTTGTCTTGCATAAAGTGTAAACAAATAGTTTGATTGACTTACCCATTTTAATAACAATCTTTATCAGTTTCTTCACTTGATGCTGGTTCATGAATATCTCATTGCCCCATACGCGGAAAGGGTCGAAGTGTATATGTACCTAAAAGCACCAAGTTAATATTAGAAGCTAAACAACAATTGAAAAATGATGTAGTACAACACTCCATCCATCCCATTATATAAGATTTTATTACATGTATATCTGGACATCATCATAACATTAAGGTAACACTCTTCCTTGTTGCTATGCAGCCTGGGATTGCATAGTTAGTCATTCAGTACAATGCATTTTGCTAAACAACAACTGAAAAACGAAAAGGCATGTTAACTGCAATATCCTTAACAGCAACCAAATATCGTAATTCATAGTGGTATTGTTGAAACTGTTATTGATGAAATTGAACTGCATGGCAAATAGTTGCATATATAGAGCATCACATTGTGAAGAACTGAAATAAACAAGTCATAAGGACATCTCTAGGCAATCCTTAAAAAGTTAAAGGACTAAAACCCTTAGTGGATATATATATATACTCCAGCAATTTTTGGCCTTTTCTAGTCGATCCCCTAAACTTAAGGTTGTAAACTTCAATTTGATCAAGTTCAAAGCAGGTTCAATCGAAAGTACCATGCATTCAAACATAAACATAGATAGTTTTGCGTAACCGAACATAAAACATATATTTAAACTAAGCTAAACTACTTTCGGTCGAAGTAGAGGTCGAGCCAATCCTTCCTCGTCATGTACGGTGTGCCGCGAGCCGGGTCCAGGCCAGTACCGTCATCGGGGTCATTGGGGAAGGAACTCCTCCACTTGTCGACGTCGATCTCCTTGTCCTCGGGGCCCACCTCGATGCCCTCCGCGCCGCCGTCGCCGCCGCCTTGGACCTTGTCATCAGAGGAGAGCGCGATAACCTCGCCGCCCTCCGCGCCACCGTCCTTCCTGCCTTCGACCTCGTAATCGGAGGAGAGCACGATAACCTCGCTGCCCTCAGCGCCGGCGAAGATCGCCCGCTCCGCCTCCAGGAGCTCTGGGTGCTGCCGGCGGAGCTCTTGCATGTAGGCCTCGACGGCGGCCTCGGCCTCGAGGCGCGCCCATGCCTCACGGTCCTCCCGCGCCATAGTCGAGCTCACCACCCCTGGCTCCGGGGGAACGAGGTGGACCGGACGTGTGCCGAAGGGGAAATTGAGCCTAGCCGCCGCGCCGTGGTAGCGGACCTGCCAGCGATCGTACTCCATGGCCACGAGCTCGGTCGTGTGGAAGCTACCAAGCCACCGGCGGGTGTGGGTCTCTCAACCTGTAATCTCGGTCACCCACGTCCCCCACCGCCGCTGCCGGACCCCGAGGTAGGACTTCGTCGGCAACCGGGTCCGAGGAAGGACGGGGAAGTCCTCGAACCGGCGTAGGGGTGCGGCGGCGGGTGGATCGGGGGACCGGCGACGGTGGATCGGGCCCGTAGAGGACGACGGGGACACCTCGGCGGCCACCTCGCCGGCGTCGGGCGAAAAGGCTGCGATAAACCTCTTTTTGTCCATTGGCTCCTCGAGCTCCCAGGCACACATGCAGAGGTTGAGGATGGAGGCGCCGACGATGGCGGTGACCTACCAATGGTTTCGAGGGTTGTGTGGGTCTGTGTGAGCGGAGGTTTTGGGGTGTGTGTGGAGGGGGGTGAGGGGGGGGCAAGGTTGTGTTTGAGGAAATACTGCGGCAACTGAAAATTTTACTAGGCGGGAGTAACAAGGCGGGGCTACTGAAAATTTGGATCAATGGCGAGCAGATATTTTTGAGATTGCGAGGGATACAGAGGCGGGAGTAAAATGCCGGGGCTACTGAAAATTTGAATCAAGGGACTGAAGCAGAGCGGGAGTAACAAACATTGCACACGGTCCGCACATACTAATCGTGTGCTATCAAACATTAAAACCTTCCAGGCGGTAGATATTTTCAAGATTACGAGGCAGTAATATTTTCGAGATTGCGAGGGATGGAGAGGCAGGAGTTTTTGGGGAGCGAGCTAGTGCACTTGACACGCCGGCTGTGGATTGTAGCCGACGCACCTTCTCGCGTAAGCCATAGACGTACTATACACCGACGGTGCTCCCAGATATTTTGTACTACATCTCACACGGTTGGTGATAATAAACTGTGTGGGACCTACTTGATTTGAATTACAAAATGGGGTCACAGCGGCAATAGACGTTTTTTGAATTGCTAGACCTTTTATCTGCAGTGAACATGCAACTATATGTGTGTCGTAAAAGAATTGGAATTATTCAGGGTTCGTTTGGACATTTTATACATTAAACTGGGTTTCTAGCCATTTCACGTGCACAATTCAAAATTAAACTACATGCACATGCTCCGGTGCACGCAAATTGGTTGAAAAATCAAATCTGTGTCCTTCAGTGCATGCTTATGTCCCATGCAAGAAACAGGAATGAATTTTTCGGGTTCGTTTGGCCTTTTTATACATTAACTGGGTTTTCTAGGCATTTTATGTGCATAATTCAAATTTGAACTACAAGCACATGCTCCAATGGACCAAAGTTGGTTGAAAAATCACACGTGTGTCCTTGGGTGAATTTCTAGCTCCCATGCAAGAGATGGAAATGAATTTCAAACACTACGGCACTGTTGATTACCGGCAAAACGTTGAGATACCTGGTTTTTAAATTCTAGTAAATCCAAAAATTGTCTGAAATTCGTGAAACTTGGCATGCTATCATGGAGCGGCATCAACATGCCGTGGTGAAAATTTCGTCCCATTTGGGGCAGGTTTGGGTATAAGCTTCTCACAAACCAGAGCTTCTCACAAGAAGCATGATGGTTTCGATAGGGAACATACCACCTTTGGGAACGGGACGATATCCGTTGCCTCTTATTGCTTTCAAAAACTTTCTAGTGTCAGCATAGAAGAACAGGAGTGTTGTGTTTAATCTTGGAATTTTTCGGGTTTCGCTTGGCCTTTTTTATATATTAACTGGGTTTTCTAGGCATTTTATGTGCATAATTCAAATTTGAACTACAAGCACATGCTCCAATGCAGTAAAGTTGGTTGAAAAATCACATGTGTGTCCTTGGCTGAATTTCTAGGTCCTATGCAAGAGATGGGAATGAAATACAAACACCAAGGCACTGTTGATTGCCGACAAAGCGTTCAGATGCCTGGTTTTTAAATTCTAGTAAACCCAAAACTCGTCTGAAATTCATGAAACTTGGCATGCTATCATGGAGCGGCATCAACATGTCGTGGTAAAAAATTGTCCCATTTGGGGCAGGTTCGGGTATAGGCTTCTCACAAACGAGAGCTTCTCACAACAAGCATGATGGTTTCGATAGGGAACGTCCCACCTTTGGGGACGAAACGATATCCATTGCCTCTTATTGCTTTCAAATTTTTTCTTGTGTCAACATAGAACAACAGGAGTGTTGTGTTAATTTTTGGGATTTTTCGGGGTTCGTTTGGACATTTTTATGCATTAACTGAGTTTTCAATGCATTTATGTGCATAATTCAAATTAGATCTACATGCACATGCTCTAGTGCATATAAATTGGTTGAAAAATCAAATCTGTGTCCTTGGGTGCATGCTTAGGTCCCATGCAAGAAATGAGAATGAATTTCAAACACCAGGGCACCGTTGATTGCCGGCAAAACATTGAGATGGCTGGTTTTTAAATTCTAGTAAATCCAAAACTCGTCTGAAATTCATGAAACTTGGCATGCTATCATGGAGGGGCATAAGCATGCCGTGGTAAAAATTTGTCCCATTTGGGGCAGGTTTGGGTATATGCTTCTCACAAACTAGAGCTTCTCACAACAAGCCTCATGGTTTCGGTAGGGAACGTACGTCCCACCTTTGGGGACTAAACGATATCCATTGCCTCTTATTGCTTCCAAAAAATTTCTTGTGTCAACATAGAACAACAGGAGTGTTGTGTCAATTTTTGGGATTTTTCGGGGTTCATTTGGACATTTTTATGCATTAACTGAGTTTTCAATGCATTTATGTGCATAACTCAAATTTGAACTTCGTACATGCACATGCTCCAGTGCATATAAATTGGTTGAAAAATCAAATATGTGTCCTTGGGTGCATGATTAGGTCCCATGCAAGAAATGGGAATGAATTTTTCGGGGTTCTTTTGGCCTTTTTTATACATTAATTATCTTGGTTTTCTAGGCATTATATGTGCATAATTCAAATTTGAACTACAAGCACATGTTCCAATGCAACAAAGTTGGTTGAAAAATCACATGTGTGTCCATGTGTCAGATATGGGGTTCTGGCAAAACCCTTAAGGTTCGAACTCTGGGGTGCGCGCGAAGTTCTTTCCCTCCTACCGATCCACGCCCTAGCTCGCTAAGATCTCACAGACGAAGTCGACGAACTCGCAACACAGAAAGACACGAGATTTATACTGGTTCGGGCCACCGTTGTGGTGTAATACCCTACTCCAGTGTGGTGGTGGTGGGTTGCCTCTAGGGCTGATGATGAACAGTACAAGGGGAAGAACAGCCTCCTGAGGTTGAGGTGTTCTTGTGTTTGGTGTGTGGCCAGGGATTGGCTCTAGATCTCACCAGCTCAGGCTTGCTTGCCTCTACTATGGTGGCTAGTTTTGCTTATATAGGCCCTGGTCCTGTCCCCAAATATTGAGCGGGAAGGGAGCCAACAACGGCGGGCAATTTGAAAGGGGACAACTAGTACAAGCTATCCTTACAAAAGTGGTCTTCGCCTGCAAAAGGCTCTGGTGGTGACCCCGTCTTGGGCTCCATGCTGACCTCCGTCTTGCCGTCTTGCTGGTCTTCTGTCTCGTTCCACTGATATGGAAACTTTGCCTGATGCCTCGGTACTCCGCGCCTGCGCTGGCCTCCTTAGCACCAAAGAGGAAACAAGGACGCTGCGCACGCTGGCGCCTGCCTGATCTTGATCGTCATGGCTCACGTCATGAGAGCCTCGCGAGGTTTCCCCCGCCTTGATATCTCCGCTCCTCGTGAGCCTGCCTGGCGAGGCCGCTCCGGAGGAGGTCTTGCGTCATCCGCCTCGCGAGGGTCTTGAATGCCTTGTTAATGAAGATGGGTCGTACGGGCTGCTAGCATAGCCACGCCGTGGGCCGCAGGCAGGCAAGTCTGGGGACCCCCGTTCCCAGAACGCCGACACTAGCCCCCGGGCCCAAGGCGCGCTCGGGCTTGGCTTCGAGGCGCAGCCAAAAGGGCAAGTACGGAGCGCTGCGGGCCCCTAAAGCCTGCGGCCTTGGTTGACACGTGGCGGTTGATTGGACGTGGGCGTCTCCGCTTCCCCACGCTGCCTCGGCAACTGCTCGACTTGCCTAGTCCCTGCGCCATGCAAGGAAAATCATCATTACCTATGATCGTGGGAGGCGCCGGTTGGCCTTCTTCCGCTATAAATGGGGAGGGGGGCGGAGCCCCCGTCGCCCATCTCTTCTTGGTTCACTTGCTTCTTCCTCCTTGCTCCACCGCTAGCGGCAATGATGCCCATCTGAAGGTTTTCCGCTGGAGAGAAGAGAAAAGCTTCCTGCGATGATCCAGGGCCGCTTCCGCCGAAGAAGAGGCCGGTTCACCATCGTGATATCGCGGCGTTGCAGGTGGTGACGAGGCCTTGGTACGAGCGGCCTCCTCCTGGGTACTCGCTGCCCTTGTACACCCAAGCCGGGGGCTCGGGAGGAAGGGGCAACGAGCGTCGGCGCGCGCACCGCGGCCAGGGTCGACGCGCTGCGGCGACGAGCGCCGTCGCTCCTGGAGTCCATGTCGCGGACTCCTCATGCGAGCTCGTGGTGTGGGGCGGTGATGCCCCCAAGTTCCTAGATCCGTATCCCGCGCTTCTTCTCCGATGTGATGGCGCCGAGGGGGGGCTCTCGAGCTCTGGTTGCAGCATGCCGACTGCGACGCTCCGGCGACCGGAGCAGAGGTTGAAGCAGTCTCCACCAGCAAGGTCTTCATGACCCGCGGCTGGGGCGAGGTCGCGCGGGTTTGCCGCATGGAGGGTGCCCTCGCGATCCACTTCGAGTACGACAGCGCCTCCACGCTATTCTTCAAGGTCTTCGACGCGGAGGGTCGCCGTTTGGAGTGCTGCCCCGAAGGGGAGCGCCAAGGTGAGGCGCGCCCCGCTCGCGGCTGCTCTAGCAGCAGTGACTCTTGGGAGTCCAGTGGCTCTCCTGAGCTCTACGAGACTCCGGAGATGAGCGACGACAACTACGTGCCCCCGAGCTCTCGCCGCGCCCGGAGCCGTGTTGCGGCATCCAGCCGCCGCTGATCTGGATGGGGTCGGCGCCAGCCTCCCGTGGCCCACTGTTGATGATGGCGTCCTCCACGGGAGGGTGTAGATAGGATTCCTCTAAGTTTTAGTCTTTTGTTCCCTGTGAAGAATCACGGAGTACCCCGTGGGGGTGTGTAAGGGTCTGTAATGTCTTTTGTGTACATCTTCCTCGTTACGAAAATTTGCGAATGCATGTCCCGTTAAGGCTCGGTCTCCCCTTTCCATCCTCGCGATAGCTCGTTGCTCTACGCTGACAGGTCCCGGTCCCCAGGAAGGCTACAGCCGTTGCTGGTATGCCAGGTCGCGTGCCGTGGTCAAGGCCAGGAGGTGTGCGGCCCGAGGTCCAGTAAGAGCCCCTGAGGCGCGATGCTCAGGAGGTCCCCTTTAGCGCTCAAGCAGCCATGGTAAGGCAAGAAAGGGAGGCGACGTGGCCGCAACGGGGCTGCGGCGTGCGTGACCCTTAGGCTTAATCAATCAGTCGATCTGAGCGCGGCGGTTTGGGGTCGATTCCTTGCGATGCGCGAGGCTGGCGCGCAAGCTTCTGCAGCATAGCTAGGTCGGGCCCATACGAGTCTCCCTCTTCCCGTGTTCTCCTTAGTGCTCTACGTCCTCAGGTCCCGGCCCTCGAGCGAGCTCAGCCGCCACTGGTATGCCAGGTCGCGATGCCGTGGTCAAGGCCAGGGGGTGAGGGCTGGAGAGCCAGTAAGAGCTCCTGAGTCATGATGCTCAGGAGCTCCCCCTTTAACGCGCAAGCGAATTACACGAGAGAATAGGAATCTGGCGGTGCCGCCTGCTACCCTCTGTCACTCGTTGCTCCGCGAAGAAATGAAGGCACTGAGGGCCTGGTGAGGTGACGTGCACGGAGCGTGCCGTGAGCCAGAGCTCGACCGCTCAGGTTTGTCGACGTGGCAGGGACGGACCCATGCACCAGCGCCGTGCCTGTGTGAGTAGCCGTCGAGGGAGGTGATAGTCGAGCAGGCGACAGTCATGGACAGGTTAAGCATGAAAGGCAGATCAGCTTGGGTAAATGCAGAAAGATACATGCCACTGGGTCAAGCCCGAGCGGCTTGGGGATGATGCAGCCCGAGGGGCGCCCCCAGCAAGGTAAGCTAAAGACAAGAGAAAAGGATACATGCCACAGGGACGGACCCACGCGGCCTGGGAATGATGCAGCCTGAGGGGCGCTCCCAGCTGAATGAACTTGGAAAATGTCACCTGGTTCTGTCGACGAAGGAGAGTTGAGGCAGCTGAAGGCGTGCAACAAAGGGGTAGCTCCTCATGAGCCACTGGGGCCCTGAGCCTCAGGAGGATCCGGGGGCTCGGGCGGTTCCTGGAGGACCGTCTCCATCTCCGCCAAGACGACATGGTGCCTGGCCTCCTGAGCCGCCAGGACACGCCGCAGGTTGCGCTGATAGGCTGACGACACGCTCGGCAGGCTGAAAGGCATGCGACCGTAGCTGTGCGGCGGTCCCTCACAGCGTCCCACGTGCGAAGGCCAGAAGAGCTCCTGAGAAGCGGCCCTGTTGAGCCCTGGAATGTCGATGCAGACGTGCAGCCCGGCATCCTCGCCTAGATGGGGAGCTGCGCTTTGTGAGTGGTCGTCGCCGCGCATGGCCCTTGCGTCTTGGTCCTGGGTGGTCTTGGTGATGAACTCCTGAACGGTGGGTGATCCTTGCCGTGTGCCTTCCTGAGGAAAATGTGCCGCGAAGCACGCCTCCAAGTGGTGCCCAAGTGCCTCCCTCGTGGTGTGGGCAAGGTCTGATGCCTTCCAGAAGAAAGCCCCCGAGCCCTGCCCGAGGAGGGCGCTGGGCGCGCCTTCCTATGCGATGGAGCGAGGCGCCCCTGGAGCGGGCACTGACCCTGACGAGGTTCCAGCCGTGACGCCACCCTCCTGAGATCCGGCACGGCGCAGCTGCTTCTTCTTCTTGGGGATGGCCTCCGGAGGGCCATCACCCTTGCTGTCGGGGTCGTCGATCGCTGCAGCTTGAAAGGCGCGCTCGAGGGAGCACACCGCGTCTCTTTCTTCGCACGGGACTGTGATGATTCTGCCGCTTCCCGGCATCTTGAGGACATTGTAGCCGTGATGGGTGACGGCCATGAACTTGGCCAGGGTAGGGTACCCAAGGATGGCATTGTACGGCAGACGAATGTGCGCGATGTCGAAGTCGATGAGCTCGGTGCGGTAGTTCTTGCGTTCTCCGAAGGTGACAGGGAGGCGAACCTGCCCTATCGGCGTGGTGGAACCGTCGGTCACTCCTGAGAAAGGCTTGGTAGGCTGAAGCTGGTCATATGGGACTTGGAGGTTGTCGAATGTATCGACGGACAGGACATTGAGCCCTGCGCTGCCGTCGATGAGGGTCTTGGTAAGTTGCACATTGCTGATGGCTGGGGAGCACAGCATCGGGAGGGCGCCAGCGGTAGCCGCGCACTTGAGCTGATCTGCCGAGTTGAACGTGATGGGGCACTGGGACCATCTGAGTGGGCGTGTGGCCTCGAGCTTGGGGAGGATTGCATTCACTTCACGAGCAAACAGCTTGAAGATACGCTGCGAGGCTGGGGTCTGGGCTCCGCCCAAGATGCAGGCGATAGCGCGCGGCTCCTGGAAGCCCCCAGCCCCCTCGTCTTGATGGTAGTTGTCGTTTCTTCTTGGCGGTGGCGGTAGCGGGGGAAGACCGACGTTGCCCTGAGGGCGATCCTCACGAGACTGGTCTCTCCAGGCGCCCTCGCGAGGATGATCCTGCCAACGGTCCTCACGAGGCCGGTCGCGCCACTCCTGGCGCGAGCCGCGGTCGTCCCAGCGTACGCCACCACGTCCTCCTCCTCGGCCGTAGCCCCGGTCGCTGCGTTCGGGGTGTCGACCGAAGCGTCCTTCGCGAATGGCTCTGAGCTCTTGACATTCACTGGTGTTGTGGGTGTTCAGGTTATGTAAGGCGCGCAGAACGGCCGGCTGTTCTTGGATGACTCCGGCCGATCTCTGCCTCGCTTGGTGACCGGCTCCGCTGCGAGCACAGCTGCTTCCTTGCGCTTCACGTCCTTGGCCTTGGCTTTCTTCTCCTTCGGGCCCGCGGCTGGCAGCTCGAGGAGGGAGAGGCGCCCCTCCTCAGCTCTTGCGCACTTGGTTGCCAGGTTGAACAGCTCCTGAGAGGTGCACAACTCCTCGTGGGTAGCAAGCTCTTCCTTCATCTTGACGTCGCGGACGCCGTCGGAGAACGCGGAGATGATGGCCTCGTCCGTGACCTTGGGGATCTTGGGACGAGTGTTGTTGAAGCGCTGGATGTACTTCTGGAGGGTCTCTCCTGGTTGTTGCTTGATGCGGCGTAGGTCGCCCGCGACCGGCGGGCGGTCGCGGGTGCCCTGGAAGTTGGCGACAAAGCAGTTGCGCATCTTGTCCCAGGAGGAGATCGAGCCCGGTGGCAGGTTCAGGAGCCAGGAGCGGGCGCCATCCTTGAGAGCCATGGGAAACCAGTTCGCCATGACTTTCTCATCGCCGTTGGCCGCTTCCATGCTCAGCTCGTAGAGCTCCAGGAACTCCACGGGGTCGGGGTGCCGTCGTAGCGAGGGGGCAGATCTGGCTTGAACTTGCCCGGCCAGGCGACGCTACGCAGCTCGGGGTTGAAGGCGCGGCAGCCGGCCGTGGTCGCCGGGGCCCGTCTTGGAGGTGGAGCTTGGTCTTGATGAGGTCCGCGCGCCGCCACCGCAGGTAGCGCGCGGTCTTGGCGAGATGGCGCGGGGAGCGCAGGTGCAGCTTCTCGCAGCCGAGGAATTTCTTGGCAGCTTCTCTCTTCGCGCGCGGGCATCGGGTGTGGTAGGTCGTGCCGTCGGGCCGCGCGCCTTGGCGCCAAGGCACCATCTTGGGGCAGAGGTGGTGGAGGCGCTCCATGAGCCACGTCGCCCGTGGCTCGCGGAGGGTGAGGCAGAGAGAGGGACGGCGCCGGGGAGCCCCCTGCGGCGTGGACAAGCTCGGCGATGCGGTTGAGCCAGTCCTCGTAGAGGTCGTCGACCGGGCGGTAGCGCAGGAGCTCGTTCGCCATGAGGAGCGCAGCCCGCGCGTCCATGGGAGCGCGACGTGCATGGGACGAGGAATCGGCCGGTGTCAGCAATGGAGTGGCGGTGCGGCCGTCCTGCCGCACCGATGGGTGCAGCGAGGATGCTTGCTGCTTGTTCCCTGCCGGGCCGGTGGCGGCGTTGGCGACAGGAGACGGAGAACAACGAGGTGGCCCGCCGACGGGAGCTGTCTGAGCAACGCGGGCGGTGAGGGCAGCCCGACGCTCAGCTCGAGCGCGGCGAGCGTCCGCCATGGAGACAACGGAGTGACGGAGCGCCGATCGATGGAAGGGAAGCTACGGCGCACCCCTACCTGGCGTGCCAAATGTTGGATATGGTGTTCCGGCAAAACCCTTCGAACTCTGGGGTGCGCGCGAAGTTCTTTCCCTCCTACCGATCCACGCCCTAGCTCGCTAAGATCTCGCGGACGAACTCGACGAACTCGCAACACAGAAAGACACGAGATTTATACTGGTTCGGGCCACCGTTGTGGTGTAATACCCTACTCCAGTGTGGTGGTGGTGGATTGCCTCTAGGGCTGATGATGAACAGTACAAGGGGAAGAAGAGCCTCCTAAGGTTGAGGTGTTCTTGTGTTTGGTGTGTGGCCAGGGATTGGCTCTAGATCTCACCAGCTCAGGCTTGCTTGCCTCTACTGTGGTGGCTAGTTCTGCTTATATAGGCCCTGGTCCTCTCCCCAAATATTGAGCGGGAAGGGAGCCAACAACGGCGGGCAATTTGAAAGGGGACAGCTAGTACAAGCTATCCTGACAAAAGTGGTCTTCGCCTGCAAAAGGCTCTGGTGGTGACGCCGTCTTGGGCTCCATGGTGACCTCCGTCTTGCCGTCCTGCTGGTCTTCGGTCTCGTTGCACTGATATGGAAACCTTTGCCTGATGCCTCGGTACTCCGCGCCTGCGCTAGCCTCCTCAGCACCAAAGACGAAACAAGGACGCTGCGTGCGCTGGCGCCCGCCTGATCTTGATCGTCATGGCTCACGTCACGAGAGCCTCGCGAGGTTTCC
Source organism: Triticum aestivum (assembly GCF_018294505.1). Lineage (NCBI taxonomy): Eukaryota > Viridiplantae > Streptophyta > Magnoliopsida > Poales > Poaceae > Triticum > Triticum aestivum. Next base: position 182,772,952 of record NC_057808.1, read on the forward strand.
CCCGCCTTGATATCTACGCTCCTCGTGAGCCTGCCTGGCGAGGCCGCTCCGGAGGAGGTCTTGCATCGTCCGCCTCGCGAGGCTTGGCCCCTCGCGAGGGTCTTGAATGCCTTGTCGATGAAGATGGGCCGTACGGCCTGCTAGCATAGCCACACCATGGGCCGCAGGCAGGCAAGTCTGGGGACCCCCTTTCCCAGAACTCCGACACCATGGGTGCATGCTTAGGTCCCATGCAAGAGACGGGAATGAATTTCAAACGCCACGGCACTGTTGATTGCCGGCCAAACATTGAGATACCTGGTTTTTAAATTCTAGGTAAATACAAAACTCGTCTAAAATTCCTGAAACTTGGCATGCTTTCATGGAGCGGCATCAACATGCCGTGGTGAAAATTTTGTCCCATTTGGGGCAGGTTTGGGCGTAAGCTTCCCACAAACCAGAGCTTCTCACAACAGGCATGATGGTTTCGATAGGGAACGTACCACCTTTGGGGACGGGGCGATATCCGTTGCCTCTTATTGCTTTCAATATTTTTCTAGTGTCAACATGGAACAACAGGAGTGTTGTGTTTAATCTTGGAATTTTTCGGGGTTCGTTTTGCCTTTTTTATACATTAACTGGGTTTTCTAGGCATTTTATTTGCATAATTCAAATTTGAACTACAAGCACATGCTCCAATGCACTAAAGTTGGTTGAAAAATCACATGTGTGTCCTTGTGTGAATTTGTAGGTCCCATGGAGGAGATGGGAATGAACTTCAAACACCAGGGCACTGTTGATTGCCGGCAAAATGTTGAGATGCCTGGTTTTTAAATTCTAGTAAATCCAAAACTCGTCTGAAATTCATGAAACTTGGCATGCTATCATGGAGCGGCATCAACATGCCGTGGTAAAAAATTTGTCCCATTTGGGGAAGGTTCGGGTATAAGCTTCTCACAAACGAGAGCTTCTCACAACAAGCATGATGGTTTTGATAGGGAACGTTCCACCTTTGGGGAGGAAACGATATCCATTGCCTCTTATTGCTTTCAGAAATTTCCTAGTGTCAACATAGAACAACAGGAGTGTTGTGTCAATTTTTTTGGGGTTCGTTTGGACATTTTTATGCATTAACTGGGTTTTCTAGGCATTTTATGTGCATAATTCAAATTTGAACTACAAGCACATGCTCTAATGCACCAAAGTTGGTTGAAAAATCACATGTGTGTCCTTGGGTGAATTTCTAGCTTCCATGCAAGAGATGGGAATGAAATTCAAACACCTGGGCACTTTTGATTGCCGGCAAAACATTGAGATGCCTGGTTTTTAAATTCTATTAAATCCAAAACTCGTCTAAAATTCATGAAATTGGGCATGCTATCATGGAGCGGCATCAAAATGCCGTGGTAAAAAATTTGTCCCATTCGGGGCAGGTTCGAGTATATGCTTCTCACAAACGAGAGCTTCTCACAACAAGCATGATGGTTTCGATAGGGAACGTACCACCTTTGGGAACGGGACGATATCCGTTGCCTCTTATTGCTTTCAAAAATTTTCTCGTGTCAACATGATAGCCCACAAGTATAGGGGATCAATTGTAGCCTCTTTCAATAAGTAAGAGTGTCGAACCCAACGAGGAGCTAAAGGTCGAACAAATATTCCCTCAAGTTCTATCGACCACCGATACAACTCTACGCACGTTTGACGTTCGCTTTAACTAAAGCAAGTATGAAACTAGAAGTACTTTTGAAAGTGCAACTATCCCTGGGTGGTTTTGGTAATTCCTAACAACATATAGCTCATTGAGCTAATACTATTTCAAGATAAATATTTCAGGAAAGCTCAATGATTGGCATGGCATGGATTAGAAAGTGGACCCTTCAAAATGCTATGGACAGAAGATTGGCTCAAGCTCAAAGCACAAGACTCTAAATTTTCTATTTTAGTGATCCAAGATCACATTGAGTCTATATGAAAAGCCAATACTATTAAGAAGGGGTGAGGTGTTGCTTAATGAGGTTCTTGCTCAAAATGCTTAGTGACATGCTCCAAAACCCTCCACTACTTTCTCATATCCACATATGTACCAAACCAAAAAGTCCAACTCGGCCCCACCGAAATTTCATATCCGGAGCCACCGAGTTTAGTTGACATAGCCACTGCCAGAAACCCTAGTCTTTTCCGTCTCATCGATAGGGATCTCGGTCTCACGGAGATGGGATTGTAATATCTCTGTTTCTCTTCGTAACGTTTCAGTCAAACTGAGATGAGCGATCGGTCCCACTGAGATTGCAATGCAAACACTCTGTTTCCTTTTCGTAACGTTTCGGTCCAACCGAGATGAGCAAATCAGTCCTACCAAGTTTGCCTGACCAACTCTCTGTTTTTCTATTACCAAAATCGGTCTCACCGAGTTTGTGTAATCGGTCTCACCGAGATTACGTTATGCCCTAACCCTAATGAAATTGGTCCCACCGAGTTGACATGTCGGTCCCACCGAAAACCCTAACGGTCACATTATGAACCAAGTCGGTCTGACCGAGTTCTCTGAATCGGTCTCACCGAGTTTGGTGATTTGTGTGTAACGGTTAGATTTTGTGTGGAGGCTATATATACCCCTCCACCCACTCTTCATTCGTGAAGAGAGCCATCAGAACATGCCTACACTTCCAACACATATTTTCTGAGAGAGAACCACCTACACTTGTGTTGAGATCAAGATATCCCATTCCAACCACATAAATCTTGATTTCTAGCCTTCCCCAAGTTGCTTTCCACTCAAATCTTCTTTCCACCAAATCCAAATCCTGTGAGAGAGAGTTGTGTGTTGGGGAGACTATCATTTGAAGCACAAGAGCAAGGAGTTCATCATCAACACACCATTTGTTACTTCTTGGAGAGTGGTGTCTCCTAGATTGGCTAGGTGTCACTTGGGAGCCGCTGTCAAGATTGTGGAGTTGAACCAAGGAGTTTGTAAGGGCAAGGAGATCACCTACTTCGTGAAGATCTACCCTAGTGAGGCAAGTCCTTCGTGGGCGACGGCCATGGTGGGATAGACAAGGTTGCTTCTTCGTGGACCCTTCGTGGGTGGAGCCCTCCATGGACTCGCGCAACCATTACCCTTCGTGGGTTGAAGTCTCCATCAACGTGGATGTACGATAGCACCACCTATCGGAACCACGGATAAAAAATCTCCGTGTCAACATTGCGTTTGCTCCCTCAAACTCCTCCCTTTACCTTCATATGCAATTGTTTTACATTCTGCTGATATACTCTTAGAATTGCATGTGTAGGTTGATTGCTTGACATGTGCTAAGTTGCTAAAATCTGCCAAGAACTAAAATTGGGAAAAGGCTAGATTTTTATTTGGTCAAGTAGTCTAATCACCCCCCCTCTAGACATACTTTCGATCCTACAACTTTGTAGGTGTTGTTGGATAGGTTTGCAAGATAATAAAGAGAACGTAAATAAAATCTAGGGGCTGTTTAGATAAAGAAGCAATAAAGTTAGTATAGCGAGTGTGGAAAAGTGGTGGTAGGAGTAGCGAAATTGTCCCTAAGTAATTGACTACTTTACTAGACCGATAGCAAGTTTTATGTGGGAGAGGCCACTGCTAGCATGTCATCCCCGACTTGGAATTCTATGCACTTATGATTGGAACTATTAGCAAGCATCCACAACTACTAACGTTCACTAAGGTAAAACCCAACCATAGCATTAAGATATATTGGTCCCCCTTAAATCCCGTATGCATCAATTTCTATGCTAGGCTGAAGCTTCTGTCACTCTTGCCCTCCAATACATAGTCCTATCAACATACAACTAACACTATGGTGTGATCCACGCGTGCGCTCATATGATGGGCACCAAAGGACAACAACATAACCACAAGCAATTTAAACCAATCATAGCAATTCACCAATTACCCATAGGACAACGAAAATCTACTCAGACATCATAGGATGGCAACACATCATTGGATAATAATATGAAGCATAAAGCACCATGTTCAAGTAGAGGGTACAGCGGGTTGCGGGAGAGTGGACCACTTTAGATAGATGGGGGAAGGTGATGGAGATGTTGGTGAAGATGATGGAGGTGTTGGTGTAGACCGCAGTATTCTTCAGCATATTCTTCGGTAGGAATGACATCCTCAGTTGCCTTGAACTTGATAGTTTCCTCAGGTGCTGGTTCATCTATCATAGAGGGTAGGTGCTCTCTTTGCAAGCCATTAGTTTCATCGAACCGCACATCTACAGTTTCAACAACCTTGTGAAGAACGGTGTTGAAGACTCTGTAGGTGTGCGAGTCCTTTCCGTAACCAAGCATAAAACCTTCATGTGCTTTCGGTGCAAATTTAGCATTGTGATGAGGATCTCTAATCCAACATTTAGCACCGAAGACTTTGAAATAACTCACATTGGGTTTCTTGTCAGTGAGGAGTTCATAGGCAGTCTTCTTGAAGAATTTGTGAAGATATACTCTGTTGATGATGTGGCACGCAGTATAAATTGCCTCAATCCAGAAGTGATGAGGCGTCTTGTACTCATCAAGCATAGTGCGAGCCATCTCAACAAGAGTTCTGTTCTTGCGCTCCACGATGCCATTTTGCTAAGGAGTGTAAGGAGCAGATAACTCATGAGTAATACCAAGTTCATCAAGATAGTCATCAAGACCAGAATTCTTGAACTCAGTTCCATTGTCACTTCTGATGTGCTTGATCTTCACACCAAAGTTGGTTGAAGCCCTCGAGGAAAATCATTTGAAGACTTCCTGCACTTCATGTTTGTAAGTAACAATGTGTACCCATGTATAGCGAGAGTAATCATCAACAATAACAAGGCCATAGAGAGATGCGTCATTTGTGACAGCTGAGTAATGGTTAGGACCAAAGAGGTCCATGTGAAGCAATTCGAATGGTCGAGTAGTGGTCATGATAGTCTTTGCTAGATGCTTAGCCTTGGTCATCTTTCCAGCTTCACAAGCTCCACACTAGTGGTCCTTGAGGAATTTGACACTCTCAATGCCAATGACATGCTTCTTCTTCGCAAGCGTGTGCAAATTCCTCATGCCTGCATGACCAAGTCGTCGATGCCATAGCCAACCTTCTGAAGCTTTTGCAAGTAGGCACATGGATGGTTGCGGTCCTGTAGAGAAATCAACAATATACAAGTCTCCTCTCCTAAATCCTTCGAAGACTTTGGAATTGTCAGCTTCCAAAACCACAACACAACGATACTTGCCAAAGACAACCACCATATCTAGATCACAAAGCATGGAGACAGACATAAGATTGTATCCTAAGGACTCGACAAGCATGACTTTGTCCATGTGTCGATCCTTTGTGATCGCAACCTTACCTAGACCCAATACCTGACTTTTGCCTTTGTCAGCGAAGATGATATGCTTCAGATGCGATGGTGATAATGGAGCATCAACCAATAGATTCTTGTCACCAGTCATGTGATTTGTACATCCACTATGAAGGACCCACTCAGTGGCTTTGGGTTGATCATCCTGCAGATGAATTAGTGCAGCTTACGAACTTCATATACTTCATCAGTGAAGAATATGACATCAATTCATCAGATCAATTTCATCAAGCAATAGAACAGATAAAGCAGTATGAGGACGTGAGAAATGAAAGTTCATTTCTTCATGATTAGTCTGCGTCCTTTCAGGCACACTTCAGGTCTCCAGCAAATTCTTCAGACGTTTGAGCACGTCTGGAGACCTGACCCTGCAGAAGAGATTAGTTCTTTTTCTTCACCACCCACATCTGAAGGGGTGGCAAAGAGTTCATCACTCTGCGAGCTCCATATGAGAAAGGTGGCATAGCAGCCAATCCGTTTTGTTTCACATAAGAGAAGTTAGGGTAAGCATATGAATAAGCAGAGAAATTCTTCGAGGACTTATGAACATAATGATTAGAAGAATAATGCTCATATTCGTAGGCCTTGGCTCTTCCCTGCGAAACAGAGTTGTTAGCACGATGATGTTCATGTGAGGACTTTGATCCTCTTGAGGAATTTGATCCATGTGAGGAATTTGGTCCGTATGAGGACTTGGATCCATATGAAGAATTTGGTTCATATGAAGAATTTGATCCGGGCTTCCTATTCCTCACTGGTGGTGTCATGAAGACATTCACCTGAAGACTTTCAAGGCACCTTTTGGGAACCCAGATTTTCTTCATAGGGGAACCGTTCCTGCAGTTAGTGCCAACATATCTAGCAAACACTTCACCATTCTGATTTTTGAACAGTTTATAGTTGGACTCAAATGACTCATCAGAAGAATGAGGAGATTCACATGTAAAGCCAGATAAGTTAGATGGATCAACTGGAGGTCCCTTTGCAGCAACCCATGAGGTTTTGGGGTACTGCTCAGGCTTCCAATATGTACCATTAGCATTGAGTTTCCTCTCAAAGGCAATACCCTCTTTCCTAGGGTTCCTGTTGAGCATCTACTTTTTAAGCACATCACAAAGAGTCTCATGCCCTTTGAGGCTTTTGTACATGCCTGTCATGTACAATTCCTTCAGCCCTGCATCGTTAGTGATACTAGCAATGTCCTCAGATGAGGAATTAATGACAGCAGAGACAGTTGAGGAATTTGTAGCATTAGAAGCATTTGAACATTCAGGTGAAGAATTAGCAGATTCACGTTCAATGCATTTCAAACATGGAGGAACAAATTCTTCCTGAGCAGCGCTGATTTGTTGAGCAAGTAATGAATCGCGCTCCTTCTGAAGATCTTCATAATTCACTCTTAGCTTCTCAAGATCTTGCTTTCTTTGAAGAAATTCATAAGAAAGCTTCTCATGATCAGACAAGAGAGTGTTATGATGACCTTGAAGGTTGTCATACCTAGTCTGAAGTCTCTGAAGATTTTCAGTCAAGGTTTTAGTGCGATCCATTTCCTCACCCAACATATCATCACTTTTGTCTAGCATGTTTTGAACCTTTTCAAGAGCCCTTTGTTGTTTCACAGCAATCTTAGCAAGTTTAGAATAACTGGGCTTAAGGTTTTCATCAGATTCATTTTCACTTGATTCAGATGAGGCATATTTGCGTACCTTGGCACCCTTTGCCATGAAGCAATAGGTGGGAGCGTAGTCATCATTGCCTTCATCGGCCTTGTTGGTGAGGTCATTTTCTTCAGTGTTGAAGATAGACTTGCTGACGAATGCAGTAGCGAGGGCTAGGCTCGCCACATCGGATTCGGAATCCTCAGATGCCTCATCTTCCTCATTTTCTTCAGATTCAGCTTCAGAGTCCATTTCCTTGCCAATGAATGCCCGAGCCTTCTTGGAGCTGCTCTTCTTGTGAGATGAAGACTTTGAGGATTTTGATGATGAAGATTTTGAGGATTTCTTCTTTTTCTTCGCATCATCAGAACTGCAATCCTTGTATTTCTTCTTCTTTGATTCCTTCTCCCACTAAGGACAATCTTGAATGTAGTGTCTTGGTTTCTTGCATTTGTGACAAAGCCTCTTCTTGTAGTCACTGGATGAGGAATCATTGCTCCTTGAGGATCTTCCAAAGCGACCACGTCTTGAGAGCTTCTGGAATTTCTTCACGAGCAGTGCTAAATCTTGGCTCAGTTCTTCAGGATCACCAAGACTGCTTTCAGAGTCTTCATCTTCAGACTCAGAGACTGCCTTGGCCTTCAGTGCACGTGATCTGCCATAGCTCGAACCATAGAGATCTCTCTTCTCAGCAAGCTGGAACTCATGATTGTTTAGCCTTTCGAGGATATCAGCGGGATCAAGTGACTTGTAATCAGCACGCTCTTGTATCATCAATGCCAGAGTATCAAATGAGGAGTCAAGCGATCTCAGCAGTTTCTTCACCACCTCGTGGTCGGTGATGTCATTGGCACCAAGTGCTTGAAGCTCATTTGAGATGTCAGTGAGGCGATCGAAGGTTTGTTGAACATTTTCATTTTCGAGTCTTTTGAAGCGGTTGAAGAGATTGCGAAGAACATCAACTCGAGAGTCACGTTGTGTTGAGACTCCTTCATTTACTTTGGACAGCCTATCCCAGATAAGCTTAGCAGTTTCCAAAGCACTCACTCTTCCATACTGTCCTTTGCTCAGATGGCCACATATGATATTCTTCGGTTGAGAATCGAGTTGCTTGAATCTCTTCACATCGGCAGCGTTCAGTGAGGTGAGACAGAGGGAACACCTTTTTCCACAACATACTAGAGATCGTTATCAATTGCCTCAAGATGCATTCGCATCTTATTCTTCCAGTAGGGGTAGCCCGTCCCATCGAAGGTAGGACACCCAGCAGAGACCTTGATCATACCTGCAGTCGACCTAACTAAAACTCTAGGTGCTTAAACCAAAATCACACAGAACAAGGGAGTACCTTGCTCTGATACCAATTGAAAGTGCGTTATATCGACTAGAGGGGGGGTGAATAGGCGATTTTTACAAATCTTCACTGAGGAATTTGTGGGTGAGGAAATTCCTTAGCGAAGAACTACTTGCAGCGGAATAAGTACTCAACAGTATGCATAGCAAAACACAAGCATAGTCATCATGATGAAATGAAGACAAACACAGAGTATAGAAAGCGTAAACATAGGATAACACAGGATGATTTGGAAACAGACTGAAGAAATTGAACTGAGGAAATTGAGAAAGTCTCCAGTCAAAGTCTACAAACATAGATATGAACAAGAGCACAACACAGCTATGAGGAAATGAAAGAGTTGAGGAAATAGAACCAGTTGGCTTGGTGAAGACAATGATTTGGTAGACCAGCTCCAACTGCTATCTCAGTTGTACGTCTGGTTGGAGCGGCTAGGTGTTTAAACCTGAGGACTCCCAGTCCCGGACATACAGTCCTCACCGTATTCTCCTTGAACTAAGGTCACACAGACCTCGTCCAATCACTCGTGGTAAGTCTTCAGGTGACTTCCAAACCTTCACAAACTCGGTCACTCGGCGATCCACAATTTCCTCTTGGATGCTCTAGGCCATGACACCTAACCGTCTGGAAGAAGCACAGTCTTCAAAGGTAACAAGCGTCGGATCCACGCAGGATCATTCTCTTCAGTGATGCTCAATCACTTTGGGTTTGTAGGTGTTTGGGTTTGGGGTTTTTCCTCACTTGATGATTTCCGCTCAAAGTCCTCAGAGGATGGGATGCTCTCAATTGACAAGTGTCAGTTTCTCTCGGAGCAGCCAACTAGCTAGTGGTTGTAGGGGGCGGCTATTTATAGCCTAGGGAGCAGCCCGCATGATAAGACATAAATGCCCTTCAATAATATGACCGTTAGGTGGATAAGATATTTTTGGACAGCTGGTGCGCAGCACAGCAACGGTCGGAAATTTGAGGTTCAAATTCCTCAGGGCTATCATGTTCCTCACTGTGTAGGCAATTCGCACTGGCGAATTCCTAACTCCTCAGTCAGAACAAATTCCTCAGAGACCAGAAGAACTTCGCCTCTGTCACTGAAGAATATGACTGAACTGTATGAGATTTCCAATGGCTTCACTCGAAGGGATTGGTAGGTGTAGGATTTTGAGTTGAGCATCACATGGAAAATTTTCCTTAGTATTTCCTCGACCCCCTTTAACAGTACGGTGTTTCCTATGACTCAAGAAAGAGAAAATGAAACTACGAAAACAAAAGTCTTCACGCTTCATGTTCCTCAAATGAATGTCAAGTCTTCAAGGTCACACCAATTTCTTCACTTTCAAAATCTTCAAAAAGTCTTCAGAAATCCAAAGTCTTCAGTCGAAGAACTTCATTTTTAGGGGTCGACTTTCTCTGTAAATATCAAACTCCTCATAGACTTATAGACCTGTGTACACTCACACACGCATTAGTCCCTTAACATATAAGTCTTCAATACACCAAAATCACTAAGGGGCACTAGATGCACTTACAGAAACACATCCCCACTCTTATTGATAATATTGCAGTTCCACCCTCAGTTTGTCTAGTAGGCCTCTCCCACCATCTTCGAGAAGCAAGTCCATCACCCATCCAGCACTCTACCCCTCTCCCTCCCTCCCTCTCTATCTCCTCTCTCTCTCTCTGTCCCATCCTATTTCCCGTCCTTCAGTTATGTATGGACGTCAACCGATATCCCTCAAGACATAGTTGGGTCTCTCCTTCTCAACACATATATGAGTCGTTCTACCTCTATAGTTAGGCCTCTGCCTACCCCTCCCCCCACCCCCTCGCACACACACACACCGATACATCAAGCGCTTTAGTCATGTCTCCCTGCCACACACAAACTTGACATGTGCCCTCTGACGTTCCGGTAGCTAGGTCAGTCGCCCTATATCTTTGACTCGCACACACACACAATTTCGATGGCTCTCTTCATCGATCTCGCACCCACCCACTTGATCCTCTCTTCGACTCTATCGATATCTATGACCCCACCCTCTCTTCTCGTGGATCGCCCGACCCTCTATATATGATATGGATAGGCCTCCATTTCACACACATTGCATGCAAAATTTTGTTTGAGATGTCATCGACACATATTCCCACAAATACATTCACGAAATCAACCGACAAGAATTGGTACCAATTGTGCTATTTCCTTGTTCCACATTGGAGTGATCATTGATCCATTTTCAACATCGGTCAAGGTACATTTGGTATAAGTTCTTCTCTTTCTCCCACTCACATATTTTTGTTTGGAAAGATGGATAGGCCAAGTACCTCTACCAAACCACTCTTCCTTGAGCAAGACGACGACGCGAACAACTACGTCACCAAACTACACCTCTTTGGTACACAATGAGCCTTGCATGAAGAGCAACTAGCAATGAGTGACCGCATCGACAACCTCTCCACCGACTTGCGACTCTCCGAGAAACGCACAAGAGACTACTTCGACAACAAGCTCGACGAGCACAAGCATGAGAATGACGCAAGAATGGACGAGATTCGTGCCTTGTTGGTCAACCGCTCTTCTACCACTTCGTCCTACTCAAGACGGAGTCGCTCGAGTCGACACTCTGACGACACTATCTCCGGCTCAAGTACCCCGACATCGAACACTCTTCATCGTGCCGCGCGTCAAGATCGTCAAGCAAACCGCAATCCTCTACACGACAACGACTGTCAAGACCAAGCTTGCGCGCAAGAACATCGACACCGTCAAAATCAAGCTACATTCGCGCAAGCACAAGAACGGCAACGCCAACGACAACAAGAACAAGAGGAACAAGCGCGACAACGTCGTGAAGCTCAAGCACTTGAGGCGCAACGTGCCCTTCGAGATTCAAGTCATGCCGTAGCCAACCGAGGCCGACAAGCTCGTCTACATCAAGAAGCACTTCGCGAGAAGCTCAAGAAAGGATTTATCAGTCACGTGTGCATCGTCAAGTTCCTCATCAAGCTCGACAAGCTCCCCCACAAGCTCGCCAAGAACATCAAGTTCAACAAGAGCAACATGATAATGGAAATCTTCCAAGACAAGAGCAACATGAGGTCGACAACCCTCCTCTCCAAGAGCAACATGAGATTGTCAATCCTCAACGAAATGGACGTCATCATCCCCGACCCCAACACAATGAAGAGCAATGATATGGCAAGCTAATTTTCACCATGCCCAAGTTTTCCGGAAGCAGTGATCCCGAGGAGTACCTATCATGGGCATTGAAGGTTGATAAAATCTTCCGCTTGCACAACTACGAAGAAGTTAAGAAGATCGCAATGGCATCCCTTGAGTTCCAAGACTATGTCGTCATTTGGTGGGAACAACTCATTGAGCGCCGACAGGCAAGAGGTGAACCACCCATCACTACTCGGGCGCAAATGAAGGATGTCATGAGAGCATGATTCGTGCCAAACTACTACAACTGCGACCTCTTCAAGAACCTCCAACTAATCAAGCAAGGAGCCAAGAGCGTTGAAGAGTACTACAAGGAAGTGGAGATTGCCATGATAAGAGCCAATGTCACGGAAGATGATGAGCAAACTATGGCACGTTTCTTGAATGGACTCAATCATCCTATCAAGAAGATCACCGACTTCCAACCATACTCGAACCTCATCGAGCTAGCACTATAAAAAAATACACTTCCGTGATGATACGTGTTTGTCACAGTAGGTCACGTTTTCTGTCATGCATGTACATCCATGACAATTTATGACAGAATCAAGATAGTCATACCTGTGCTGTCGTAGAAGTGTTCCATGACATTACCAAAATTATCATCATGGAAGTGTCCACTTCCATGATGATAAATCGCGCGTCACAGAAGTTCTTTCGTCAAGGGTGACCGACACGTGGCATCCACCATAATGGAATGCCGTTAAGCTATCGGGTCCGGTTTTGGATCCGATAACCCGTTAACAGCCCTGACCAATGGGGATTTTCCACGTGTAAAATCATCATTGGCTGGAGGAAACACGTGTGGGCTCACCGTTGGGACAGATGTCATCCACTCATTGGACCCAAAGCGCCTATGATACGTCGACACATGGCACGTCCCAACAGAGGCCCATTCCTGTGAAAAGGCCGGCCCATTTGACTTGGTCAAAATGTGGCGGGCCGGCCCACGGCAAGCCTGTTAACGGCCTGTTCGCATATAACCCATTTACAGCCCGCTAACTCTGGGCCCGTTTACGGCCTATCCGAATTAGGCCTAGTAGCGTCATCTGGGTCGTCCAATATAATTCCAGCCCGTTTTAACTTCTGGCCCATGTATGGCCCATGATGTCTTTTGGCCCATATGAGGCCCTTAGTAATCCTCGGCCCATTAACGACCCCTGGTAAAACTGGCCCGTAATGAACAGTGTATCACTTTATACCCATTAACGGCCCATTATTCCGTCTTTTCCAGCCCATGTTATCTTTCAGCCTTCTCAGGGCCCATTTATTCTTGGGCTCATTTCCAGCATTCGGTTACTTACGGCCCGTTACTGTCATTTTCTGCTTGTGGGCCAAATTCAGCCCGTGCTTACAGTCGGCCCGTTTGTGGCCCGTTAATATGTTGGGTCGTTTTCATAGCGTCATCAAATACGGCCGATTAACGACGGCCCATTATGGTCGGCCCATGAACGGACGATTCCAACTCTAGCCCGTTTACGGCCATAAAGCGGTATGTTATTGGCCCATGTTTGGGAAATCGATCATACGGCCCGTATAAGGCCCATTGATGATACGGCCCGTAGAAGGCCCATTGATGATACGGCCCGTAGAAGGCCCATTGTTTCTATGCCCCGTAGAAGGCCCATTGTTTCTACGGCCCGTAGAGGGCCTAGTGTCACTACAGTAAATATGTAGCCCATGGTTATTGTGGCCTAGTTTTAAAAAATAGGTTATTGTGGCCACTAGCAAACCACGGAAAAAGAACAGCACTGACTACAAGCAAACAAATAAACAAGACAACAAGGAAATAAATAAGCAAGCAAACTACGCTAGGCTATCATGGCTATTACACATATTACATCCACTGGGCATCAAAGTTTGTCACCAGTGCAAATATAGGGAACAAAGCAGCATATCATATACACTGGTTGTCAAAGTTGGCGACCAGTGCAAATAAATGCCGCAGCAAAACAAGTCCAGAACTGAAACCACTTCAGAAGATCTCAAGAAACAATATCCTGGGTACCCATAATGCTGGCAAGATGCTTAGCAAGCTTATTAACTTTCTCTTGTTTGGCGCTTAAATCCTCCAGCGCTTGCTGTTGCACCAGAAAGTATGCATCGAAATTCTGCAGGGACTTCCTCAGTCATTCAGCTTCCTGTCGCAACACATCTGTTCGATGTCTTTCAACTTGAAGCTGAGACTCAAGAAGACGAACTGATTTAGGCAGCGAGTTCGAAGAGCTTGTGACACCAGTAGTGGCCAGTAACTCGAACAGTACATCAAGACAGGACTTCTGGGTTTCTCACTGTCGTCAAGGTAGTTTTTATCAGCTTTCTTGGAGACCAACAGGGATGTCTCACTATCTTGAACCTTATCTGCATTACTTCCTTCACCATTGCATAACGGGTATTGTTCTCCAATATTTTGTCCGCATTCTAAAAGAAAAACAAGCAGACACGTCAACGTTTACCATGTTGTATATGAAACTCATTTTGGTAAATCAGTTAAGTAGTAAAGTGCATAGGATAACAGCATCAAACAAATATATATCTATGTACCATGGTCACTTTATGGTCTATATCATTCTAGTTTTTGTTGCCATATCAAGATAGAGACACAGTTCAAATAATATTTGTTCAAGACAAAGCAGAATAGACATAATATAAGTGTGGGAAACTATAGAGACACTTGTAATGTGCATGACATGAGAACATAACTGTTTATTCAATTGAAACTGATCAATATAGAGCAAGTTACAACAGCACATCAGTTAAAGAAACAAGTTTAAAACATACCTGTTGCGCCATTGGAGTTTCAATTCCATCCTTCAAATTTGAAAATAGTTGGTCTGAGTAAATACAGTGATGCAAGAGCAAAGGAGTATGAACCATAGCTACAGAACCTGACCTGAGAACAATTCTTCTTCTCCTTTAAGCGTTGAGTTGGGATTCGGAGTGGTGGTCCTTGTGCTTTGGGCACTGCAGTTCCCTTACTAACTGCTCGTGTTTGGGTGCTCTGTGGTGGAGACGGTGCTGTGTCAACTGGAACTGGGTTACTATCTGCTGGGGTTGGGGTTAGAAGGGGTGTAGTTGGTTCTCTGTCCAACTAGGTAGGGGTACAATCTGCGAGAGTCTGGGTTATGTGTGGTCGGGCTGGTTCTTGAGCAAGTACAACCGTGGTTCTATCTGCATCAACTGGTAGCACTATCTTTTCTGAAGACCGTGTTGTTACTCCCTTAGATACTGCCATCACCCTCTCCAATTCAAATGGCTGATAAACAAGAAAAGTAATTGAATGTACCGACATTGTACGATAGACATGTGCAATGAATAGTGGGGAATAAAAGAGGGCATGAAATAATTCACATTTATGTTTTCTAACCAAACAGGATAGCATGACACAATTTCACATATATGATGGCTAACTAAACAGGATAGCATGATACAATTTCACATTATGATGGCTAACTAAAAAAGATGGAAAGACATAGTTCAAAATATGATGACTATGTAAACAGGATGACATGGTATAACTATATAATGTGTTTATTAAACAGGTTGGCATGCCATAATTGACATACAGGCCGCCTATGGAGACATGATAGCATGATATAATTCCCGGATAGAATGACATAATTCAAAATATGATGACTGTAAACACTAAACAGGATGAGATGATATAACTATATGATGTCTTTATTAAACGGGTTGCCATGCCATAATTTAGATAGATGTTGTGTATGTAAACATGATGGAATGATTTAATTCAAATATATGATTTATATAGTAAGCAAGTAAGCAGATGGCAATCCATATATGATGTAAAAACTAAGTAATGCAAGACAACATGCATGACATGGGTAATTTAACCCTGCCAAGTTTGAGCATAGACCTCAGGGGGGAAATAGGACTGGTGATCACTCTCTGAATCCTCCTCTGAGGAGCTCTCTGTATCCAGCAAGATGTCTGCTTCAGCAGGTAGCATTGTCTGCTCTGAATACCTTGTTTTCACTCCAGATACTTCCATCACCGCTTCAAATGGCTGATGCACAGGAAGAGTAGTTGAATATACAAACGTTGTCGGCAAATTGCCTTGAACTCCTCAGTTGCCTTGAACTTGATAGTTTGCTACATATGTTGGCAGTAACTGCAGGAACGGTTCCCCTATGAAGAAATCTGGGTTCCCAAAAGGTGCCTTGAAAGTCTTCAGGTGAATGTCCTCATGACACCACCAGTGAGGAATAGGAAGCCCGGATCAAATTCTTCACATGAACCAAATTCTTCATATGGATCCAAGTCCTCATACGGACCAAATTCCTCACATGGATCAAATTCCTCAAGAGGATCAAAGTCCTCACATGAACATCATCGTGCTAACAACTCTGTTTCGCAGGGAAGAGCCAAGGCCTACGAATATGAGCATTATTCTTCTAATCATTATGTTCATAAGTCCTCGAAGAATTTCTCTGCTTATTCATATGCTTACCCTAACTTCTCTTATGTGAAACAAAACGGATTGGCTGCTATGCCACCTTTCTCATATGGAGCTCGCAGAGTGATGAACTCTTTGCCACCCCTTCAGATGTGGGTGGTGAAGAAAAAGAACTAATCTCTTCTGCAGGGTCAGGTCTCCAGACGTGCTCAAACGTCTGAAGAATTTGCTGGAGACCTGAAGTGTGCCTGAAAGGACGCAGGCTAATCATGAAGAAATGAACTTTCATTTCTCACGTCCTCATACTGCTTTATCTGTTCTATTGCTTGATGAAATTGATCTGATGAATTGATGTCATATTCTTCACTGATGAAGTATATGAAGTTCGTAAGCTGCACTAATTCATCTGCAGGATGATCAACCCAAAGCCACTGAGTGGGTCCTTCATAGTGGATGTACAAATCACATGACTGGTGACAAGAATCTATTGGTTGATGCTCCATTATCACCATCGCATCTGAAGCATATCATCTTCGCTGACAAAGGCAAAAGTCAGGTATTGGGTCTAGGTAAGGTTGCGATCACAAAGGATCGACACATGGACAAAGTCATGCTTGTCGAGTCCTTAGGATACAATCTTATGTCTGTCTCCATGCTTTGTGATCTAGATATGGTGGTTGTCTTTGGCAAGTATCGTTGTGTTGTGGTTTTGGAAGCTGACAATTCCAAAGTCTTCGAAGGCTTTAGGAGAGGAGACTTGTATATTGTTGATTTCTCTACAGGACCGCAACCATCCATGTGCCTACTTGCAAAAGCTTCAGAAGGTTGGCTATGGCATCGACGACTTGGTCATGCAGGCATGAGGAATTTGCACACGCTTGCGAAGAAGAAGCATGTCATTGGCATTGAGAGTGTCAAATTCCTCAAGGACCACTTGTGTGGAGCTTGTGAAGCTGGAAAGATGACCAAGGCTAAGCATCTAGCAAAGACTATCATGACCACTACTCGACCATTCGAATTGCTTCACATGGACCTCTTTGGTCCTAACCATTACTCAGCTGTCACAAATGACGCATCTCTCTATGGCCTTGTTATTGTTGATGATTACTCTCGCTATACATGGGTACACATTGTTACTTACAAACATGAAGTGCAGGAAGTCTTCAAATGATTTTCCTCGAGGGCTTCAACCAACTTTGGTGTGAAGATCAAGCACATCAGAAGTGACAATGGAACTGAGTTCAAGAATTCTGGTCTTGATGACTATCTTGATGAACTTGGTATTACTCATGAGTTATCTGCTCCTTACACTCCTTAGCAAAATGGCGTCGTGGAGCGCAAGAACAGAACTCTTGTTGAGATGGCTCGCACTATGCTTGATGAGTACAAGACGCCTCATCACTTCTGGATTGAGGCAATTTATACTGCGTGCCACATCATCAACAGAGTATATCTTCACAAATTCTTCAAGAAGACTGCCTATGAACTCCTCACTGACAAGAAACCCAATGTGAGTTATTTCAAAGTCTTCGGTGCTAAATGTTGGATTAGAGATCCTCATCACAATGCTAAATTTGCACCGAAAGCACATGAAGGTTTTATGCTTGGTTACGGAAAGGACTCGCACACCTATAGAGTCTTCAACACCGTTCTTCACAAGATTGTTGAAACTGTAGATGTGCGGTTCGATGAAACTAATGGCTCGCAAAGAGAGCACCTACCCTCTATGATAGATGAACCAGCACCTGAGGAAACTATCAAGTTCAAGGCAACTGAGGATGTCATTCCTACCGAAGACTAGCTAGGTCCTTATAACTCGTTTTTCCCCACGCGTCGATCGATCTACCTCATTAGTTGTGTCTCTCCCTTCCTCCGACAAACAACAATTGATCTACCGATCTAGTTAGGTTTGCTTACCAAACACATGGTTCCCCTTCATCATCCATGGATGTGTCCCGACAGATCTATCACGCACAGGCACACACAGAAACACATCCCCACTCTTATTGATAATATTGCAGTTCCAGCCTCAGTTTGTCTAGTAGGCCTCTCCCACCATCTTCGAGAAGCAACTCCATCACCCATCCAGCACTCTACCCCTCTCCCTCCCTCCCTCTCTCTCTCTCCTCTCTCTCTCTGTCCCATCCTATTTCCCGTCCTTCAGTTATGTATGGACGTTGACCGATCTCCATCAAGACATAGTTGGGTCTCTCCTTCTCAACACATATACGAGTCGTTCTACCTCTATAGTTAGGCCTCTGACTACCCCTCCACCCACCTCCTCGCACACACACACACACACCGATACATCGAGTGCTTTAGTCATGTCTCCCTGCCACACACAAACTTGACCTGTGCCCTCTGACGTTCCGGTAGCTAGGTCAGTTGCCCTATATCTTTGACTTGCACACACACACAATTTTGATGGCTCTCTTCATCGATCTCGCACCCACCCACTTGATCCTCTCTTCGACTCTATCGATATCTATGACCCCTCCCTCTCTTCTCGTGGATCGCCCGACCCTCTATATATGATATGGATAGGCCTCCATTTTACACACATTGCATGCAAAATTTTGTTTGAGATGTCATCGACACATATTTCCACAAATACATTCACGAAATCAACCGACAAGAATTGGTACCAATTGTGCTATTTCCTTGTTCCACATTGGAGTGATCATTGATCCATTTTCAACATCGGTCAAGGTACATTTGGTATAAGTTCTTCTCTTTCTCCCACTCACATATTTTTGTTTGGAATGATGGATAGGCCAAGTACCTTACCAACCCACTCTTCCTTGAGCAACACGACGACCCGAACAACTACGTCACCAAACTACACCTCTTTGGTACACAACAAGCCTTGCATGAAGAGCAAGTAGCAATGAGCGACCGCATCGACAACCTCGCCACCGACTTGCGACTCTCCGAGAAACGCACAAGAGACTACTTCGACAACAAGCTCGACGAGCACAAGCATGAGAATGACGCAAGAATGGACGAGATTCATGCCTTGTTGGTCAACCGCTCTTCTACCACTTCGTCCTACTCAAGACGGAGCCGCTCGAGTCGACACTCCGACGACACTATCTCCGGCTCAAGTACCCCGACATCAAACACTCTTCGTCGTGCTGCGTGTCAAGATCGTCAAGCAAACCGCAATCCTCTACACGACAATGACTGTCAAGAGCAAGCTCGCGTGCAAGAACATCGACACCGTCAACATCAAGCTACATTTGCGCATGCACAAGAACGGCAACGCCAATGACAACAAGAACAAGAGGAACGAGCGCGACAACATCAAGATGCACAAGACGCCGAGGCAGAATGTCAAGAACAACAACTTCGTGAAGCTCAAGCACTTGAGGCGCAACGTGCCCTTCGAGATTCAAGTTGTGTCGTAGCCAACCGAGGCCGACAAGCTCGTCTACATCAAGAAGCACTTCGCTACGAAGCTCAAGAAAGGATTTATCAATCACGTGTGCATCGTCAAGTTCCTCATCAAGCTCGACAAGCTCCCCACAAGCTCGCCGAGAACATCAAGTTCAACAAGAGCAACATGACAATGGAAATCCTCCAAGACAAGAGCAACATGAGGTCGACAACCCTCCTCGCCAAGAGCAACATGAGATTTTCAATCCTCAACGAAACGGGCGTCATCGTCCCCGACCCCAACACAATGACGAGCAACGATACGGCAAGGTAAATTTCACCATGCCCAAGTTTTTCGGAAGCAAAGGAGTACCTATTATGGGCATTGAAGGTTGATAAAGTCTTCCGCTTGCACAACTACGAAGAAGAGAAGAAGATCACAACGGCATCCCTTGAGTTCCAAGACTATGTCCTCATTTGGTGGGAACAACTCATTGAGCGCCGAGAGGATAGAGGTGAACCACCCATCACTACTTGGGCACAAATGAAGGATGTCATGAGAGCACGATTCGTGCCAAACTACTACAACCGCGACCTCTTCAAGAAACTCCAACTACTCAAGCAAGGAGCCAAGAGCGTTGAAGAGTACTACAAGGAAATGGAGATTGCCATGATAAGAGCCAATGTCACGGAAGATGATGAGCAAACTATGGCATGTTTCTTGAATGGACTCAATCATCCTAACAAGAAGATCGCCGACTCCAAGCATACTCGAACCTCATCGAGCTAGCACTACAAAAAAAACACTTCCGTGATGATACGTGTTTGTCACAGTAGGTCACGTTTTCTGTCATGCATGTACATCCATGACAAATTTATGACATAATCAAGATAGTCATACCTGTGCTGTCATAGAAGTGTTCCATGACATTACCAAAATTATCATCACAGAAGTGTCCACTTCCATGACGATAAATCGCGCGTCACAGAAGTGCTTTCGTCAAGGATGACTCACACGTGGAATCCACCGTAACGGAACAACGTTAAGCTATCGGGTCCGGTTTTGGATCCGATAACCCATTAACACCCCGACCAATGGGGATTTTCCACGTGTAAAATCATCTTTGGCTAGAGGAAACACGTGTCGGCTCACCGTTGGGACAGATGTCATCCACTCATTGGACCCAAAGCGCCTATGATACGTCAACACGTGGCACGGCCCAACAGAGGCCCATTCCTATGAAAAGGCCGACCCGTTTGACTTGGTAAAAAGGTGGCGGGCTGGCCCACGGCAAGCCTGTTAACGTCATGTTCGCATATAGCCCATTTACAGCCCGCTAACCCAGGGCCCGTTTACGGCTTATCCGAATTAGGCCTAGTAGCGTCATGTGGGCCGTCCAATATAATTCCAACCTATTTTAACTTCCGGCCCATGTATGGCCCATGACGTCTTTTGGCCCATATGAGGCCCTTAGTAACCCTCGGCCCATTAACAGCCCGTGGTAAAACTGGCCCGTAATGAACAGTGTATCACTTTATACCCATTAATGGCCCATTATCCTGTTGGGCCGTTTCCAGCCCATGTTATCTTTCGGCCTTCTATGGCCCATTTATTCGTGGGCTCATTTCCAGCATTCGGTTACTTACGGCCCGTTACTCTCATTTTCTGCTTGTGGGCCAAATTCTGCCCGTGCTTACACTCGGCCCGTTTGTGGCCCGTTAATCTGTTGGGCCGTTTTCATAGAGTCATCAAATATGGCCGATTAACGACGGCCCATTATGGTCGGCCCATGAACGGACGATTCCAACTCTAGCCCGTTTACGGCCATAAAGCGGAATGTTATTGGCCCATGTTTGGGCAATCGATCATACGGCCCGTATAAGGCCCATTGATGATACGACCCGTAGAAGGCCCATTGATGATACGGCCCGTAGAAGGCCCATTGTTTCTATGCCCCATAGAAGGCCCATTGTTTCTACGGCCCGTAGAAGGCCTAGTGTCACTACAGTAAATATGTAGCCCATGGTTATTGTGGCCTAGTTTTAAAAAATAGGTTATTGCGGCCACTACCAAACCGCGGAAAAAGAACAGCACTGACTACAAGCAAACAAATAAACAAGAAAACAAGGAAATAAATAAGCAAGCAACTTACGCTAGGCTATCACGGCTATTACACATATTACATCCACTGGGCATCAAAGTTCGCCACCAGTGCAAATATAGGGAACAAAGCAGCATATCATATACACTGGTTGTCAAAGTTGGCGACCAGTGCAAATAAACGCCACAGCAAAACAAGTCCAGAACTGAAACCACTTCAGAAGATCTCAAGAAACAATATCCTGGGTACCCATAATGCTGGCAAGATGCTTAGCAAGCTTATTAACTTTCTCTTGTTTGGCGCTTAAATCCTCCAGCGCTTGCTGTTGCACCAGAAAGTATGCATCTGAATTCTGCAGGGACTTCCTCAGTCCTTCAGCTTCCTGTCGCAACACATCTGATCGATGTCTTTCAACTTGAAGCTGAGACTCAAGAAGACGAACTGATTCAGGCAGCGAGTTCGAAGAGCTTGTGCCAGCAGTAGTGGCCAGTAACTCGAACACTACATCAAGACAGGACTTCTGGGTTCTCTCACTGTCGTCAAGGTAGTTTTTATCAGCTTTCTTGGAGACCAACAGGGATGTCTCACTATCTTGAACCTTATCTGCATTACTTCCTTCACCATTGCATAACGGGGTATTGTTCTCCAATATTTTGTCCGCATTCTAAAAGAGAAACAAGCAGACACATCACAGGTTTACCATGTTGTATATGAAACTCATTTTGGTAAATCAGTTCAGTAGTAAAGTGCACAGGATAACAGCATGAAACAAACATATATCTATGTACCATGGTCACTTTATGGTCTATATCATTCTAGTTTTTGTTGCCAAATCAAGATAGAGACACAGTTCAAATAATATTTGTTCAAGACAAAGCAGAATAGACAGAATATAAGTGTGGGAAACTATAGAGACACTTGTAATGTGCATGACATGAGAACATAACTGTTTATTCAATTGAAACTGAAATCAATATAGAGCAAGTTACAACAGCAAACCAGTTAAAGAAACAAGTTTAAAACATACCTGTTGCGCCATTGGAGTTTCAATTCCATCCTTCAAATTTGAAAATAGTTGGTCTGAGTAAATACAGTGATGCAAGAGCAAAGGAGTATGAACCATAGCTACAGAACCTGACCTGAGAACAATTCTTCTTCTCCTTTAAGCGTTGAGTTGGGATTCGGAGTGGTGGTCCTCGTGCTTTGGGCACTGCAGTTCCCTTACTAACTGCTCGTGTTTGGGTGCTCTGTGGTGGAGACGGTGCTGTGTCAACTGGAACTGGGTTACTATCTGCTGGGGTTGGGGTTAGAAGGGGTGTAGCTGGTTCTCTGTCCAACTGGGTAGGGGTACAATCTGCGAGAGTCTGGGTTATGTGTGGTGGGGCTGGTTCTTGGGCAAGTACAACCGTGGTTCTATCTGCATCAACTGGTAGCACTATCTTTTCTGAAGACCGTGTTGTTACTCCCTTAGATACTGCCATCACCCTCTCCAATTCAAATGGCTGATAAACAAGAAAAGTAATTGAATGTACAGACATTGTATGATAGACAGGTGCAATGGATAGTGGGGAATAAAAGAGGGCATGAAATAATTCACATTTATGTTTTCTAACCAAACAGGATAGCATGACACAATTTCACATATATGATGGCTAACTAAACAGGATAGCATGATACAATTTCACATTATGATGGCTAACTAAAAAAGATGGAAAGACATAGTTCAAAATATGATGACTATGTAAACAGGATGACATGATATAACTATATAATGTGTTTATTAAATAGGTTGGCATGCCATAATTCACATACATGCCGCCTATGGAAACATGATAGCATGATATAATTCCCGGATAGAATGACATAATTCAAAATATGATGACTGTAAACACTAAACAGGATGAGATGATATAACTATATGATGTCTTTATTAAATGGGTTGCCATGCCATAATTCAGATAGATGTTGTGTATGTAAACATGATGGCATGATATAATTCAAATATATGATTTATATAGTAAGCAAGTAAGCAGATGGCAATCCATATATGATGTAAAAACTAAGCAATGCAAGACAACATGCATGACATGGGTAATATAACCCTGCCAAGTTTGAGCATAGACCTCAGGGGGGAAATAGGACTGGTCATCAGTCTCTGAATCCTCCTCTGAGGAGCTCTCTGTATCCAGCAAGATGTCTGCTTCAGCAGGTAGCATTGTCTGCTCTGAATACCTTGTTTTCACTCCAGATACTTCCATCACCGCTTCAAATGGCTGATGCACAGGAAGAGTAGTTGAATATACAAACGTTGTCGACAAATGGAACACGTAATACAAAAAATGATAGCATGATATAATTCACATACATGATGATTGGCTCAACAGCATGGCATTGCATAATTCACATATATAATGCCTTTGCAACAAGATAGCATTGCATAATTCACATATATAATGTCTTGCAACAAGATGGCAATGCATAATTCACATATATGGTAATTAGACACTAAACAGGTGGCATTCACACAAAGCATGTCTAAACTAATCAAATGACATCGCAATGCAAGACACCATACGCACGATATGGGCAACATAACCCTGCCAAGTTAATTAGAGCATACACCTCGGGGGGGAATAGGACGTGTCATCTGTCTCTGAATCCTCCTCTGAGGAGCTATCCGTAACCAGCGAGATATGCGCTTCGTCAGATAGCATAGTCTGCTCTGAAGACCTTGTTTTCACTCCAGAATTTTCCATCACCGTGTCAAATGGCTGATGCACACGAAGAGTAGTGGAATGTACTAACATTGTTGACAAATGTAATACGTAACAAAAAAAGGATGGCCTGGTATAATTCACATATGAGATGACTGGCTAAGCAGGATGGCATTGCAAAATTCACATATATGATGCCTGGCTAAACAAGATGGCATTGCATAATTCACATAAACGATGAATAAACTAAACAGATGGCATTCCCACAAAGCATGTCTAAGCTAAGCAGTTGACATATTTGATGTATAAAGTAAGCAATGCAAGGCACCATATGCATGATATAACCAACATCAGGATGCCAAGTTAGAGCGAAGACCTCATGGGGTAAATAGGAGTGGTCTTCCGCTTTTGAATCCCCCTCAAAACAGTTATCTTCCTCTTGATTACGATCCGAAATGGGTGGAGGGGGGCTGCCTTTGCGCCCACCATGGAGCGACGTCTGCATGAAATTTTATTGCCATGCAAGGCTCGTCTCTTTTGCTCTACATGCCCAGTTCCATTGTGTACAATAACTGACATGCATAGGAATAAAACATAGTGAGATTATGTAAGGAGTGCATGCACAAATCCAGAGTGATGGTAGCAAACTGTGGATAGACCCAAAACCAATGATAGCAGGCAGATAATAGCTTTAGTTACAAAATACAGATAATGGCTCCTTTAATGTTTGTTTGCACCCAACATGAAACTCATAGTAGACAACCGAGATTAACCAGATAGTAGACAAATAGTACTGATTGCTGCCCCAATATGTACCCCACAACCATTTAAAAACTGAAGTTTCAGCATAAGTTTGGACCTGACTCGGAGTCTAATAGGTGAACACGATGATAAAGTAGCATGTCATCATATTAAGCGATGCATAACATAAGCAGACACGGAAGAGTGTGACCTCTCTTGCGGACCCGTGTAGTCCTCAAGGTCATCTGCTCATTTGATGATGGTAATGCAGTCGTCGTGGCTGCCGGCGGCGGGGAAGAAGATCTGAGGCGGTGAAAGACAATCTGGAGAGCGGATCCCTGCTGTGGTGAACCCTTCCGTCGTTGGAGCAGCTGAGCTGGGGTGGAACACAGCACCGCAGGAGCAGGACAAACCACACAAGGTTTTCTTTGACACATATCTATAATAGAAGTATTTTGTGTAAGGGCTTGTTTCAATTTGAGGATTCTAACAATGCAGGGATAGGAAATGGACAGGAATAGGATAGGAATGCACGTGCAAAATAGAGAATTTAAAAACAGAGGATTTCTGCCAATCTGGGTGTTTGGTTCACAAGAATTGGAAGATCACAGGATGCAAAGAAGCATGGTGAGATTAAGTCAAACCACAAGAAAATGTACGGTTATAATGCTAATATGCTACTATCTCTTAGTCTTGTGCTTCATGAATAGGAATTTGAAAAGGAGGACAAGTGGAAATTAAAATTCCTATGGTTTTTCTTTCAAGGAGACACTAAAGGAATAAATCCTACAGTTTTCATTTGCTCCATTCCTTTGCACCAAATTCATGAAAAGTAGTACCATACGAAACTTTCCAATTCCTATGTTTTTCATTCACTTTTCCTTTCAAGCACTGGCGATTCTAGTAGGCAGGCTTGAGCAAGGAAAAGCCTACACTAAAAAATGTTTTTGTGCTACTTCTATTACTTTGGACCCAGGCCACTGCCCTACTAGCTCAACTCCCAGGGCCATCGACAAATGCACAGCTCAAACGCGCAGAGATAAATAATGATGGCGTTCAAGAGAGTCCATCACGGATAGCTAAGTTGCCTGGTACCTCACTGCTTGTGATATAGTAGGATAAAATGATCGTATTTCCCGTTACTCCGTGTGCTCAGTGGACAATATATATAACATGTAGAGTAAAAAAGATATGCAACAAGTGTACAACCTCTTTGGTGAAGCCATGTCGATCTCAGCATGATTGGGTTGGCCGGTGAGGATGCTCCGGCTGACTTGGCTGTCGGAGGAGGGGAAGAAGATCTTAGGCGTCTGGAGATGGAGCCCGAGGTACTGCTCCGCTGTGATGGAGGGTTTCGTCGTTGGAGCAGCTCCGGTGAGTTGTACGACGCCGAGGCTGAATCAGGACAAGAGAGACAACGTTAACCTGAGTGGAATTCTAATAGCATCTCCAATAGATGACGTAAAATACATAACCACGAAGTGCTAGATGTATACACCAGCCGCTCATCTCTGAACTTAACTGTCGAAACTGAATTTAACTATCGAAACTGAACTTAACTGTCAAAACTGAATTTTGCTATCGAAACTGAATTTTATTGTCGAAACTGAATGCACTAGAGGTGAGGCTACACGTCAGTCGACTGACTTTTTCATCTCTGGTCAGTCTACTGACTTTTTCATCTCTGGTCAGTCGATTTTGCAGCCGTTGGATACGAAATCAAGGGCCTGCAGTTCATCTTCAACCTCCACCCCCCTGAGCCACCAGCCACCACCGGCCAAATAGCCGCCCCCGCCGCCCGATGAACTAACTTCAGCTCAGAAGGACTGAGAAATCTCCATTTTCTTGTTGTGATGCGTGAGTTCCATTTTTGGAAAAGTGTGCTCTACATGGACCATGTCGGTGCCTGTTTAAACTGTCAATTCATAGTACAATTTGCTTTATACTAATCACTTTTTTTGTATTTGTGCAAACAGGGTGCTCAACTTGATTTCTGTGGGAACTGCACAAATTGTTCATGAATACATTGAATCATTCATTTCCACCACAAGAAAGGAGGTGCCGATAAGTTCAAGGTGTTGCAACATATAAGGGCGAAATCATACAAGCTACGTGCGAATTTGGTTGATTTTGGTGGAACTACACAAAAAGAACAGCTGGTTTATTTAGCACGAGGTGCCATGTCAATGTCCGAACTGATGGCAAACCCTGCCCATTCCACAATCGTAGGCATTTGATATTTTGGAATGGGAAAACCTTGTCAAATTTTGCTCACTGATTTTAGCAAGAAGACATGCGTTTGATATTTTCGAATGGGACGCCCTTTGCTGTCAGCAGCATCGATCCATTTTTTCTTCATTCTTAAGTTGTGAAGTAAATATTGGCTCTGACATGTGAATCGCTGAGATGCATAATCATCGATTGTTTTGAATGTTCTCTATGAATTGCCAGGCCTGTGTGTTTGATTGCAATGTACAGGAACGCTAAAAAGCTGCTCAAACTCTTTGTACTCCTTCTGTTCCTTTTTACTTTGCACATTGTGAAAGTGCATACTTTTTTCTATAAGATTGGTCAAAGTAGAGATACTTTGACTGCAGACAAAACTTGTATGCAGACTAGAAAGGACCGGAGGGAGTACATGTGAAACTGCTGCAAACGAGGTGATCACCCTGGGAATAATGTTAGTACGTATTGTTTTGCATGTTCATCCAATACCAGTGATACAAGAATTCGAACTAATCAAAATAAATTCATTCATACACAGTCGGATTTCATATAAACATGCCGGATTTCATTACATTTCATACATTCTTCAACTAAAAAGGGGTGCGCTGGAGGTATAATTAATTAACCAAAGCTACCCACCTGTGTCCTGCTGAGCCGAATAGAAGCTTCAGTGACTTAACTACAGGTGCAGTTGCGTAACTGACATGTGTCCCAGATGCCTGTTGGGCCCATGTGTCAGTCAGCCAACTGCACCAGCAGTTAAGTAGAAGCAGCGTCCTTCTCAAACATAGCTCTCCGACTCCACGTCGCCGCCAAGAAGCTAACCGGCCGTCAGTGGTCAACCTGCCTAGCTTGGCTTCAACCAAGGGTAGTAGCGGTGGCCTTACTTGGACCCGAGCGGTGGCGACCTACCGTGTTCTACTCTTCCTCTTTTTCTGTGTGGCGCGGCCTCGTTGGCAGCGGGGCGGGGCCTCGGCGGAGCCGGTGATGTCCTCGGTCTCGTTGCCGGCGGGCGGCGCCTCGGCGGAGCTGGGGAAATCCTCCCCCTCGTTGCCGGTAGGGTGGGGCCTCGACGGAGCCGGCGGTGTCCTCTGCCTCGTTGTTGGCGCCGCGGGGCCTCGTCGACGCTAGCGGAGCGGGGACTCGTCGGAGCCGGCATTGTCCTCTGCCTCGTCCTCGGTCTCGCCAAACAGCGCCTCGCCCACTTCATCGCCCTCTTTGTAGGCGGCCGCAGCCTCTGCCACCCGCATGCGGTACCGCCAGCGCTCGAGGCGGCCCTCGCGGGCGGAGTGGTACGAGTCAAGCAGCGCCTCCTGCTCCGCCCGCTCCACGGCGATCTGCTCCTCCGCCTACAGGTGCTCCTGGAGGAGATGGTGGCTGTAGGCATCATCGGCCTGCGCCTCCCGGAACTGCTCCTCATGCTTCTGCCTCACCGTGTCCATATATTGGGCACGGGCCTCGCCGATGGTCATGGTGCAATGCACCGGCGAGGATGGCGCGGAGGAGGGGGTTGGCGCCAGATCGTCGACTACCATGTTCTCCATTGGGACGTCGTCGTCCTCCAGCTGCCTGCCGGCCAGCCAGTCGGCAGCAATGGCTGCCATATCCTTGTGGTCCGTCGTCCGCCCGTCCCGAAGAGCGCTGGAGCGCGAGGAAGCCATGGTGGGCAGTAGTGGTGTGGACAGGAGAATAGTAACAGATGCGGATGACTGCGGCTATGGCCGATGCAACAGTTTATATAGCAATGGTGGGCGGCGGAGGGACGGACGTGTGGCGCCGGAGTAGCCGCCTCGGCAACCGCATATCATTAATGTGGGCAGCAGAAGGACGGACGGACGACACCTGTGTCATTTGAAGGCGGAGCAATCGCATGCACCGGGAAGCGGGGCAGGCGGCGCTGACCGTTTCGGGCGGAAAGCGCGCGCGGGTGAGGGAGGCGGTCTCGGTGGGCCAGGCCATTCAGACTCGTGCTTGGCAGCTGGTCGGTCCAGCAGCCGGACATGCTGGCTCGCCAGCTACCTCGCCGAGCTGAGCGACGACAATCAGACGATGGACGTAGCTTCCGACTAGGAGCCGGCGCCACTGTCCAAGCCAGTTCATGCCGTGTTCACCATAGAGCAGGTGCAGCCACACTTCGATGCCCTATTGGCGGAAGAGCTACCAGCACAGGAGGACATGTGCTGCAACCTCCGTCTCCTCAATGAGCACCGGTGAACAAGCGAACGACAATGTCGTCGCGGACATGTGGCCCTATGATCCTGGCTTCCCGAATGAGCAGCGGGCGCTGTATCAGACCATCCATAGGGCCCACGAGGCCCTCTCCGTCGTCCTTCGAGTTGTTGCGCTCGCTATGGCGCCGCCGTCTCGCGTGGTCAACATGGTCAACGGACATGAGGATGAGGAGATGACTTTACTTGGAGAGGATGACAGTGGGGACCCACCAGGGCCATAACCGCACGTACGCAAGTGCCTCCTTATTAGTATATAAAACAATAAATTTTTTTGCTTCCTCTTGGTTACCTGACATCAGGGTCGCACACCATTGTCAACCTATGTAGTCAATAAACGAGAGAATTGCACAAGAAGAGGGCGACAGCTGGGACCAAGCAGCTCGAGCAGTATTTGTGTTTTTGAGGTGTGAGCACTGCAGAGTTTTTCTTGAGCGATGTTTAGCCCAGATATTAATTTTTCTCCTCTGAACAACAACGAAAACATCGCTGCAGCTATTAACTGGGCGGGATGTGGCCCGTCTAGCCCAGGCCAGATATCTAGCCTAGATGTTAATTTTTTTCAAGCTGAAAATGGCTAGCCAGCTATACTTTTTTTAGGAGTACCTAGGCAAGGTCAAGTTGTTATTCTCCGCCCCGCTGGGCTGCAAATATTTCCTAGGAGGGATGCATTAGGCTTAACAAGAAAATGGGCTTTAAGAAATAATAAATGGGATGTAATTATAAAAACTGGGCAGTAACTATAAAAATGCACCAAACACGTAATTACTTTATAAAATATTGTTTTTGGATATTGAAAATTTTAATTTCATTAATTGTTGCGAGCGCAATGTTTCGTTGGATTTTTATGTAATATAAATTTATATTGAAATTGTATTTAATCTGACTAGAAATTTAGGGATAAAAATATTTCGGATCCCATCAAAATGTGGGAAATTTTATTGAATTCAGTTTTGAACGGTTGGTTGAAATGGGCTGTACTTTTAACAAACTGTAAATGGGCTGTAGTAAATTCCATTAGAATTCAAAAATTGGCTGCACATTCTTACAAATCTCAAATGGGCTATAAGTTCTCTGCCACACACTTGTGGCCTTACTTAGTTGACACATCCCCTAAAAAAAGAGTTGACGCGTATGCAAGGCTTTGTCAACTTATAGTCAACACACGCTTCTAGCAGCAGTGGTTGTTGGATGTCCATCCAACGGATGCCGTGCTTCTTCTTCAATCTCGGATATTCTAGCTTCACCCGCCCAAAAAATGATTCCTCCCCCTGACATCTGGGCGCACCATTTCGGAAGCTGACCTGTGGGCCTACTAAGTTCACGCGTACCAAGGGCTTTGTCAACTTAGTCAATATAAACGATTCTAGCTGCAGTCACCGTACGATGTCCATCTAACAGCCGTCGTGCTTCTTCAACCTCTGGCCCTCTTGCTCTAGCCGCCCAGAGCAGCGCCGGTCGTGCCGCCTGCTCCTGCCTCTCGTGGCCAGCTGTGCTGCCGTGCAAGCCTCACCGCCCCCCTACTACTCCCATCGCTGGCCAGGGCATCCCTCCAATCACCCACACCCCTTGTTATTCTGCGGTGACGGCAGCCTCACACCACAACCGAACCAGTGAACCCTCGTACTCCTCTCCGCGTGGGCATCCACTGCCGCGTCTTCCCCGGCTCTGCGTCGTCCCCTTCCTAGGCCTCGCCGTCGTCCACCGCCCTGGTGCTCTCGGTGCGGCGTGGTCAACGTGGTCAAGGAACAACTTCCATCGGAAGAGTACTCTACGTGGAGAGGCTGAAAGCTGGGTCCACGGCAGCCGCAAGGAAGTGCCTCCTTATTACGCGGAAAATAATTATTCCTCCACCTGACAGCGGGGACCCACCGGACAGGCCACCGTATTTGGCGAAAAAGACGGTTCCCCCCTGACTGCTGGGACCCATCGGACGGGCCAACGTATTTCACGAAAAAACGTTCCCCCCGCTGTTAGCTCGGACCCACCGGAGGTGCCTCCTTATTACGCACAAACAAAATGAATACTCCCCCTGCTAGTTGGGACCCACCATGGTGGGAGGCTGACTTGTGGGCCTACTATGTTGATGGGGACGGAGTGCTTTGTCAACTTAGTCAATATGAACGATTCTAGCTCCAGTGACCGTACGATGTCCATCCAACGGCCGTAGTGCTTCTTCAACCTCTGGTCTTGTTGCTCCAGCCGCCCAAAGCAGCGCCGGTCGTGCCGCATGCTCCTGCCTCCCGTGGCCGGGTGTGCTGCCCCGGAGGCCTCACCGCCCCCTACTATTCCCACCGCTGGCCAGGCCATCCCTCTACTCACCCACACCCCCTGTTATTCTGCGGCGACGGCAACCTCACACCGCAGTGAACCAGTGAACCCTCGTACACCTCTACGCGTGGTCATCCACTGCCGCGTCTTCCCCGGCTCCGCGTCGTCCCCTTCCTAGGCCTCGTCGTCGTCCACCGCCCTGGTGCTCTCTGGGCGGCGTGGTCAACGTGCTCAAGGAATGGCTTCCATCGGACGTGGACTGTACGTGGAGAGGCTGACAGCTGGGTCCACGGCCGCAGCAAGGAAGTGCCTCCTTATTACGCGCAAAATAATTATTCCTCCACCTGACAGCGGGGACCCACTGGACGGGCCACCGTATTTCGCAAAAAAACGTTTCCCCCTGACTGCTGGGACCCACCAGCTACATCTTCGCACGCAAGGAAGTGCGTTCGGGCAAAAACAAAAAAAACATGATTCGCCCCCTGACTTCTGGGACCCACCAGCTACATCTTCGCACGCAAGGAAGTGCCTGACAGTCGGGACCCACCTGGTCGAAGCGTACGTAGCGTTGTCATTCTGGTCGCGAACGTGTACGTACATACTGGTCGATGTAGAGGCGCGCACGTGTCGTAGTAGAGGCGCGCACATAGCATGTACACGTACGTACAGCGACCAGTGTGGAAGAAATAAAATACGGCCACGTACGTACATATGGGCAGGGTCTCGAACACCTACTCACGCATACGTACGGCCAGGGCTCGTGTACATGGCTGGGTCGGAACGGAGAAACACCGTCGTCGTGTTCATGGGGAGCCAACCGGCTAGGTCGGAACGGAATGCGTCCTCGTGTTCATTGGGAGGGCTTGGACGGAACAGCCGATGGAAACAAGGCCTGGTGTACCGCAGAACGGAGGAAACGGCCTTGTGTTCGACCGGCCACGTTCAAAACGGGATCCTGTTCATCGGGAGGGGTCTGGCGTATCGCAAAACGAAGGAAACAGACCTCCTACGGTTGAAACGGGGGTTCTGTTGATTGGGAGGGGTGTGGCGTACCGCAAAACGGAGGAAACGGACTTGTGTTGGAGCGCTACGGTCGAAACGAGGGTCCTGTTCATCGAGAGGGGTGTGGCGTACCGCAAAACGGGACTCCACGGGATACTGTTCATCTCCACCGTCGACCCCCTCCAGCCTCCACGGGCTACTGTTCATCCACCATCGACCTCCTCCAGCCTCCACCTGCGACTGTTCATCCACGGGCTCCTGTTCATCCAGCCTCCACCGCGCGCTACTCCACCGGCTACTGTTCAACCAGCCCTCTCCACGGGCTCATGTTCAACCACCCCTCCACGGGCTACTGTTCATCCAGACCTCCACCGTCTACTGTTCATCCTGCCCTCCATGGGGTGGTCCTGTTCATCCTGCCCTCCACGGGGTCCTGTTCATCCAGCCCCAACCGGCTCGATGGATCGGGGTCCTGTTCATCTAGAGGCAACATCACGGGGTCCTGTTCATCCATCCCCACCGGGAACTGTTCATCCAACCCCCCCCCCCCCCCGCAACACTCAGTGTTCATCCAGAGGCAGCATCGATCGGCTTCAGTTAGCAGCAGTAGCGAAGGAATCGCTCGATCGTGTTCAGTTAACAGCCATCGATCGATCGCTCGGGTTCAGTAACGCGTAGCCTGGAGTGCAATCGCTCGGGTTCAGTTAGAGCCCAACGCCTCGCTCGGGTTCAGTTAGAGCCCAACGCCTCGCACCCACGCGCGTGCGTGTACAAGAGAAACGCGCATCGCTCGGCCCCGACAACCCACTGTAACCGGGAACACCCCGATAGTTTCCTCGCCCTCGCTTCTACCAAGGTTTTTTCCATCATGGACGGCCCAAAGAATGTCATGCAGCTGCGTCTCCGGCCCTCCCAGGACAAAAAGCCCATTTTCTGTCATGATTTTTTGTCATAGAAGTAGGACCCCACCACATCTATGATGACACCGGGTTTTGTCACAATTATCGTCATAAAAGTGTCATAAGTATGACAGAAAAAAAATTCATTCGGCCCAAAATGTCACGGATGTGTCTTTTTTTGTAGTGTAGTGCACCAAGCTACCAAAGCGGAACGTCAAGTGCAAGATGACATCAAATATGCCAAGTTCTCATCCAAGTCACATGGCTTCTCCAACTCTCAAGCGTCAATGACTCCAACACCTTCTACCTCAACCAAGCCATCTACAAACAACGGCGACAAGTCAAGTTACAAGAAAACTTCGACAACCTCAAGTCGTCCTCCTACTTCAAGCAACTTCAAGCCGAAAGCTTCATCATCATCTACCCCAACCGATGAGACCATCAAGACAAGTTCCTTCAAATGCTTCACATGTGACGGCCGAGGTCACAAGTCCTTCGAATGCACAAACAAGCGCACCATAATCCTCAACGACGACGGAACCTATGATTCAATGAGTGAAGGAGAAATGGAAGCCCTTGAGCAAGTGGCCATGCACCGACAAGTGAACAACGAAGATGAAGATGATCAGGTCTTTTGTGACGAAGATTCGAGCCCCGCTCTTGTTGTCTCCAAGGTCTTGACTCTTCAACATCAACAAGACGAAGACCAACGATGCCACATCTCCACACCAAGGCCGGCATCAATGGAAGGTCCGTCAAGGTCATCATCGATGGAGGGAGTTGCCACAACTTAGCAAGTGAAGAACTATGCTCGAAGCTTCAATTGGTCAAGATGAAGCACCCGCACCCATACAAGGTTCAATGGCTAAGCGATATCGGCACTTTGCAAATCGAGCATAGAGTACAAGTTTCTTTCAAGATCGGAGCTTACGAAGACACTTTGGAGTGTGATGTACTTCCGATGACTGTGTGCCACCTCCTTCTTGGACGGCCATGGCAATTCGACCGATGTGTCATCCACAATGGGCGTACAAATCATTATAGCTTCAAGATGAAAGGAAAAGAGTATGTGCTACGACCTATGTCTCCGAGCCAAGTGATCGCCGACAAGCAAGCCACCCATCGTGGAGAGAATAGTGAGAGAGTGATCCACCAAAAAGAGAGTGAGCACCACAAGCCAAAATTGAGTGCCTCCACGATGAACAACAAGAACAACTTAGTCCTATTTGCCACCAAATGTGAGATGAGAGAAGTGTGTGAGAACCCATCAAGTGTGCACTATGTCCTTTTGTGCAAGGACGAGGCGCCAAAAGCTAACACCTCTCACGATCTACCTTTAGTGTTATCTTCTCTATTGCAGGAATTCCAAGTTGTTTTCCCCGACGAGCTACCTCCAGGTCTACCTCCACTACGAGGCATCGAGCACCGCATCGACCTCATCCCCGAAGCGCCACTTCCAAACAAGGCTCCCTACCGAGTCAACCCCGAAGAAACCAAAGAAATACAAAGGCAAGTAAAGCATCTCATCGATCATGGACATGTGCGTGAAAGTTTGAGTCCTTGTGCCGTACCGGTCATTCTTGTGCCAAAAAGATACGGTAGCTTTCGCATGTGTTCCGATTGTAGACCTATAAATGATATCACCGTTCGCTATAGGTACCCCATTCCACGCCTTTATGATATGCTTGATGAGCTTAGTGGTGATACTATTTTTTTTAAAATTGATCTCAAAAGTGGTTACTATCAAATCCGCATACAAAGAGGGTGATGAATGGAAAACCGCTTTCAAAACTAAGTTTGGTTTGTATGAGTGGTTAGTCATGCCTATGGGTTTATCCGAAGCACCCGGTACTTTCATGCGTCTTATGCATTATGTGTTTCGCCCTTACATTGGTGAGTTTGTTGTGGTCTACTTCGACGATATCCTTGTTTTTAGCAAATCTCTCAAAGAGCATGTCACCCACCTTCGCACTGTCCTACAAATTCTTTTAAAAGAGCGTCTTTATGCTAATATGGAAAAATGCCTTTTTGGTGTTGATAAGCTTGTTTTCTTGGGTTTTGTAGTATGTTCTAAGGGTGTTCATGTTGATGAATCTAAGATTAATGCTATTAAGAGTTGGCCCCAACCAACAACTTTGCAACAAGTGCATAGTTTTCTTGGTTTAGCCGGTTTCTACCGTAGATTTGTGAAGGATTTTAGCACTATTGCATCTCCTTTACATGCTTTGAGCAAGAAGAATGCACCCTTTGTTTGGGGACCATCGCAAGATAGCGCATTCAATGAGCTTAAGAATTTGCTTACTCATGCTCCCATGCTTGCATTACCCAATTTTGACAAACCTTTTGAAATTCATTGCGATGCTAGTGGAATGGCATAGGAGGTGTGTTAACGCAAGAGAAGCGCCCCATAGCATACTTTAGTGGGAAACTTTCTGGAGCGCAACTCAATTACCCCATCTATGACAAAGAGCCATATGCTTTAGTGCGAGTTTTGCATGAATGGGAACATTACCTTCGCCCTCATGAATTTGTCATCCATACCGACCATCTAACGCTTAAGTATCTTAAGGGTCAAACTAAGTTGAACAAGCATCATGTTAAATGGAGTGAGTTTATTGAGTCATTTCCTTATGTCATCAAGTATATCAAAGGAAAGGAAAATGTTGTGGCGGATGCGCTTTCCCGTATATGCATGCTTGTTACTCAACTTGAATGGAATGTCATTGGCTTTGAGCATATAAAAGACTTGTATGAGCATGATCCTACCTTTTCTATTCCTTATGCCAAATGTTTGATGCATACATCTTGGGAATGCGGTTACATCAAAGATGGTTATCTTATGAGGGCTAACAAACTATGCATCCCCGAGTCTTCTCTTCGTTATTTGCTTTTGCAAGAATCTCATGGCGGAGGACTAATGGGACATTTTGGACGTGACAAGACATTTGCCACGCTCTCCAAGAACTACTTTTCGCCTAAGATGTTTCATGACGTCAACCACTTCACCAACCGATGCTCTACATGTCGCAAAGCTAAGTCTAAAGCTCAATCTCATGGACTCGATATGCCTCTTCAATTCCGTACCAACCATGGGAAGATATTAGCATGGATCTTGTGCTTGGTTTGCCTAGAACTAGAAATGGCAAGGATTCTGTTTTTGTCGTTGTGGACCGATTCTCCAAAATGGCTCACTTCATTCCTTGCAACAAGATAGACGATGCTTCACATGTTGCAAATTTGTTTTGTAGGGAAATCTTGCGCCTTCATGGAGTGCCAAAGACGATTGTCTCGGACCACGACGTCAAGTTCTTGAGTTACTTTTGGAAGACATTGTGTGCCAAGCTCGGAATCAAGCTTTTGTTCTCTTCGGCATACCATCCACAAACCGATGGCCAAACGGAGGTGACGAACCATACGCTCTCCACTCTACTACACGTGTTGATAAAGAAGAACATCAAGGAGTGGGAGTAGTGCCTACCTATCGCCGAGTACGCCTACAACCGTGCAAGACATTCGACTACCGGCAAGTCCCCCTTCGAGGTCGTCTACGGCTTCAACCCGTTGTCCCCATTGGACATTCTACCTCTACCACTACAAGAGCGCACAAACATGGACGCGAGTGCCAGAGTCAACTACCTCAAGAAGATGCATGAAGATACATGACATACCATCGAGCACCAAGTACAACGACTCGCGACCAAGATCAACGTCAACAAGCAACCCATGATATTCAACATTGGAGATCTTGTGTGGCCACACCTTCACAAGGAACGCTTCCCCAACGAGCGCAAGTCCAAACTCCTACCAAGAGCCGACGGACCCTTCAAGGTGCTTGCGCGATACAACAACAACGCCTAGAAGATCGACATCCCACGCGACAAGTACTCCGTGAGCGACATCTTCAACATCAAAGATCTCTCCCCTTACCATGGTGATGAGGATTTCGATCTGAGGTCGGATCTTTCCCAAGGGAGGGGAGATGATGCGGAGCATCCCGCGGTCATCCCCATGGACCTACCATCGTCTTACCAAGAGCCAAGAGGACCTATGACACGAGCACGAGCTACAGCTCTCAAGAACGAGGTGACTTCTTTCCTTAGTGATATCACATATGATCAACTCGAGACATGGCTACTACCTAAGTCTGATATGCTATGCATGATTAGGTGTCAAGAGGACCCTCCCGGAGATGTGCATGAAGACGGACAAGTCGCCAAGTCCATGGATGAAGAGAACCAACGGGAAGAGTCAAGAACACCTCCCAGGCCCCGGACATCCGGCCAGGACCCGGGACATCCGGCCCCTGGAGCATCCTCCTCAGCAGCCTCCTAGCCGCCCAACATCTACAGGCCCCGGATATCCAGCTCCAGCCCGGAAATCCGGCCAGAAGCCCGGACATCCGGCGCCACACACCTGAACCTACAGAAGCTGCCTCCACCAGCCCGGATATCCGGCCCTTCGGGAAGGCCCGGACATCCGGCCCGTCACCCGGACATCCGGCCCTGTCTGTCTGCGCACAGTAAAGGGCCGAAGCCCATGTACCCCTTCGCCCCCCTAGACTATATATACTCCTTCTCCTCCATCTTTCTAGGTTTAGCATTGGTTTAGCTCATATGTGAGATAGAGCATTGCTCATCCATACGGATCTGCTCCTCGAGAGAGACCGCGGCCCCTCTATGGAGATGATCCACATTGTATTCAAGACCCCCTCTCAAGTGGCCCCATCAAGACCTCCTCACGGAGAAGAACCGGTTACCCTTTGTATCGTCCTTTGTTGGATTTGGATCTTGAATCTTCCCTTGTGTTTCGAGGATCTAGCATATGTGTGACTATACCTTGTTGGTTTGAGAGTTCCTCGTGTGTTTTGCCTTGTGATTCCCCGTGTGTTCTTCGTGTTTTTAGTAGGGATCCGCTCCTTTCGTGAAAGATCGGCCATATAGGGTTCCACCCTACATCAACTCGGCAGCGCTCGCCCCCTTGCGCCCACTCTTGGGGTGAGCTCCGCGCCGGTGGCAAGCAGGGGAACCACGAAGACAGGGTTCTCACGAGGCCCTTCAAGACCGACTGAACGCAGCCCCCACTCATCGAAAGGGGGCATCTGCCTCGCGAACTCCACCCTGTTTGAGCAGCAGTACAAGAGACAACCCTCCTCCGGCATGTTGGCTGGCGACGGGTCGCCCGTCAGGACCTCGAGCACTTTTGTCGCACCTCGAGGGGAAGCCTGGACTCTTGGAGCCTCATACGGTCCTTGCTGCTGGACATGGCCCACATCGGTCGAGAATGGCGCTAGAGCAGAGCGACACGGCATCGGATGAACTCCTTCATCACCATGGGTGCAGTAACACCAAGACCCTTCATCCTCTTCAACCAGAGCCAGACGAAGGCAAGGCGTGGGTTAGCGAGCTTCTCGTGATCCCAACCGGAGCTAGGAACAGCGGGCGCCGACGGAAGCGAGAGCAGGGGCTGAGCACGCCGACGTCCACAAACACCCACCGCGTCCGGAACCCGCTCGTAGACGGTGGGAGCTCAAAGTCAATCCCTGAGCCGGTCGTCGCATCCGTGGCCTGGAAGCTCAGGCATCCCGAGCATTGCCAATGATCGGTCAGGTGCAGCGAGAAGAAGTGGTGTAGTAGGGCCATGGAAGGAGCAATTCCCACCATGGCCTCGCAGACAAAGGCGAAGACGGCAAGAAGAGCGACGGATTGGGCATCTAGGTGCAGCATATGGATTTGATAATGGGAAAGCACGGCGTTGAAGAAGGTGGAGAAAGGAGGAACCAGGCCAGCCCACAGGGCGTCAATGAAGAATTGGACCTCGGTGGCTGTCCTATCAACAGAGGCGTGGGATGCAGGCCAGGCCACCGTCTCCCCCCATTTGTTGAAGCCGGCGTCGAGCGCTAGGCGGACCTTGTCCATGGCTTCCTGGTTGAGCAACAACGACCGACCAACGGCAGGTTCAATGGCTGGAGGTGGCTCGGCTGAAGGCTGGGACTTCTTCCCCTTCTCCGTTCGGCTCGGCATCATGACGACGGGGAGGGCCAAGCTCAGGTCGGATTGGAA
The DNA here is from genome assembly GCF_018294505.1 of Triticum aestivum. Classification (NCBI taxonomy): domain Eukaryota; kingdom Viridiplantae; phylum Streptophyta; class Magnoliopsida; order Poales; family Poaceae; genus Triticum; species Triticum aestivum. The sequence goes on from NC_057808.1 coordinate 182,812,563, forward strand.
GAGGAGGTTGTTGTTTTGGGAAGGCGGAAGAGTTGGGGAAGTGCGTCACCAGCATGAGGGAATAACTGTGTAGGTCATGGTGGCCGCCTAGCCAGGCGGATATCAAGGCTGCATGGGGAAGCGGGGACGCCCACGTCCCGTTAATCGCCACGCGTCAACTGAGGCCGCAGGCTGTTGGGGCCCACGGTGCTCCGCTTGCCTCTTGGCTTCGCCTCAAAGCCAAGTCCGAGCGCGCCTTGGGCCCGGGGGCTACCGTCGGCGTCCTGGGAACGGGGGTCCCCAGACTTGCCTGCCTGCGGCCCATAGCGTGGCTCCACTAGCGGCCTGGTACGGCCCATCTTCATCAACAAACACTCAAGACCCTCGCAAGGGGCCAAGCCTCATGAGGCGGACGACGCAAGACCTCCTCGAGGGCGGCCTCACTAGGCTGGCTCGCGAGGGGCGGAGAGATCAAGGCGAGGGGCACCTCACGAGGTTCCTGTGACACGAGCCATGACGACCAAGGCCAGGCGGGCGCCATGCGGGCACCAGCGCGCAGTGTACTCGTTTCCTCTTTGGTGTTAAAGAGGCAAGTGCAGGCGAGGAGTCTCGTGGCGTCAGGCAAAGGTTTCCATATCGGTGCAACAAGACCAAGACCAGTAGGACGGCAGGACGGAGGTCACCGTGGAGCCCAGGACGGCGTCACCACCAGAGCCTTTGGCAGGCGAACACCACCTTTAGTCATGATAACTTGTACTGGTTGTCTCCCTTCAAATTTGGCCGTTGTTGGATCCCTTCCCGCCTACATTTGGGGAGAGGACCAGGGCCTCTATAAATAGGACTAGCCACCACAGTAGGAGGCAACTGATCTGGATTGAATCATATCATCCCCAACCACACAAGCTCACCGAGCTCAAGAACACCTCTCCTCAGGAGCCTGTTCTTCCCTTGTACTTGTTCGTCCTCAGCCCAAGGGGCAATCTACCACACCACACTAGAGTAGGGTATTACACCACATTGGTGGCCCGAACCAGTACAAACCATGTGTCCTTTGTTCTTCGGGTTCGATGCGCCGAGCCTTGGGATCGTGGGGAGTGGGTGAGCTAGGGAAGGGAGAGATCTTCGTGCGCACCCCAGTGTTCGAACCTTGAGGGTTTCGCCGGAACCCGAAATCCGACAGACACCATATGAGATATGGACTGCGAAGAGTCATAGTTTGTCTTTCCTGAAAATTTGGGGATGTGAAGCATATGTCAAGCGACTCCCGTCGGATAAGCTCACACCCAAATCGGACAAGTGCATATTCATGGGATATCCAAGGGAAACCTTGGGATATTGCTTCTACAACTGTGAAGAGGGCAAAGTGTTTCTCGCTCGACATGGAATTTTCCTTGAGAAAGAGTTTCTCAATCGGAAGGCTAGTGGGAGGATGGTCCGACTAGAAGAAATTTGAGAACCACACAGGGACGTTTCGGTAGGTGATACTGTCACACCAGAGTTAGTTAGGGAACCCGTAGTGGAATCGATGCCGGTTCCATGAAGGTCGGAAAGGCTGCGAATTTGCATGACTGCAATGTGTCCTTGTTGGAGAACAACGAGCCGACTACGTATGCGGAAGCGATAGGGACCTTAATCCGAGTTATGGCTTGAGGCCATGAGATCCGAATTAAAGTCCATGGATGCCAATCAAGTTTGGAATTTGGTTGATCTGCCAGATGGCATTCAAGCCATTGAGTGCAAGTGGATTTCTAAGAAGAAAACTGATATTGACGGAAATGTCACAGTTCATAAGGCTCGACTTGTCGCTAAAGGTTATGGACAAGTTCAAGGAGTTGACTACGATGAGACATACTCACCGGTAGCGATGCCAAAATCAATTCGGATCATTCTTGCTATAGCAGAATATTTCGACTACGAGATATGGCAGATGGATGTCAAAATGGCTTTCCTTAATGGAAATTTAATCGGGGATGTGTATATGACACAGCCTGAGGGTTTTGTCAATCCAAAGAAGTCTAGCATGGTATGTAAGCATCTCGGAATTGGAACATTCATTTTAATGAAGCGGAGAGTTTGGCTTCATCAAGAACGACTGTGATCATTGTGTATTCAAAAAGGTTAGTGGGAGCTCAATCACATTTCTGATCTTATATGTGGATGACATATTATTGATTGGAAACGATGTTCAAATGCTTGAATCTGTCAAGGACTCATTAAAAAATTGTTTTTCTATGAAGGAATTTGGAGAAGCAGCTTACATTTTGGGAATCAAGATCTATAGAGATAGATCGAGAAGGCTTATTGGATTAAGCCAGAGTGCGTATATTGGCAAGGTGTTGAAGTGGTTCAACATGCAAGATGCCAAGCAGGGTTTCTTGCCCATGTCACATGGCATTAGTCTTAGCAAGACTCAGAGTCCTTCGACTCCTGATGAGCGAAGACGCATGGATGGGATTCCGTATGCTTCGGCTATTGGGTCCACCATGTATGCTATGGTATGTACTTGTCTTGATGTTAGCTTTGCTCTCAGTGTGGTGGGCAGATACCAGGCTGATCCAGGTGAGAGTCACTTGACAGCGGTTAAGAATATCCTTAAGTACTTGAGAAGGACTAAGGATATGTTCCTAGTTTATGGAGGTAAGGATGAGCTCGTTGTAAAGAGTTACACCGATGCTAGTTTCCAAACTGATAGGGATGATAGTCAATCGCAATCGGGTTTGTGTTCATTCTGAATGGAGGTGCAGTGAGATGGAGGAGTTCCAAGCAAGATACGGTAGCTGATTCTACAACAAAGGTCGGGTACATCGCGGCTTCTAAACTGCAAAAGAAGGTGTTTGGGTGAAGAATTTTATTTTTGATCTTGGTGTGGTTGAGGGCGCGTCTAATCCATTGGACCTCTATTTGTGATAATAGTGGTGCCATTGCGCAAGTCAAGGAACCACGGAACCATCATAAAACCCAACACACTCAGGCGTTTTAACCTTATTCGCGACATTGTCGAAAGAGGTGATGTAAACATATGCAAGGTACACACAGATGCAAATGTTGTTGATCCATTGACGAAGCCTCTCCCACGGTCGAAGCATGAGGCGCACATGAGCTCCATCGGCATACGGTGCCTAAATGATTGACTCTAGTGCAAGTGGGAGACTGTTGGAGATATGCCCTAGAGGCAATCATGTGATGATGATATTTCTATATGTATTCATGAGCCCTTTGTATTGTCCATGAACATCATCAATGATATGTATCCATAAGTATGTGACTTGTTTGTGGAACTATGTATTGTATGATGATTGTTCTAATGGTCCCTAGTTGATAAGCTTATGTGGACACATATCCTGGACTAGTATACGACTCGGTTGATAACTATGTTTCACAAGTCATGCACATGAAGATGTGATACGTCTCCAACGTATCTATAATTTTTGATTGTTCCATGCTATTATATTATCCGTTTGGATGTTTAATGGGCTTTAATATGCTCTTTTATATTATTTTTGGGACTAACCTATTAACCGAAGGCCCAGTGCCAGTTTCTATTTTTTTGCCTATTTCAGTGTTTCGCAGAAAAGGAATACCAAAGGAATCCAAACTGAATGAAACCTTCGCGATGATCTTTCTTGGAACAAACGCAATCCAGAAGACTTGGAGTTGAAGTCTGGAACTCCGCGAGGCAGCCACGAGGCAGGTAGGCTCAGGGAGGGTAGGTGCGCCCCCCACCCTCGTGGTCCCCACGGAGCTCCACCGACGTACTTCTTTCGCCTATATATACTCTTACACCCTAAAAACACCAGGGGGAACCATGAAACCACTTTTCCACCGCCGCAACCTTCTGTACCCATGAGATCCCATCTTGGAGCCTTTTTCGGCGATCTGCCGGAGGGGGAATCGATCATGGAGGGCTTCTACAACAACACCATAGCCTCTCCGATGAAGCGTGAGTAGTTTACCACAGATCTTCGGGTCCATAGTTATTAGCTAGATGGGTTCCTCTCTCTCTTTGGTTCTCAATACAAAGTTCACCTCGATGTTCTTGGAGATCTATTCGATGTAATGCTTTTTGCGGTGTGTTTGCCGAGATCCAATGAATTGTGGATTTATGATAAAGATTATATATGAATATTATTTGGTTCTTCTCTGAATTCTTATATGCATGATTTGATGTCTTTGCAAGTCTCTTCGAATTATCGGTTTAGTTTGGCCTACTAGATTGATCTTTCTTGCAATGGGAGAAGTGCTTAGCTTTGGGTTCAATCTTGCGGTGTCCTTTCCAAGTGACAGTAGGGGCAGGAAGGCACGTATTGTATTGTTGCCATCGAGGATAAAAAGATGGGGTTTATATCATATTGCTTGAGTTTATCCCTCTACATCATGTCATGTTGCTTAATGTGTTACTCTGTTCTTATGAACTTAATACTCTAGATGCATGCTGGATAGCGCTCGATGTGTGGAGTAATAGTAGTAGATGCAGAATCGTTTTGGTCTACTTGACACGGATGTGATGCCTATATTCATGATCATGCCTAGATATTCTCATAACTATGCGCTTTTCTATCAATTGCTCGGCGGTAATTTGTTCACCCACCGTAATATATGCTATCTTGAGAGAAGCCACTAGTGAAACCTATGGCCCCCGGTTCTATTTTACATCATATTAGTTTTCCATCAACTTGCCAATTTCTGTCGTCGTTTATTTTGCAATCTTTACTTTCCAATCTATACAACAAAAATACCAAAAATATTTATCTTATTATCTCTATTAGATCTCACTTTTGCGAGTGACCGTGAAGGGATTGACAACCCTATTATCGCGTTGGTTGCAAGGTTCTTGTTTGTTTGTGCAGGTACTAGGTGACTTGCGTGTAAACTCCTACTGGATTGATACCTTGGTTCTTAAAAACCAGAGGGAAATACTTACGCTACTTTGCTGCATCACCCTTTCCTCTTCAAGGGAAAACCAACACATGCTCAAGAGGTAGCAAGATGCTAAACCGATAGTATGGGCTCGGGGTTGGAGATCATCGAGTCGGAAAGACCCACTTTGAGACGCAGCGAGATATAGTCATCTGTTAGTCTCAAGTACAATGTTTATGCCATGTCCTAGACCTGAGGTCCTCACATGTTCTCGGGATGAGGATTGACTCACTTAGGGTCTATCAAACGCTACTCCGTAACTGGGTAGTTATAAAGGTAGCTTTCGGGTGAGTCATGAGACATGCCGTGAGATATGGTTAACCAACATGGGATTTGCCCCTCCTATTTGGAGAGTTATTCTCACGGTCCTCTCGAGTGAACAGATTCGAAAAGCATGGCCATGCGACTTGGGTTAAGTGCTAACCCAGTTCGGGAATCTATATCACAGTTTCGAGAAGAGACGTATGTCGGATGTGGGGTCCCGGCAAACCCTTAAGGTTTGAACTCTGGGGTGCACGCGAAGTCTTTCCCTCCTACCGATCCATGCCCTAGCTCCCTAAGATCTCACGGACGAACTCGACGAACTCGCAACACAGAAAGACACGAGCTTTATACTGGTTCGGGCCACCGTTGTGGTGTAATACCCTACTCTAGTGTGGTGGTGGTGGATTGCCTCTTGGGCTGATGATGAACAGTACAAGGGGAAGAACAACCTCCTGAGGTTGAGGTGTTCTTGTGCTCGTCCAGCTTGTGTTGGTGAGATGCCTCTGAGTGAGTTGTCCCCTATGGTGGTGGCTAGCTCTACTTATATAGGCCCTGGTCCTCTTCCCAAATATTGAGCGGGAGGGGAGCCAACAACGGCGGGCAAATTTGAAGGGGGACGGCTAGTACAAGCTATCCTGACAAAAGTGGTCTTCGCCTGCGAAAGGCTCTGGTGGTGACGCCGTCTTGGGCTCCACGATGACCTCCGTCCTGCCGTCCTTCTGGTCTTGGTCTCATTGCACCAATAAGGCAACCTTTGCCTGATGCCTCGGTACTCCTCGCCTGCGCTGGCCTCCTTAGCACCAAAGAGGAAACAAGGACGCTGCACACGCTGGCGCCCGCCTGGTCTCGATCGTCATGGCTCATGTCACGAGAGCCTCATGAGGTTTGCCCCGCCTTGATATCTCCGCTCCTCGTGAGCCTACCTGGCCAGGCCACTCCTGAGGAGGTCTTGCGTCGTCCGCGTCGCGAGGCTTGGCCCCTCGCGAGGGTCTTGGATGCCTCGCTGATGAAGATGGGCCGTACGGCCCGCTGACTTAACCACGTCGTGGGCCGCATGAAGGCAAGTCTGGGGACCCCCGTTCCCAGAACGCCGACAGTAGCCCCCAGGCCCAAGGTGCGCTGGGGCTTGGCTTCGTGGCAGGGCCAAGGGTCAAGTACGGAGCACTGCGGGCCCCAAAAGCCTGCGGCCTCGGTTGACGCGTGGCGGTTGATTGGACGTGGGCGTCTCCGCTTCACCACGAAGCCTTTGAATCCGCCTGGCTATGCGGCCCCCGTAACCTACATAGTTTTACCTCCGTTGTCTGCACCTTGCTTCCCCAATCTCCCTACTTCCTCAAGACTTTGCTTCTCTTCTCCAATCTGACCTGCCCTCCACCCGCTTCGCTGCCATGTCGCCGAAACAAGTAGATAAGGGAAAGAAGCCCTTGTCTTTAAGCGCTCCTCCGGCCGTCGAGCCGGCGCTAGGTCGATCCCGAGTGCTCAACGACGAGGCCATGGACAAGGTGCATCCGATGCTTGCTTTCACCTTCAACGAGTGTAGAGAGACGGTGGCTTGGCCTGCGTCTCGCACTCGCATGGCGCGGGCGGCCACTGAAATCCAATCTTCATAGATGCCTTGTGGGCTGGCCTGATTCATCCCTTCTCCGCCTTCTTCAACGCGGTGCTCGAGCACTATCAGATCCACATGTTGCACCTTGACCCTCAATCAGTGACTCTTCTCGTCGTCTTCGCCTTCGTGTGCGAAGCCATGGTGGGCGTCGCCCCTTCTGTGGCCCTCATCCGCCATTTCTTCTCATTGCATCTGATCGACCCTCAGCAAAGCTCGGGGTGCGCGAGCTTCCAGGCCGTGGCCGCGACTGCGGGCGCGGGGGTTGACTTCGAACTTCCTTCATCCACGAGCGAGTTCCGTACACGGTGGGTTTCTTGTTGACGCCGGCGTGCTCAGCCCCCTGCTCCAAGCTCCGGCGGGGCCTGCTGTTCCAAACTCTGGCTGGGGCCATCAGAAGATCACGAGCCCCCGACTCGCACCCGTCTGGTTCAGGTTGGGGAAGCTGAAGGAGCGAGGCGTGACCGTGCCTATGGTGGTGAAGGAATTCGTCAAACGCCGGGTTGCTCCGCTTCAGCGCCACTCCCGCCCGATGTGGACCTTGCTCAAGAGTTAGGACCATATGAGGTTTCAGGAGTCTGGGCTCCCTCTCGGGACGCGGCAAACAGTGCTCAAGGTCCTGACGGGCGTCCCTTTGCCGGCCGAACTGCCTGGGAAGAATTGCCTGCGGTACCGCTGCAAGAACAAGAATGAATTTGTAGAGAGCATGCCTCTCTTCGATGAGTGGGGGTTGCACCCACTCGGCCTGATGGGGTCCCGCGAGAAGCCCGTGGACGTGGTTCCCTTCCTTGCCGCCGGTGCCGAGCTCGCCCCAGGTGAAGGTGCAGGAGGGCGAGCTCCGACGGGGGCCGGTGGCTCGAGCGTAGTGGAGCATATGCTGAGTGGTGATCCTGGGGCGTCGTCCTCGAGGGCTTGCGACCCCTCTCCTGAGGCGTCGGTCACTGAGGAGACGCGGCATGCGTCTCCCGAGGCCAAGGCTCCAGGAGCCTCGGGAGGTTCTGGTGAGATGGCGCATGTCTGTTCGCCGCAACCGGGCACCCCTAAAGCTGTCCTCCCCAGCTCTTCTTCGGCCCCGCTGCGCACCGGCCGTCACGTCCAGCGCTTCGGTCGTCTCTGCGTTGACTTCGAGGAGCTCTGCAAGAGGAAAGGATCCCCTAGCGGCAGCAATATTTTTGGGCCGTTGAAGCGACGGAAGTACATCGCCATTGACGTGTAAGTATCTTATTGTCGTGGCTTCTTGCGTGCAGTCTTCTTATCCTGACGTCAATCCTTCAGGGCTCCTCCCGTTGAAGCTGTTACGTCTCCTGAGGAGCGGCCTCCCCTTCCTCGACTCCCCCATCGTCCTCAAGCATTCCTGGTCCGCCTGCCGCTCCTGGAGCAGGGTCGGTTGAGGGAGCGTTTCTGCCTTTGGGGCGCGCTGAGCCTGCGGCTTTATTGCCCCTCCCCCACGGTTTGGTGTGGAGCTTGGCGGGCGTGCCCAAGACCCCTCCTTTGGTCATGGACAATAGCTGGTTGGCTCCGGCCTTTGGTTCCTCTTCGAGCAGCGAGCCCCGATTGGCTCGGGCTCCTCGCGAGGACTGGTTGACGTCAGGTGCGGCGCCAGCCCCCAGCCCCCTGCCGAGAGGTGGTGCGCTGCTTGGCGCCCCGCCCGCAGCCCCCGTGGTGGAGGACGAGGTGAGCCGAGCGTTTCAGCTCGAGCGCGGGCGGAGCGTAGTTCGTCATGAGCTCTTCCAGGAGGCAATGGGCGCAATGAGCCGACTTGGTGAAGAGCTCGCGGGTGTCGACTCGCGCCTTGAGGCTGAAGGTCTTTGATTGGTGGAGGAACGGCGCAAGCTGAGGGTGGCTATCAATCTTGGCCGCTACCAGCGTGATCTTGACAACGCGAAGGCTGAGGCGTCTCTTAAGGTTTCCTGCGAGGCTTGCTCCCGAGCCTCGGAGGAGGCTCTTGAGGCCGACCGCCGTCGCGAGGCCACAGAGAAGCGCGCGTGGGAGCTCCACACCTGGAGGGCGTCCCTAGAGCAGCAGGTGGAGGCGCGCAGAGCCGCCCTTGCATCGCTGAGGGGGACGTATGTCGAGGAGGAAGAGGTCCGGAAGCGCGCGGAGGCGTTGGCGCTGTAGGCCGTGGAGCGCAGCCTCGAGCTTGAACAATTGGAGACGAGGGAGCGCCAAGTCACCCAAACAAAAGATGCCATCAGGGTTCGTGAGGCCAGGGTCCAGGAGGAGGTGGACCGCCGGGTGGCCGAGGTTCGCGCAGAACTGGAGGGAAGGTATGACTAGAAGCTGAAGCTTGCAGGTACGGAGGGTGCGGATAGGGCTGCTGCCCTTAGGCCCAGGTTGGACGAGGCTGAGAGGCGTGCGGAGGCCATGTCTGCCGCCCTGGTCATGGCGCAGGCGGACTTGGCCTCCACCCACGCCGAGCTGCTTTCTCTCCGAAAGCGGGTTGATGACGCCGAGGCCGTCGCACGGCAAAACAAGGCGGAAGTGCTCCAAAGTCGGACGCTGGAGCGCGAGCATGCTCCTATGCTTCAAGATCTCCAGAACAGGGCCAACACCGCCCTGGGCTACATCTGCGACGAGAATGCTCCTACCCCCCATTCGAATGACTATGCTAGCCACCTGACCTTCTTCTCCGACGTGGTGACGCGCCTGGAAGCTCGGTCTGACAGGGCTCGTCGGCTCGTGGAGGAGAGAAGTCGGGGCCTGCTCGGGCGCGCGTTCTCCCGCGTCTTCAGCCACCTCAGGAACACTTTCCCCGACTTCGACTTCGACGCCGCCATTGCCCCCGTACCGCAGGCCATCCGGGGCGAACTGGCGCGGTGGGTGGAGGACAACGTGGACGCGCTAGTCAGAGCCTTTGCCACTGATGACGATGCGGTGGTGGTCGCTGCTGACAAAGGCGACGTGGTTGATGACGGCGACGGAGGCGTCGCCGAAGGCGGCGATGGTGCCGACGAAGACGATGACAACGTGAGTGATGCGTCCGAGGGCGATGTAGCGACTGACATATCTGATTGATCCCATGTCCCCCTGTCGTTTTACCCTGTAGGCAAAAACTCGGGCGTGGCCCTTGGAAAACTTGTCAAAGCATTTTAAGAGGGGGAGTCCCTCATGTAAGCAGGTTGCGGCCTTTACTTTCTTATGCGGTATTGAATCTGTGCCCTCGTGGACTCATGAGTCCGGGGGCGAGTTCCCTGTCGTGGTTTACCTTAGTCGGCACCAGCCTCGAGCTGGGTCACGAGGCTACGAGTTTCTGAGAATCCTACGGAGCTTGTCGACCTGTCATAAGTGGCCCCGCAAGAGGCAAGCGCCAGTTGCAGCGTTAGCGCGCGATCGGCGCACGTGTGCTACGCGCAGTCCCGCTCGCGAGGGGCTCGTGAGGGGAAGGCGACAGACATGAGTCCCAGACTAAACGAAATCCAGAAAGCAAGAAACTGTTCGAACGAGAAGAGGCACCCCCCGCGCACATCGACAATAAACTCGGCTTCAACTTAAATCCAGATCCAGAAAGCAAAGCTACAGAAAGAGAGATCCAAAGCAAATGGCCGCGTCTGGCACCTAGTCTAGTCTTCTGGTCTTCAAGTCTTCTCACCAGCGCAGAGCTAAGTGCCGCCACCAGGCGTGGGAGGGAGCCCCAGGGCCGGAGGCCGGCACCCCTGAGACTCTGGGGCGTGTACAACCCCAACTCATTATTACGTGAGAGTGTCACGGGCGGCGAGCTTCACATGCACTGGGCCTTCTTCACAGGTACCGGCCTTGCTTCATATCGCCAGACGAGGGCCCCACCTTGCTCCACCCTCGATCACCTTTGAGCTGACCGGCAACCTGGATGACACAAAGGGGGGAAAGGGGACGCTAGCGGTGCCCTCGGCGACCACAGGTCCTCTGCCGGGGGAAGGGTCGTCAAAGCCTCCCCGGCAGAGGGCCTACCTCCGGGTGTCCCCTAGCTTCACGCACCGTGGGGAGGGGCTGGCTCCCGACCCCTCTCCTGCAGCCCCCAACACGATCCCCCCGCTGGCAGGGAGGCCGCCAAGCTAGGGCCGCCAGCCGTTGTGGTGATCTGTTCCTCCTGCGACTCATGGTTAGCGTAAGCTTGCTCCTGAGGGATAAGGGGTACCCTGCAGTGGTCGTTGCACACGCGGTCGTGGCGGTTCCCCGACGGCTCCTGGAAGGCTTCGACTCCTAGCGCCCCTTCTTCCCAATCTTCTCCAACGAACGAGCCGGGGTCGTCCTCCGGTGTGTACTCCTGGTCCGTCATGCGGGGCACGTAGGCTTCCGGGGCTGTTACCCCGAACACCTCGCTGTAGTGCCCCACACTCCATGTTGCCCGGCCCAGCGTGGCATCCTGAGGATAGTAGCGTGGCATCTCGCCGGGACCATGGGGGGCGACGCTTGTGCCCGTGCTTGTCGCGGGTGGTATGGGGCGACGGAGCCCCCGGCGCCACCGGCCGCGCTGGTGTTGACGAAGCCCCCATGCGCGCCCGACGGGGCGTGGTTGCACCGAGGCCCACCAGGAGACCCCGTAACGGCCTGAGAAGGGAGTCGATAGCAGAACGGCGGCACTCCCGAGGCTGCCGCGTCCAGCAGCTTAGCAACGCGTTCCAGCAGCGCGTCCCGGCTGCTCTCATTCAGCCGGCACCGCAGCAGCTCCCTTGCCACGGTGAGTGCCGCCCGCATGTTTGCCTGCTCTCGCCGTGAGTGCGGCGCCATTGCCGCGGCGTGGCTTGCTGCCCTTGCAGCGGCTCGTACCTATCGTGGAGTGAGGGAGGACGACGCCTGGCCGCGCCGCCCGCGCCCCGCAGCGTTGGATGACGCCCGCACCGCCTGGAGCGCGGGGTCGAGGTCTTCATGAGCAGGCGTCGTCGGCCGGGCCGGCCAGGCTGCCCAGCGGTCGGAGTCAGCTCTTGGGTTGCCGGACATCTCGACCGTGTAGCGTTGGCAAGTCGATTGTCGAGGAAGAAGCTCCGGCGCACCCCTACCTGGCGCACCAAATGTCGGATGTGGGGTCCCGGCAAACCCTTAAGGTTCGAACTCTGGGGTGCGCGCGAAGTCTTTCCCTCCTATCAATCAACGCCCTAGCTCGCTAAGATCTGATGGACGAACTCGACGAACTCGCAACACAGGCAGACACGAGGTTTATACTGGTTCGGGCCACCGTTGTGGTGTAATACCCTACTCCAGTGTGGTGGTCGTGGATTGCCTCTTGGGCTGATGATGAACAGTACAAGGGGAAGAACAGCCTCCTGAGGTTGAGGTGTTCTTGTGCTCGTCCAGCTTGTGTGGGTGAGATGCCTCTGAGTGAGTTATCCCCTACGGTGGTGGCTAGCCCTACTTATATAGGCCCTGGTCCTCTTCCCAAATATTGAGCGGGAGGGGAGCTAACAACGGCGGGCAAATTTGAAGGGGGACAGCTAGTACAAGCTATCCTGACAAAAGTGGTCTTCGCCTGCGAAAGGCTCTGGTGGTGACGCCGTCTTGGGCTCCACGATGACCTTCGTCCTGGCTTCCTTCTGGTCATGGTCTCGTTGCACCAATAAGGCAACCTTTGCCTGATGCCTCGGTACTCCTCGCCTGCGCTGGCCTCCTTAGCACCAAAGAGGAAAAAAGGACGCTGCGCGCGCTGGCGCCCGCCTGGCGCCCGCCTGGTCTCGATCGTCATGGCTCACGTCACAAGAGCCTCGTGAGGTTTGCCCCGCCTTGATATCTCCGCTCCTCGTGAGCCTGCCTGGCTAGGCCACTCCTGAGGAGGTCTTGCATCGTCCGCCTCGTGAGGGTCTTGGATGCCTCGCAGATGAAGATGGGTCGTATGGCCCGCTGACTTAGCCACGCCGTGGGCCGAAGGCAGGCAAGTCTGGAGACCCCCGTTCCCAGAACGCCGACAACGTCGAGCTATCACAAGGGTGACAAGTACTCGCCTTGAGCTTGACAACAAATATCGTGAGGCAAAAGGAATGTTGCATATGACACATTGTGGAGGTTCGTAAAATTACTTTACGCACACATAGGAGTTGGCACGTTCTGTTGGGAGCCGCTACCAACTATCGACTCTGGTCGTGTCTATGTGTACGTGAACCTATTGGGTCACACACTTAAGGGGCTGCAGCCCATTCAGATTGGATCCAAGTGGAAAATGGATGTGGACTCCTACTGGGCTCAAGTGTTGAGCCCACCTCAGACGTCTATATAAAGGGGAGTGGGCGCACCACTTAGGGTTGATCTTTTTCTCACCCTGGTTAGCCGCCGCCACTCCCCACGCCCATGCCGCGCGACCGGACCTAGCAGTCCGCCGCTCGACGCTGCTCCCTATACGTGTGGATACCTTGGAGGCATCGCATCTGCGGTGCTTGGACGAACTGTTTGAGGGAACCGCGTGGTGCCGTTCATGGGAGATCACCATTCGCGGGTCTTCGCTGTTCGCAGGAGATCGGCAACGTGAGGAGGAGACGGCCGAGAGATCAACTACACGCATCACCAACTATAGTTCTGCTGTGGTGACTGCGCGTCTAGTGGTAAACCCGATCTCGTAATCTATTTCCAACAGCATGATCTTGGGTGTGCGGTAGAAAATTTTATTTGGTGGTAGCGTAGCGCACCGCATGTTCCAACACATTGATGCAAATGAAGACTACTTCCCCCACGTTCATGAGAACTTCGGATTGACAGGTGTTGATGCTTTTGCAGGACAAAAGCTAACCGAGTGGAATGATGAAATGGTGATGCAGTTTTACACCACTTCACACTTGTATCCAGATGGAAAGATCATGTGGATGACTGAGGACACTAGATACCAGTCATCAATCTCAGAGTGGGTTGCTCTTATCAATGCCCGAGTAGAAGGAGAGAATGACATTGATGTATATGGCAAACCCATGATGGATCACAACACTATGGCTCACATGTACAAGGCCATTCCTTATGAAGCATTGGATACTCACAAGTTTGGCTAGATATACTTTCTGCTTGCTGGCTTGGCCACTACAAACTATATCTTGAGTCATACTTTGTTGCCTAAGTCTGGAGATGATAGAATGATCCGTGGCCACTCCATCAACCTGCTGCATTTGTTTGATATACCACAGAAGTTCAAGGTCATGAGCCTGATTGTTGAGACAATCAAATGGATAGTTGCTGATCAAAAGAGGTCTTGTGGATATGCACCCCACATACAAATGCTTATAAACTCCAAGATTGGAACTAGGACATATTTTCATCAAAGAGAGCACCTTCCTCTTCGGCCAGAATTTGAGGATAATAAAGTGGTGACTGATGCTTCCCATCCAACTTCAGTTGAGGCCCAAGAGAAGGTTGAGAAAGCAAAGGTAGCTAAAGCAGCAAAGGCAGCAAGTGCTCCAAATGCATCCATTGTGAATCTCAAGACCAAGCAACATCAACTGACATATCTGCTGGAAGCAACTATGAGGATTGAGCGAAGTTTTGCCAACTTAAACAAGAATCAAGAGAGCCTATAGCGGATAGTGGAATATAAGATGTATAATGTTGATGTCAAGGTCACAGAGATCCAATCCATTGTTGGGAAGATGAGAGATGATGCTAAGAACAGGGATGATGGACCTACCACTGACATATTCCAGACAGTGCCTAGGGCACAAAGGTCTACTATTGAGCCAGTTGCAGACACAAGGCCTACTCACTCTGCTCCTGCCGCCACTACCATAGTGCCACAACCAGTGTCAACTCCACCTGCTCAATAGACATCAGCTGAAGCATTTGCAGAAGCCCTTCTCTCAACGCCGTCTATGCACACCGGAGCAACAAGCCAGAAGACCCCTTCAGGAGCTCCTGGAGATCATGCCTAGAGTGACATATAGCACTATATGTTCTCAAACTGTTTTGTAACTTATTACCATAGGGGGAGGAAGTGTATAGATCATAGGCTGAGAGAGAGAGAGAGTCTTTTGTTTCCTTGTTGGTTTTTATTGCATTGCTACTTCGTTTGGTTTGTGCTACTTATTGTGTTATGCTCATGAGATACTATGTGTGTTTATGTGTTTGATCATACTACATTTAATGTGTGCTTGTATGCCTATCTCTATGATTGTTTATGTATGGTCATTCACTTGTATATTTGGTGCTGCGTGCATGTTATTCCACTCCTATCATTTTCTGTGCTCCACCAAGATGTATGTGACCCATGATTGTAATCGATTGTGCATTTACATTCAAACGCAAATTTTAAATAATGCACAAACTTAGGGGGAGCTCTTGCTTATCACATACTTCTCAAAGCGACAATGTATTTCATTCATTTTATCATTTGTGGAAGCTTTGATCTATATGTTGTCATGAATTACCAAAAAGGGGGAGATTGAAAGTGCAACTAATCCCTGGGGGGTTTTGGTAATTCATAACAACATATAGCTCATTGAACAAATATCCATTCAAGATAAATATTTCAGGAAGTTCAATGAATGGCATGGCATTGACTAGAGATGTGGACCCCTCAAAATGCTAAGGACATATATTGGCAAAAGCTCAAGACTCTCCATCTTGATTTTAATGATCCAAAATCACATTGAGTCCATAGGAGAGCCAATACTATTAAAAGGGGATGAGGTGTTGTTTAATGGCTTGCTTGCACAAATGCTTAGTGATATTCCTCCAAAACCCTCAACCACTTTCTCCATCCAAATATGTCAAAACTCTAAACTCCAACTCGGCCCCACCGATTATTTCTATCCGGCGTCACCGAGTTCATATGACATAGCCACAGACAGAAACCCTAGCAGTTTTGTCTCACCGAGGTCTTGGTCTCAATGAGATGGCCCTGAGAACTCACTCATATCAGTTGCAATTATTTCAGTCTCACCGAAATTGCAATCGGTCTCACCGAGATGGCTTGACCAATTCTCTGTTGCCTGATTGCTTCACTTTGGTCTCACCGAGTTGATGCAACCGGCACCACCGAGATGTGGTTTGCCCTAAGCCCTAGCACATCGGTTCCACCGAGTTGTTCCAGTCAGTCCAACCAAGATTCCTAACGTTCACATTTTGAAATAATCGGTGCCACCGAGTTTAATCATTCGGTCTCACCGAGATGTGTCAAATGTGTGTAATGGTTGGATTTTGTATGGAGGCTATATATACCCCTCCACCCCTTCTCCATAGGTGAGAGAGCCATCAGAATGTGCCTACACTTCCCCCATACATTTTTTGAGAGAGAACCACCTACTCATGTGTTGAGATAAAGATATACCAATCCTACAACAACAATCTTGATTTCTAGCCTTCCCCAAGTTGCTTTCCACTCAAATGATGTTTCCACAATAGCCAAATCTGAGAGAGAGAGTTGAGTGTTGGGATTTGAAGCACAAGATAAAGGAGTTCATCATCAACACACCATCCATTACCTTTTGGAGAGTGGTGTCTCCTAGATAGGTTAGGTGTCGCTTGGGAGCCTACGTCAAGATGTGGAGTTGAACCAAGAAGTTTGTAAGGGCTAGGAAATCGCCTACTTCATGAAGATTACCCGAGTGAGGCAAGTCCTTCATGGGCGATGGCCATGGTGGTATAGACAAGGTTGCTTCTTCGTGGGCCCTTCATGGATGGAGCCCTTCGTGGACACGCGTAGTCGTTACCCACCGTGGGTTGAAGTCTCCATCAATGTGCACGTGTGATAGCATTACCTATCGGAACCATGCCAAAAATCTCTGTGTCTCCATTATGTTGGCCTTCCCAAAACCCTTCCCTTTACCTTCCTATGCAATGTTTTACTTTCCGCTGCTATACTCTTAGAATTGCATGTGTAGGTTGATTGCTTGACTTGTGCAAATTGCTAAAATCTGCCCACAACTAAAATTGGGAAAAGGTTAGATTTTTATTGGGTCAAGTAGTCTAATCACCCCCCTCTAGACATAATTTTGATCCTACACTAGATATTTAATGACGGACGGTGGTTCACACTTCATTCATGGTGCTTTTCGTAAACTTCTTGCTAAATATGATGTTAACCATAGAATTGCATCTCCTTATCATCCCTAGTCTAGTGGTCAATCATAATTAAGTAATAGGGAAATAAAGCTGACCTTGCAAAAGACTGTCAACAGATCTAGGAAGAATTGGTCCAAGAAACTTGATGATGCACTATGGGCTTATACAACTGCTTATAAAAATTCGATGGGTATGTCTCCACATAAAATGGTTTATGTAAAAGCATGTCATTTACCTCTTGAATTAGAACATTGTCGGGGTACACAAACAAGGGTGTATGTTTCCCCCTGACTTGTGCATGGACAGCAAACCACATGCCGAAGAGCAGGATTGCAGCATCCAAGACCAGACCAAGCAAGAAAGATCAGGTCTTTGAGGAATCAGAGTGCGGATCAAGAAGACCAAGTCAAGCCAAAGGAAGCAAGATATCACTAAGGAAAACCTCCCTTGCTAGCCAGGCGATCCTGGCGAGGTCTAGGTTAAACCGAAGACAAGCCCCAAGACCGTCCCTGCAGGCCTGCCGGGCCCTATGAAGGCAAACTGCCCCGCCAAGGCTTCACTTCTCCTCCTCACAGCGACGCAAGTCATCGATCGGTGCGGTGTTAAACCCCAAGTGACTACGTGGTTGTTTCTTACCACATGGCAGCCACTTGCTATGGAAATCACCTCCAAATGACACCCGTCCAGAAACTTGTCAAGTAGGTAGGAGAGAAGCTGGCCAAACTGCCCGGCAAGGCTTTCTGGGCATGCCATGATATGACACTAGGTGGCGCATTTAATGCGCTCTCCCATGTCTGCAGAGTTAGGTATGATAGCACGGTTTGCTATCTAATCAGTGCAGAATGACTGATTTGCCACTGTGGTGAACCCTTGATCTATAAAAGGAGGCCCATGGCAACCATACAAAGGATTCAGACCCTTGTACACTCATATGCGCGTAGCCGCCCAAGCCCCGAGGCAACCCTGCCGTGCTAGAGCGTTGTGTTTCAACCACAGTCCACCATCAATCCAGCAAAGCAGGAGTAGGGTCTTACGCCTCACGGCGGCCTGAACCTGGGTAAATCGCCCATGTGATCTTTGTCGTGTTGTGCTACGATTCTCTGCTCTTTGTGCAACGTGCTCCTCCCTCCTACGGAACCACAAGGGGCTCATCGTGTTGGGAATCGTTGCATGGAAAAAAAAATCTACGCACACGCAATGATCTATCGATGGAGATGCATAGCAACGAGGGGGAGAGTGTGTCTACGTACCCTCGTAGACCATAAGCGGAAGCGTTTCACAACGCGGTTGATGTAGTCGAACTTCTTCGCGCTTCAACCGATCAAGTACCGAACGCACGGCACCTCCGTGTTCTGCACACATTCAGCTCGATGACGTCCCTCGCCTTCTTGATCCAGCAAGACGTCAAGGTAGTAGATGAGTTCCGTCAACATGACGGCGCGGTGACGGTGATGGTGAAGTGATCCTCGCAGGGCTTCGCCCAAGCACTACGAATATATGATCGAGGGTGTAAACGGTGGAAGGGGCACCGCACACGGCTAGGCAATTGTCTGGTGTGTGCTAGGGGTGCCCCCACCATATATATAGGTGGTAGGGAGAGGGGAGGCAGCCAGGAGGCACCCAAGTAGGCTGAATCCTACTTGGGGTCTCCCCATGGCCGGCGCCCCTGCCTTATTTGCCGGAGGGGGAAGGAAATTGGAGGGAGGAGGAAGGAAGGGGGAGGCCCGATACCCCCTTTCCTTCTCCCTTCCCTTATTTCCTTCTCCTCTGGTTCGGCCCATATAGGGAGCACACCAGCCCTTGTGGCTGGTGCATTTCCCCTCTTGGCCCATAAGGCCCATATCTTTTGCCGGGGTGCTTGGAACCGCTTCCGGTGACCCGATATGTACCCGGTACCCTCCGGAACACTTTTGGTGTCTGAATACTATCGTCCTATATATCAATCTTTACCTCTTGACCATTTCGAGACTCCTTGTCATGTCCGTGATCTCATCTGGCACTCTGAACAACATTTGGTCACCAAATCATATAACTCATACAATATAATATCGTCATCGAACGTTAAGCGTGCGGATCCTACGGGTTCGAGAACTATGTAGACATGACCGAGACACCTCCCCGGTCAATGACCAATAGCGGAACCTGGATGCCCATATTGGCTTCTACGTATTCTACGAAGATCTTTATCGGTCGCACCGTTATGACAACATACGTTATTCCCTTTGTCTATCGGTATGTTACTTGCCCGAGATTCGATCGTCGGTATCTTCATACCTAGTTCAATCTCGTTACCGGCAAGTATCTTTACTCGTTCCATAATACATCACCTCATGACTAACTCCTTAGTCGTTTGCTTGCATGCTTTTGATGTGTATTACCAAGAGGGCCGAGAGATACCTCCCCGATACTCGGAGTGACAAATCCTAATCTTGATCTATGCCAACTCAACAAATACCTTCAGAGATACATGTAGAGCATATTTATAATCACCCAGTTATGTTGTGACATTTGATAGAACACAAGGTATTCCTCCGGTATCCGGGAGTTGCATAATCTCTTAGTCGAAGGAACATGTATTTGACACGAAGAAGCAATGGCAATAAAACTGAACGATCATAATGCTAAGCTAACGGATGGGTCTTGTCCATCAGATCATTCTCCTAATGATGTGATCCCATTATCAAATGACAACTCATGTCCATGGTCAGGAAACCTTAACCATCTTTGATCAACAAGCTAGTCAAGTAGAGGCTCACTAGGGACACGGTGTATGTTTATATATTCAGACATGTATTTAGGTTTCCGATCAATACAATTATATCATGAATAATAAACATTTATCATGAATAAGGAAATATAAAATAACAACTTTATTATTGCCTCTAGGGCATATTTCCTTCAGTAACCCACTTGCGCTAGAGTCAATAATCTAGATTACATTGTAATGAGTCTAACACCCATGGAGTCTTGGTGCTGATCTTGTTTTGCTCGTGGAAGAGGATTAGTCAATGGGTCTGCTACATTCACATGCGTATGTATTTTGCAAATTTCTATGTCCCCCTCCTTGACTTGATCACGGATGGAGTTGAAGCGTATCTTGATGTGTTTGGTTGTTTCGTGAAATCTGGATTCCTTCGCCAAGGCAATTGCTCCAGTATTGTCACAAAAGATTTTCACTGGACCCAATGCACTAGTTATCACACCTAGATCGGATATGAACTCCTTCATCCAGACTCCTTCATTTGCTGCTTCCGAAGCAGCTGTGTACTCCTCTTCACACGTAGATCTCGCCATGACGCTTTGCTTGGAACTACACCAACTGACAGCTCCACCATTCAATATAAATACGTATCCGGTTTGTGACTAAGAGTTATCCGGATCAGTGTCAAAGCTAGCATCGACGTAACCATTTACGACGACCTCTTTGTCACTTCCATAAACGAGAAACATATCCTTGGTCCTTTTCAGGTACTTCAGGATGTTCTTGACCGCTGTCCAGTGATCCACTCTTGGATAACTTTGGTACATCCCTGCCAGACATATGGCAAGGCACACATCAGGTCTAGTACACAACATAGCATACATGATAGAGTCTGACTTTCATTTTCTATCTATCTTCTGCAGTGCTCGGGATTTGAGTCTGACTCAATTTCACACCTTGCAACATAGGGAAGAACCCTTTCTTTGACTGATCCATTTTTAACTTCTTCAAAACTTTGTCAAGGTATGTGCTTTGTGAAAGTCCTATTAAGCATCTTAATCTATCTCTATAGATCTTGATGCCCAATATATAAGCAGCTTCACCGAGGTCTTTCATTGAAAAACTCTTATTCAAGTATCCTTCTATGCTATCCAGAAATTCTACATCATTTCCAATCAACAATATGTCATCCACATATAATATTAGAAATGCTACAGAACTCCCACTCACTTTCTTGTAAATACATGCTTCTCCAAAAGTCTGTATAAAACCATATGCTTTGAATACCTCATCAAAGCATATATTCCAACTCCGAGATGCTTGCACCAGTCCATAGATGGATCTCTAGAGCTTGCACACTTTGTTAGCACCTTTAGAATTGACAAAACCTTCCGGTTGCATCATATACAAATCTTCTTTAAGAAATCCATTAAGAAATGTATCGGCGTTCTGGGAACGGGGGTCCCCAGACTTGCCTGCCTGCGGCCCACGGCGTGGCTATGCCAGCAGCGCCTGTATGGCCCATCTTGATCAACAAGGCATACAAGACCCTCGCGAGGGGCCAAGCCTCGCGAGGCGGGCGATGCAGGACCTCCTCAGGGGCGGCCTCTCCAGGCAGGCTCGCGAGGAGCGGAGATATCAAGGCGGGGCAAACCTCACGAGTGTGACACCCAAAATTTTATTTGGCTTTTTCAAAACTTTTCCTTGTTTTGAGGGAGGTGATTTGAACTTTTCTTCTAAAAGAACTCTCCCTCTCAATATATTTTCTTTTATGACTAGTGCTTCATTTTTGGATTCACTCAAAACTTGATTTTGGTCTTGGAGGTTTTCCTCTTTTATTTGGACTCAAACCAAAATGTTTTTCTCTTGGAAAAAAGCCTTTTGAAAATTTATTTGAAAAAGGCCCGATAGCTTTTGGAAAGATCCTTTGCCACTTTCAAAAATTCCTCTTGCCATGGCCCAAGGGTAAATTCCCTCCCTTAAACCTCTCCTCACCTTTGGATCATGATTTACTTCAAATCCAGCAAGTTGGACCTCTCTATATATTTATTTCCATTTATTTCCTATCAAAAACAATTTCTGCCTTATATCTTGATCCTTGGAGGTTTACAAACGAACTACCCTTTCTGTTTTGATTTTTGCCCTCAAACCTTTTTCCCATCCTAGTCCTTTGAACCCTCAACCAAGACCCATGAAGATCCACTGGTCTTCAGTTCAAAATTTTCAAACTTCACTTGCTGCAAGTTTGGACCAGATTTGCCAAATTTGATGAAATTCATTCAAATCCTTCTCCAAAAATTCTGGGAAAAATCAGGCAACCTCTGGGTGCATTGAGAGGTCACCTCACCAAGTCCCAGCCCCAGGAAATTTTTTCTTCATGCCAAATCATTCTGTCGAACACCTGCAGAGCATTACCAATGTCAAGTTCAGAGATTCAGAAATGCAGTTCAGTGATCTACTGTCGTTTTCTTCAGAAACTGTTGTCGATCTCGACAGTGCCGCGTTGGCGCCTTGCTCCCCGTCCCCTCCCCCTTGTCCCTGGACCGCACGAGCGCCTGGACGTTTGCGGACGTCGGCGACGTGCTGGAGGAGGTGCGCCGCCCCGTGACCGACGCCAGCGGCCACCCTCGTCGTGAACCGCTGGGCGCGGAGCGCGCTCTCTGCCGCCGCCGTGCCCATGCGGCCACCCCACCGTGGACCAGCGCCATTACGCCAAGACCGACCGGGATTAGCAGGGGAACGGCACCAGTACACCTCACTGATGCTGCCGGGCCACTTAAGCTCCCTGCCAAGACACTGCCTCGCCGTAATTGCTCGCCGGAGAAACCCCGTTCACGGCCGCCCCCTCGATCCGCCTATAAATAGAGGCCCCGAGCTTCAACTCGAACCCACACCACCACTGCACTCCACCTAGACCACACCAAGCCACTGGAAGAGCCCCGAGGGAGCTTTCTTCCTCAACTCCGGCCGCCGCGACCCGCCACGGGATCCAACTCGATTCGCTCCCGTGCGTGCACCTCTGCCTCCCATCTCTTGCCAGTAGCTTCCCTATGCACCCACTCTCCTGACCCGCGCTTCAATTCGGAGTTTGCAGCACCCACCGGAGTTCTCCACCATCACCCGAGCTGCCGTCCGCCGGAGAAAGTGTCGCCGTCGACGTGGTGCTCTCTGTCGGTCGAGTCCACCACCCACCGACGCGGAAGGACACGCTGAAGCTCTTGGTACACCCCGATCTCCCTATCTCGCCGTGGTTCGACGCCGGCGACCACCGCAGTCTTCGGGCGCCGGCGAACCTTTTAAACCTGACATGTGGACCCCCCTGTCAGCCTCTATTCTCTTCTCCCTCGAAACGTTTTCTGTTGGCGCCTTCGGGCAAATACGTCTTCCCTTTGAGCTGGCGCGTTTCTTTCCGAAGCGTTTTCTGTTTTCTTAGTTAAGCCCCTGGAACTTCTCTGTTTCATTACAGATGAGTCCCTGGACAGAAACCCTTATAACTTTTTAATAAAAAGTGATTTTTGAGTGATTCTTTTTCTGACAATCTTATAATTTTGTCTAGTTTTTTATGGGATTTATTTGGAAATTTTTTGGAACAACTTTTATGCACGCGTTGGTTTTCACATTAGTATGCTTCTTCGCTATACCGTAGGTTCCGGAAGAGGTGACGGAGCCGCAAACTTCGCCGAGCTAGACTCCGACTTCTCCGAACCAGGCAAGCATGTTTGAAACTTTGATATGATAGGTGTTTTGCATGTTTGCGTGAGAGGTTGTGTGTGGCATATGAGTATCGGTGAGTACCTTGTTGCTTGTGAGGCAACTACCCGCGTGTTCCAAAGTTGCGATGATCTCTGATGAGAGATGGCCTAAGCATGTGGTGACATGGAGGGCAGTAAGGTGGTACTGTTGTAGCATGCCAGCCTTACGTCATCCGTTAAATTCCGACGTTAACGTGGACGGAGTCACGTTATCGTTCTTCCCCCTTCCGTGCTACCACATGTTTTCTGCCAGAATGTGGTTTAGTAAGTTGGTAACCTCTTTCCGTGTACACACCAAACAGAGGGGCCGGGATGATGGTTCCATGGCCCTGGATTAAAGCCAGTCATCCGGTCAGGGGGCATGGGTGTTTCCAGTTGGGACCGAGAGGGGGGCACCCCTTAGAGCGCGCGTATAGAAATTTGATCCCATGCTACGCGAGGTTGTAGCCTCCCCGTCTCAAGGTTTTTCTTGAACATTGCCGAGGGTGATCCCTGGCTTCGGAATGTTGAATGGGTGTGTACTGGTTAGATGTGTTTCTTCCAAAACACCGTAAACGGAACTAGTCCCCGTGACTACCGAAATCCATTGGCTGTGGTTAAAGTACAAACTCTGCAGAGTCAAATCCTTCCGAGTCATCGTATCCATGGTCAAGTATCGTGATCAGTGTATCAATATCTATGTCAAGTCCTCGTGGTTTGTTCTTCTTTCCGGTAAGTGAGCATGAGTAGTAGACTTAGCTGAACGTTACTCCTGTGGATGGACTAACCCTGTTATTTATCTCATGCCTTATTATTCTCTGGATATGATTTAAATTCTTGAGCTAATAAGATGTTAAGTTATGAAGCCCTTTATGTGATGTCACTCAGACGTCCGACTGTGGCATGTTTGTCTTTTATTTACAATATAAGCCCTTTATGTGATGTCGCTCAGACGTCCGACTGTGGCATATTGATTATTTACTTTTGATATAAGCCCTTTATGTGGTGTCGCCCGGACGCCCGACTGCGGCATTATTATTCTTGCAGTTTCCTCTCGAGGAGTCATTCAGACCCTCGTTTGGCACCGGTATTACTATTCTTGCAGTTTCCTCTCGAGGAGTCATTCAGACCCTCGTTTGGCACCAGTATTACTATTCTTGCAGTTTCCTCTCGAGGAGTCGTTCAGACCCTCGTTTGGCACCCAGTATTTATTTTTGGGATTTCGGGAGGACTACCGCCCGACTTCTCTGTTATTTCCCCATGCATTATTATCTCTATGTCTGAACACACTTGTTAATCTGTTCTTATGCTTCATGTTTACATTTGTTATATCTTATGTCCGAACTGTCTTGCGAGTACTTTCATAGTACTCACCTGGCTTGTTGATTTGGCCAGATGTTGACGAAGGCGATCTCTTGGATGAAGAATTCGATAGTGAGTCCGACGCCTAGAGGAATCCCAGTCAGTCCTGTGCGATCCTGGATATTGGTCACTTGTATTATAAACGCTTCCGCCACCCGCAATAAGTCTCCTCGAGCCTCACTCCGACGCTCGAAGAGCTGTAGTTTTCAGGAGTCATATCACCCACTTCGCGATGATATTTCCACCACCTTTGTTATCGTAAGTTAGTAGTTATGCCACCCTATCCGCCGTTATGTCTATTCGGCGTGCATGTAATAAATTGTTGAGCAGTCCCCGCTCAACCTTGTATTATATTCAGTACTCCTGGTATTTTTCTTCTGTGCCAAGATATTGTCTACCAGTGAGAAGCAATTCTTCTTTACTGGTCCGGAAAAGGGATTGGTCTCTCAATAAATATTTTATTGAAAAACCGGTCGTGACAAGCTTGGTATCAGAGCCAGGCTGACTGTAGGAAGCCACTAGGTGCGATCGCTAATCGGTTATTAGCGTCTTCTGTGCTTTTTCAGCATTTTGCAATTGTAGCTATTTTCTGTTGGTCATCATAAATTTATGACATGACTACTCAGAATTTTTTCCTACTTTTGTAGATGGCTGGCAGCAACTGCGAGACTCGAGTGTTCACGAACGTGCCCGAGGGGTTTGTCAAACTCCTCGTCTCCATCACCAAGCTCGCGATCGGGCCAGCGACTCGTCCGGAGTTCACGCTTTACCACCACAAGCTCAGCGACGACGTGTCTATGCACCAAGCCGTGGTGCAATTCAAGGGAGGACGTTCTGCATCACGCCACTTCCGTTTTGTGGGGAGGGCCATGCCTACGGAGAGGCATGCCATGTAGATGGCTGCCCGTGAGGCGATAGCTCACCTTCGGGACATCCTTCCTATGATGAAGACTCGTCACTACCGCTACCTCCCATGCCATGTGCCATTTACTTGTCACTATCCATTCGCCTGCCATCGGGGAGAACGAGATGAAGCCATCGAGATGGTTGTGGAGTATCTCAAGGCTCTAGAGGAGTCTTTCGACAACCTCGTGGACGATCTTGTGGCTGCCCGCATGGACTTAGTCCGGGGCGGTCCTGCCAGCAGGAAGGAGCTTCTCCTCACAGCACCGCCTCTGACATTCGTCTCGTCTTCAGCCTCTTATGCACCGGCCGTTTTGGCCACTGCTTGCCGTCTACCTACAACTGAGGAGTTCGACAGAGTCATCGCTCCTACTCCAGTCAGAGCTGTACCGCCCGCCGCACCCGCACTACCACCGGTCGCCCCCGCGCCATCGCCGCAGCGAAGTGTTACGCGCCAGGAGCCAACTAGAGAGGAGGTGGAGGTTGAATCTCCTGCACCGCTGAGTCTTGCCCTCGGCAAGGGGAAGGACATCGTCACCATCTCCGACTGAGAGCGCCGAGTAGCCGCGCGTTATGTCTACTTGTATGTTGTGTTTCATGTGTTTAAGCTTGTAGTAGTTGTGTACGCTGCTTTCCGGAGAGCTGTGCTAGTCTGAATAACATGTCAGGGTTGTTTACGCACATCCTGAGTGCTGTATCGTGTGTTTGCTTTTCGCGTGTAAGATATATGCTAAGCAGTTCTTCTCCGGGCAAAATCGTTTATGTTCTTCTTGAAAACCTTGAGGTCTTTTAAATTGTTGCCTTTGCAAGATTTTCCTTGTGCCACACAGTTCTTCTCATGGGTTTTGCAAAATAATACCCCAGACTGGAAAAATGTCTCGCCCGTGGACTCGCTCCATGCCCAATCAGCCAGAAGAAGTTTATGGGACACAGACTAGCAACAACTTCACTCAGGGACAGTCCAGTCAACAAGACAGCGAAGCAGCCTTGTCTCAAGTATGCCGTCTCTTCGAACAAAGCCAGCAACAGCACCAAGAGATGATGAATCACGTCATCAATATGGGAAACCACCGTGAACCCTATCAACCGCATTCCAAGTTATCTGAGTTACAGAAGACTCGCCCCTCAACATTTGCTCACACCGATAGGCCGCTGGAAGCCGATGATTGGCTTCGTGACATCGAAAGGAAGCTGATTATTGCTCAGTGTTCAGATCATGAGAAGGTGCTTTATGCACCACACTACCTTACTGGAGCAGCTGCCGCATGGTGGGAAAACTTCCTACACATGCATCCCAGTGAACACAACATCACCTGGGAAGAGTTCAAGGAAGGCTTTCGTGGGACACACATCCCCAGGAGCATCATAAAGATCAAGAAGAGAGAATTTGACGACCTCAAACAAAGAGGCATGTCAGTGACAGAATACAACGGTCAGTTTACCCAGCTATCTCGTTATGCCTACGACGAACACATGACAGAGAGCAAGAAGATGGAAAAATTCCTGGACGGCCTGGCACCGGCACTGAAATGCCAACTGGTTGTACACACTTTCCCGGATTTTAAAACTCTGGTTGACAAGGCCATTACCTTGGAGAATGAGGGCCGTAGTCTGGAAGATATCCGTAAGCGAAAGAGGGACAAGACGACTCTTGCTCGCAACAACCGAAGCAAGACTGAGGTTCCAAGGACAGAAGCAAGGAAATCCACGACTACTGATCTAAGGCCCGTCAGGCAGTTTCATGCCAGGGACAAGGAGTTCACGTACCGTCCAGGGGTCACCTGCTATGCTTGTGGTGAAGAAGGGCACTATGCTAAACAATGCCCAAAGCCGAGGAACTCGGCTCCCAAGCCAAACAATGGTGGGAATAATCCAGCCCCCATGCGCAACAATTTCAATCCCAACAACAACCACAGGAAGGGTCACCTGAACCATGTGACCAGGGAAGAAGCACAGAATGCCCCAGACATCGTGCTCGGTACGTTCCCTGTCAACACAGTACCTGCCACGGTTTTGTTTGATTCAGGAGCTTCCCATTCGTTCGTTTCGAAGAGTTTTGTTTTGCAACATGGTTTTCCGATACTTCCCTTGGAAAAATCTATGATCATCAAGTCCCCCAAAAATAAGCAAATTGCTCAGAGTTACTGCCAAGGAGTAATCATTGAGTTCGAAGGACTACAGTTCCAAGCAAATCTCATCGTGTTGGAAAATAAAGGACTGGATGTCATTTTAGGGATGGACTGGTTAACCATCAACAAAGGATTCATTGACTGTTTCAATCGGGCCGTGATTCTCACTCACCATCATGGCAAGAAAATAAAGGTTACAGCTCAAGAAAGGCCACGGTCACGGCAACCAAAACTGAACAAAGTGGACATTTCAGAACTGAGAAAAGTTCAAGTGATATGCGAGTTTCCTGACGTATTTCCTGAAGAACTGCCAGGCATGCCACCAAACCGAGAGATAGAATTCAGCATCGAATTAGCACTTGGCACCGCTCCCATCTATAAGAAACCTTATAGAATGGCACCCTCAGAATTGGTGGAGTTGAAGAAGCAGATAAAGGAATTATTGGACAAAGGATTTATTCGAGCCAGCTCCTCACCATGGGGTTCGCCAAGAAAAAGGATGGGACACTGAGACTACGTATAGACTATCGAGCTCTCAATATGGTCACCATCAAAAACAAATATCCGATGCCACGGATAAATGATTTGTTTGACCAGCTCGCACAAGCCAAGGTGTTCTCAAAAATTGATTTGAGATCGGGATATCATCAATTGAAAGTACGGACAGAAGATATCCCTAAAACAGCATTCACCTCCAGATACGGATTATATGAATTCACAGTGATGCCTTTTGGTCTTACAAACGCCCCCGCATATTTCGTCCACCTCATGAACAAAGTGTTCATGAAATTCATGGACAAATTTGTTGTGGTGTTCATCGACGATATTCTGGTATACTCAAGGACACCAGAAGAGCATGCTGAGCATCTCAGAATTGTTTTGGGAGAATTAAGGAAACATCAGTTGTACGCCAAATTTAGCAAATGTGAGTTTTGGCTAAGGCAGGTTGGTTTCCTAGGCCATATATTGAACCAAGAAGGCGTGGCCGTAGACCCAGAAAAAGTCAAAGCCATACTTGACTGGAAGCCACCCGCCAACGTTACAGATGTGCGGAGTTTCCTGGGAATGGCCGGATATTACAGAAGATTTATTGAAGGATTCTCCACTGTGGCAAAACCAATAACACAGTTGCTCAAGAAAGACAAGAAATTTGTATGGACGGAAGCATGCGAGAGAAGCTTCCAAGAACTTAAGAAGAAGCTAACAACCGCACCGGTATTAACCGTGCCAGACATACACAAGAGTTTTGAAGTATATTGTGACGCGTCCCGACAAGGCCTCGGATGTGTACTAATGCAGGATGGCAAAGTTGTCGCGTATGCCTCCAGGCAGCTGTGAAAACATGAGGAAAATTACCCAACACATGACTTGGAGCTAGCAGCAGTCATACATGCACTCAAGGAGTGGAGGCACTTTCTGTTGGGAAATCGCTGTTAAATATATACGGACCATAAGAGCCTCAAATATATTTTTACACAGCCAGAGCTAAATTTACGCCAACGACGCTGGTTGGAATTGGTCAAGGACTATGATGTCGGCATTCACTACCATCCAGGGAAAGCAAATGTAGTGGCTGATGCCCTTAGTCAAAACCCCAGCCCGGACAACGACGGTCCGCAAAACTTGAGGCCTGAGTTTCAGCAAGAGTTCGCTAGGCTCAACATGGTGTTAGTCTCTGAGGGCACCGTATCAAATCTGGAGATACAACCCACCCTAGTGGGAACAAATTAAGAAGGCTCAACAGGGATATCCCAGCATCGAAGGTATAAAGAAGAAAATGAACCTTGGTAAGGCTTCAGAGTTCGTCACAGACAGTGAAGGAATATTATGGTACGGAGACAGACTTTGCGTGCCTAACATTGAGAAACTCAAGCAACAAATCCTAACCGAAAGCCACACCGCTCCATACTCGATCCATCCTGGAGGAACCAAAATGTACAAAGACATTCAGGAAAGATTTTGGTGGCACTTTATGAAAAGGGATATAGCCGCATTTATTGCTTGTTGCGATTCATGTCAGCGCATCAAGGCCGGGCATCAAAAGCCAGCAGGGCTACTCCAGCCAAGCAGGATACCGGAGTGGAAATGGGATGAAATAGGAATGGATTTCATCGTCGGACTGCCCCGATCACAACGCGGGAATGACGCCATATGGGTCATCACAGACCGACTAACCAAGGTTGCTCATTTCATTCCCGTGAAGACTACCTACTCCACACAAAGACTGGCCAAACTTTATCTCTCCCGTATAGTTTGTTTGCATGGAGTCCCAAAGACTATAATATCCGACCGAGGCACACAATTTGTCTCCAAATTTTGGGATCACCTGCAACAAGCTCTAGGCACGCAGCTAGCTTTCAGTACAGCGTACCACCCTCAGACTGATGGACAAACGGAACGTGTGAACCAAATCCTAGAGGATATGCTAAGAGCCTGTGTGCTCACCTATGGGTCTAGTTGGGAAGAGAGTTTGCCGTATGCCGTATTTGCTTACAACAACAGTTACCAAGCCAGCTTGCAAATGGCACCCTTTGAAGCATTGTACGGGTGGAGGTGTCGTACCCCACTGAATTGGTCAGAAACAGGTGACAGCCGTATCTTCGGCCCAGACATGCTTAAAGAGGCCGAGGAGAAAGTTAAGCAGATCAGGGACAGACTTAAGACAGCGCAGAGCCGACAAAAGAGCTACTATGATCAAAAACATCGTGAGGTCAGCTTTGAACCCGGCGATTCCGTATACCTACGAGTGTCTCCTATGAGGGGCATGCAACGGTTCAAAATTAAGGGGAAGCTAGCCCCGAGATTTATCGGACCATTTTGTATAGAGGCACGAAGAGGCACAGTGGCCTACTGAAAGAACATGCGGTGCCCCCATGTTTGGTTTTGGTAATTGATGACAATCTCTATGGACTAATGGTTGCCTTGAGTTATATTTGAAGGATTTGTCCATAGGCATTTCTTGAAGTCCATGTGTTGGTTTCAAGGAGTTTATGTGGTGACCAAGGTGTTATTAAGGAATTATCCAAAGATTGGTCATGTGAGAGTAGAGCTTATTGCAAGCATGTCTTGAAGAAGAAGATTGTGTGATCATTCATGTTTACCTTCAAGACATCATCCAAATGAAGAGAGTTGGAAAGAGTCAAGGTTGATCAAGACTATCAAGTTGATCAACACACAAAGCGCACAAGATGTACCAAGAGGGATCAAGCGATCCCATGGTGTGGTAAGCATTGTCGATTACGCTTTGTGTACTAACCCATGATCTTCGTGAGAGTTCTTTGTGGGGTTAGGTTGCGGTGTGCAAGTTCAAGTGAAGCATCATGAAGAGATCAAATGCTTGAAGCTTGCCGTCCATTGTGGCGACAATGGACTTGTGAAGATGTTGCGGTGTGCAAGTTCAAGTGAAGCATCATGAAGAGATCAAATGCTTGAAGCTTGCCGTCCATTGTGGCGACAATGGACTTGTGAAGATGTTGCGGTGTGCAAGTTCAAGTGAAGCATCATGAAGAGATCAAATGCTTGAAGCTTGCCATCCATTGTGGTGACAATGGACTTGTGAAGATGTGCGGAAGAGTGGCTCACCCATAGTGGAGTATGGGGGAGCAATCAACTAGTCTTCATCGAGCCAACACAACCAAGAAAGGTGGTCCATCTTGAGGGAGTCAAGATCGTCATCTTCTGGCTCAAGTGGACCATGTGCAAGGCAAAGGTTTTCTCTTGATAGGTTTTCTATTTTACCGGTCTCATGATGGTAGTTGGGAGACCGGGTTATAGGATCGATTGCCGTACTATCAAGGGGGGCTCTCGATGAGTAGCTTGATCGTATCGTTCATAGAGAGCTCAAACCATTGCATCCTTACATCATCTTTGTTGGTTCTTGTTTGGTTCTTCTCTTTGTGAGTTTTGGAGCTTATGGTCATCTTGATGACAAGCTCGAGTTCATCGAAAACGGAGTTCACTCGCATCTTCTATGATGTTTTCGATGTTGGAAGTTATGCCGGTTCTTCTCGGTTGGAGGTTTCACTCCTCTATTTTTTGGCATACCTCCCCTGCCTCTTCTTACTATAACCAGTTGCTGTTTTGATGCTACTCGTCTTTCTCAATCCAACAAGCTTGAGTTTGCTCAATTCGGAGCTCATATGCAGAAGTTATGGCAGTTTTGGTTTCCTAGCGGTAGTACCGCGGCCAGAGCGGCAGTACCGCTTATCACCCCAAGCGGTAGTACCGCTGTCCAAAGCGGTAGTACCGCCTATGGCCATAAGCGGTAGTACGGCTACGGTTCCGCGCTGGTACCGCCTCGATTTTGGGTCTTGCATTTTTCGTGTCGAGTTTTGCAGTAGTTGCACGGCAGTAAGGCACGGCAGTTCCACCTATAAGCGGTAGTACCGCCCTGATGGGCGGTAGTACCGCCTATAAGCGGTAGTACCGCTCCGGTCGGGCGGTAGTACCGCTACTGTTTTTTTGGTCCCGTGTTCTGCTCCTCCAGCGGTAGTACCGCTGGGGTGCGCGGTAGTACCGCTTATAAGCGGTACTACCGCCCCAAGGTTCATGTTTGGTTGCTCCTTTTCCCTGCTTCTTCCGCCAGAGCGGTAGTACCGCTCGTGGAGCGGTAGTACCGCTCGTGTGCGGGCTGAGCACATAACGGTTGGATTTTTCCCCTTTTATAAAAGGGGGTCTTCTTCCCCATTGAACCTTATCCTTTGAGCTCGTGTTCTTCCCCCATTGTTGACCTTCTTCGAGCTTGCTAACTCTCAATCCCTCCATGGATTCTTGCTAGTTTTTGAGGGAAAAGAGAGAGGAGATCTAGATCCACATTTCCACCAATCACTTTCTCCTCTTTGTGAGGGGAACCCCTTGGATCTAGATCTTGGAGTTCATGGTGTTCTCCTTCTTGTTCTTCCTCTCTTTTTCCTCCCTAGCATTAGTTGCTTCGGTGGGATTTGAGAGAGAAGGACTTGGGCGCTCCGTGTGCCCTTGCCATTGCATTTGGTGCATCGGTTTGAGTTCTCCACGGTGATACGTGGAAGTTACAAGTTGAGAAGCTTAGTACTCTTGGGTGCTTGGTGCCCTTGAGCTTGTTCCTCTTGGGTGCTTGGGCACCCTAGACGGTTGGTGGTGTTCGGAGCTCAATCATTGTGGTGTAAAGCTCCGGGCAAGCGTCGGGGTCTCCAATTAGGTTGTGGAGATCGCCCCGAGCAATTTGACGGGTACCGGTGACCGCCCCCAAGGGTTGCCAAAGTGTACGGGTTCGGTGACCGCCCCCAAGGGTTGCCATTTGTACGGGTTCGGTGACCGCCCTCAAGGGTCCCTTAGTGGAATCACGACATCTTGCATTGTGCGAGGGCGTGAGGAGATTACGGTGGCCCTAGTGGCTTCTTGGGGAGCATTGTGCCTCCACACCGCTCCAAACGGAGATTAGCATCCGCAAGGGTGTGAACTTCGGGATACATCGTCGTCTCCATGTGCCTCGGTTATCTCTTAACCGAACCCTTTACTTACGCACTTTACTTTGTGA
This sequence comes from Triticum aestivum, assembly GCF_018294505.1. Taxonomy (NCBI): domain Eukaryota; kingdom Viridiplantae; phylum Streptophyta; class Magnoliopsida; order Poales; family Poaceae; genus Triticum; species Triticum aestivum. The sequence continues at coordinate 182,845,615 of NC_057808.1, forward strand.
TAGCCATATTGTTTCTTGTCATATATCTTGCTATCACTTAGTTGTTTATCTTGCTTAGCATAAGTTGTTGGTGCACATAGGTGAGCCTAGTTGTTGTAGGTTTTGTGCTTGTCAAATTAACCGCTAGGTTTATTCCGCATTTGTTCAAGCCTAAACCGTAATTATTTTAAAGCGCCTATTCACCCCCCCCTCTAGGCGACATCCACGATCTTTCACCTACAAACTAGACTTACCCAAGGAGCTGTCAGACGTCCATGACGTATTCCACGTCTCACAATTGAGAAAATGTGTAAGTAGCCCGGAGAAGCATGTATCTCATGAGAGCATTGATATACAACCAGACCTCACCTACAGAGAGAGGCCAGTAAAGATTTTGGAAGAGTCTGCAAGGAGGACCCGACAGAAAACAACAAAAATTTTCAGGGTTCAGTGGAGCAACGACACTGAGGATGAAGCTACATGGGAAAGGGAAGATTTTCTCCAGGAAGAGTATCCATACCTATTTGAGGATCAGCTGAAATCTCGAGGACGAGATTTTTCCTAAGGGGGTAGGTGTTGTGACACCCAAAATTTTATTTGGCTTTTTCAAAACTTTTCCTTGTTTTGAGGGAGGTGATTTGAACTTTTCTTCTAAAAGAACTCTCCCTCTCAATATATTTTCTTTTATGACTAGTGCTTCATTTTTGGATTCACTCAAAACTTGATTTTGGTCTTGGAGGTTTTCCTCTTTTATTTGGACACAAACCAAAATGTTTTTCTCTTGGAAAAATGCCTTTTGAAAATTTCTTTGAAAAAGGCCCTATAGCTTTTGGAAAGATCCTTTGCCACTTTCAAAAATTCCTCTTGCCATGGCCCAAGGGTAAATTCCCTCCCTTAAACCTCTCCTCACCTTTGGATCATGATTTACTTCAAATCCAGCAAGTTGGACCTCTCTATATATTTATTTCCATTTATTTCCTATCAAAAACAATTTCTGCCTTATATCTTGATCCTTGGAGGTTTACAAAGGAACTACCCTTTCTGTTTTGATTTTTGCCCTCAAACCTTTTTCCCATCCTAGTCCTTTGAACCCTCAACCAAGACCCATGAAGATCCACTGGTCTTCAGTTCAAAATTTTCAAACTTTACTTGCTGCAAGTTTGGACCAGATTTGCCAAATTTGATGAAATTCATTCAAATCCTTCTCCAAAAATTCTGGGAAAAATCAGGCAACCTCTGGGTGCATTGAGAGGTCACCTCACCAAGTCCCAGCCCCAGGAAAAATTTTCTTCATGCCAAATCAATCTGTCGAACACCTGCGTCAAGTTCAGAGATTCAGAAATGCAGTTCAGTGATCTACTGTCGTTTTCTTCAGAAACTGTTGTCGATCTCGACAGTGCCGCGTTGGCGCCTTGCTCCCCGTCCCCTCCCCCTTGTCCCTGCACCGCACGAGCGCCTGGACGTTTGCGGACGTCGGCGACGTGCTGGAGGAGGTGCGCCGCCCCGTGACCGACGCCAGCGGCGGCTTTGCGGCCGCCAGAGAGAGGCGCGGCGCAGACGGCGCCACCCAGCGCCGCCCAAGCCACCGGAGATCGCCGCGTGGCCACCCACTCCCCAGTGCGCGCTGCCACCCTCGTCGTGAACCGCTGGGCGCGGAGCGCGCTCTCTGCCGCCGCCGTGCCCGTGCGGCCACCCCACCGTGGACCAGCGCCATTACGCCAAGACCGACCGGGATTAGCAGGGGAACGGCACCAGTACACCTCACTGATGCTGCCGGGCCACTTAAGCTCCCTGCAAAGACACTACCTCGCCGTAATTGCTCGCTGGAGCAACCCAGTTCACGGCCGCCCCCTCGATCCGCCTATAAATATAGGCCCCGAGCTTCAACTCGAACCCACACCACCACTGCACTCCACCTAGACCACACCAAGCCACTGGAAGAGCCCCGAGGGAGCTTTCTTCCTCAACTCCGGCCGCCGCGACCCGCCACGGGATCCAGCTCGATTCGCTCCCGTGCGTGCACCTCTGCCTCCCATCTCTTGCCAGTAGCTTCCCTATGCACCCACTCTCCTGACCCGCGCTTCAATTCGGAGTTTGCAGCACCCACCGGAGTTCTCCACCATCACCCGAGCCGCCGTCCGCCGGAGAAAGTGTCGCCATCGACGTGGTGCTCTCCGTCGGTCGAGTCCACCACCCACCGACGCGGAAGGACACGCTGAAGCTCTTGGTACACCCCGATCTCCCTATCTCGCCGTGGTTCGACGCCGGCGACCACCGCAGTCTTCGGGCGCCGGTGAACCTTTTAAACCTGACATGCGGACGCCCCCCACTGTCAGCCTCTATTCTCTTCTCCCTTGAAACGTTTTCTGTTGGCGCCTTCGGGCAAATACTTCTTCCCTTTGAGCTGGCGCGTTTCTTTCCGAAGCATTTTCTGTTTTCTCAGTTAAGCCCCTGGAACTTCTCTGTTTCATTACAAATGAGTCCCTGGACAGAAACCCTTATAACTTTTTAATAAAAAGTGATTTTTGAGTGATTCTTTTTCTGACAATCTTATAATTTTGTCTAGTTTTTTATGGGATTTATTTGGAATTTTTTTGGAACAACTTTTATGCACGCGTTGGTTTTCACGTTAGAATGCTTCTTCGCTATACCGTAGGTTCCGGAAGAGGTGACGGAGCCGCGAACTTCGCCGAGCTAGACTCCGACTTCTCTGAACCAGGCAAGCATGTTTGAACCTTTCATATGATAGGTGTTTTGCATGTTTGCGTGAGAGGTTGTGTGTGGCATATGAGTATCGGTGAGTACCTCGTTGCTTGTGAGGCAACTACCCGCGTGTTCCAAAGTTGCGATGATCTCTGATGAGAGATGGCCTAATCATGTGGTGACATGGAGGGCAGTAAGGTGGTACTGTTGTAGCATGCCAGCCTTACGTCATCCGTTAAATTCCGACGTTAACGTGGACGGAGTCACGTTATCGTTCTTCCCCCTTCCGTGCTACCACATGTTTTCTGCCAGAATGCGGTTTAGTAAGTTGGTAACCTCTTTCCGTGTACACACCAAACAGAGGGGCCGGGATGATGGTTCCATGGCCCTGGATTAAAGCCAGTCATCCGGTCAGGGGGCATGGGTGTTTCCGGTTGGGACCGAGAGGGGGGCACCCCTTAGAGCGCGCGTATAGAAATTTGGTCCCATGCTACGCGAGCTTGTAGCCTCCCCGTCTCAAGGTTTTTCTTGAACGTTGCCGAGGGTGATCCCTGGCTTCGGAATGTTGAATGGGTGTGTACTGGTTAGATGTGTTTCTTCCAAAACACCGTAAACGGAACTAGTTCCCGTGACTACCGAAATCCGTTGGCTGTGGTTAAAGTACAAACTCTGCAGAGTCAAATCCTTCCGAGTCATCGTATCCATGGTCAAGTATCGTGATCAGTGTATCCATATCTATGTCAAGTCCTCGTGGTTTGTTCTTCTTTCCGGTAAGTGAGCATGAGTAGTAGACTTAGCTGAACGTTACTCCTGTGGATGGACTAACCCTGTTATTTATCTCATGCCTGATTATTCTCTGGGTATGATTTAAATTCTTGAGCTAATAAGATGTTAAGTTATGAAGCCCTTTATGTGATGTCGCTCAGACGTCCGACTGTGGCATGTTTGTCTTTTATTTACAATATAAGCCCTTTATGTGATGTCGCTCAGACGTCCGACTGTGGCATATTGATTATTTACTTTTGATATAAGCCCTTTATGTGGTGTCGCCCTGACGCCCGACTGCGGCATTATTATTCTTGCAGTTTCCTCTCGAGGAGTCATTCAGACCCTCGTTTGGCACCGGTATTACTATTCTTGCAGTTTCCTCTCGAGGAGTCATTCAGACCGTCGTTTGGCACCGATATTACTATTCTTGCAGTTTCCTCTCGAGGAGTCATTCAGACCCTCGTTTGGCACCCAGTATTTATTTTTGGGATTTCGGGAGGACTACCGCCCGACTTCTCTGTTATTTCCCCATGCATTATTATCTCTATGTCTGAACACACTTGTTAATCTGTTCTTATGCTTCATGTTTACATTTGTTATATCTTATGTCCGAACTGTCTTGCGAGTACTTTCATAGTACTCACCTGGCTTGTTGATTTGGCCAGATGTTGACGAAGGCGATCTCTTGGATGAAGAATTCGATAGTGAGTCCGATGCCTAGAGGAATCCCAGTCAGTCCTGTGCGATCCTGGATATTGGTCACTTGTATTATAAACGCTTCCGCCACCCGCATTAAGTCTCCTCGAGCCTCACTCCGACGCTCGAAGAGCTGTAGTTTTCAGGAGTCATATCACCCACTTCGCGGTGATATTTCCACCACCGTTGTTATCGTAAGTTAGTAGTTATGCCACCCTATCTGCCGTTATGTCTATTCGGCGTGCATGTAATAAATTGTTGAGCAGTCCCCGCTCAACCTTGTATTATATTCAGTACTCCTGGTATTTTTCTTCTGTGCCAAGATATTGTCTACCAGTGAGAAGGAATTCTTCTTTACTTGTCCGTAAAAGGGATTGGTCTCTCAATAAATATTTTATTGAAAAACCGGTCGTGACAAGCTTGGTATCAGAGCCAGGCTGACTGTAGGAAGCCACTAGGTGCGATCGCTAATCGGTTATTAGCGTCTTTTGTGCTTTTTCAGCATTTTGCAATTGTAGCTGTTTTCTATTGGTCATCATAAATTTATGACATGACTACTCAGAATTTTTGCCTACTTTTGTAGATGGCTGGCAGCAACTGCGAGACTCGAGTGTTCACGAACGTGCCCGAGGGGTTTGTCAAACTCCTCGTCTCCATCACCAAGCTCGTGATCGGGCCAGCGACTCGTCCGGAGTTCACGCTTTACCAGCACAAGCTCAGCGACGACGTGTCTATGCACCAAGCCGTGGTGCAATTCAAGGGAGGACGTTCTGCATCACGCCACTTCTGTTTTATGGGGAGGGCCATGCCTACGGAGAGGCATGCCATGCAGATGGCTGCCCGTGAGGCGATAGCTCGCCTTCGGGACATCCTTCCTATGATGAAGACTCGTCGCTACCGCTACCTCCCATGCCATGTGCCATATACTTGTCACTATGCATTCGCCTGCCATCGGGGAGAACGAGATGAAGCCATCGAGATGGTTGTGGAGTATCTCAAGGCTCTAGAGGAGTCTTTCGACAACCTCGTGGACGATCTTGTGGCTGCCCGCATGGACTTAGTCCGGGGCGGTCCTGCCAGCAGGAAGGAGCTTCTCCTCACAGCACCGCCTCTGACATTCGTCTCGTCTTCAGCCTCTTATGCACCGGCCGTTGTTGGCTCCCTTCCCGCTCAATATTTGGGAAGAGGACCAGGGCCTCTATAAATAGGACTAGCCACCACCATAGGAAGGGGACAGATCAAGTGGAGAGCTCACGAGCAAGCGAGCCTTGAGCCAATCCTTAGCCACACACCAAAACACAAGAACACCTCAACCTCAGGAGGATGTTCTTCCCCTTGTACTGTTCATCATTAGCCCAAGAGGCAATCCACCACCACACACTGGAGTAGGGTATTACACCACAACGGTGGCCCGACCCAGTATAAATCTTGTGTCCCTTGTGTTGTGAGTTCGTCGAGTTCGTCCGCAAGATCTTAGCGAGCTAGGGCATGGATTGGTAGGAGGGAAAGAACTTCGCGCGCACCCCAGAGTTCGAACCTTCAGGGTTTTGCTGGAACCCCAAATCCGACATTTGGCGCACCAGGTAGGGGTGCGCCAGCTTCCCTTCCGTCGATCGTCGCTCCGTCGTCTCCATTGCGGACACTCGCTACGCTAGAGCTGAGCGCCGGGCTGCCCTTACCGCCCGTGTTGCTCAGACGGCTCCCATCGGCGGGCCACCTCGTCGTTCCCCGTCGCCTGCCGCCACCGGCCCGGCGGGGAACGAGCAGCAAGTGTCCTCGCTGCACCCGTCGGTGCGGCAGGGCGGCCGCACCGCCACTCCATCGATGACCCTGGCCGGTTGCTCGTCCCACTCACATCGCGCTCCCATGGATGCGCAGGCCGCGCTCCTCATGGCGAATGAGCTCTTGCACTACCGCCCGGTCAACGACCTCTACGAGGTATGGCTTGACCACATCGCCGAGCTCGTCCGCGCCGCAGGGGGCTCCCCGGCACCCTCCCTCCCTCTGCCTTGCCCTCCGCCAGCCACGGGCGACGTGGCTCATGGAGCGCCTCCACCACCTCTGCCCCAGGACGGTGCCTTGGCACCAAGGCGCGCGGCCCCATGACGCGAGCCACCACGCCCAGGGCCCGCGCGCGAAGAGAGAAGCTGCCAAGAAATTCCTCGACCGCGAGAAGCTGCACGTGCGCTCGCCGCGCCGCCTCACCAAGACCGCGCGCTACCTGCAGTGGCGGCACGCGGGCCTCATCAAGACCAAGCTCCACCTCCAAGACAGGCCCCGGCAACCACGGCCGGCTGCCGTGCCTTCACCCCCGAGCTGCGTAGCGTCGCCTGGCCGGGCAAGTTCAAGCCGAATCTGCCTCCTCGCTACGATGGCACCTTCGATCCCGCGGAGTTCCTGCAGCTCTACGAGCTGAGCATCGAAGCAGCCAACGGCGATGAGAAAGTCATGGCGAACTGGTTTCCTATGGCTCTCAAGGATGGTGCCCGCTCCTGGCTCCTGAACCTGCCGCAAGGCTCGATCTCCTCCTGGGACGAGATGCGCGACCGCTTCGTCGCCCACTTCCAGGGCACTCGCGACCGCCGGCCGGCCGCAGGTGACCTGCGCCGCATCAAGCAACAACTAGGAGAGACCCTACAGAAGTACATCCAGCGCTTCAACAACACTCGCCTCAAGATCCCCAAGGTCACGGACGAAGCCATTATCTCCACGTTCTCTGACGGCGTCCGCAACATCAAGATGAAGGAGGAGCATGCTATCCATGAGGAGCTATGCACATCTCAGGAGTTGTTCAACCTGGCAAACAAGTGCGCAAGAGCTGAGGAGGGGCGCCTTTCCCTCCTCGAGCTGCCAACTGCGCGTGCAGAGGAGAAGAAGGCCAAGGCCAAGGATGTGAAGCGCAAGGAAGCAGCTGTTCTCGCAGCGGAGCCGGATACCGAGCGAGGCAGGGACCAGCCCGAGTCGTCCAACAACAGCCGACCGTTCTGCGCCTTCCACAACCTGAACACCCACAACACCAGTGACTGTCAAGAGCTCAGAGCCATTCGTGAAGGACGCTTTGGCCGCCACCCCGAACGCAGCAACCGGGGCTACGGTCGAGGAGGAGGACGTGGCGGCCGACGCTGGGACGACCGAGTCCCGCGCCAGGAGTGGCGCGACCGGCCTCGTGAGGACCGCTGGCAAGATCATCCTCGCGAGGGCGCCTGGAGAGACCAGCCTCGCGAGGACCGTCCTCAGGGCAATGCCGGTCTTCCCCCGCTGCCGCCACCGCCAAGAAGGAACGACGACCACCATCAGGACGAGGGGGCTGGGGGCTTCCAGGAGCCGCGCGCTATCCCCTGCATCTTGGGCGGAGCCCAGGCCCCAGCCTCGCGGCACATCTTCAAACAGTTTGCTCGTGAAGTGAATGCAGTCCTCCCCAAGCTCGAGGCCATGCGCCCGCTCAGGTGGTCCCAGTGCGCCATCACCTTCAACTTGGTAGATCAGCTCAAGTGTGCAGTCACCGCCGGCGCCCTTCCGATGCTTTGTTCACCAGTCATCAGCAACGTGCAAGTTACCAAGACCCTCATCGACGGCGGCGCAGGGCTCAACGTCATGTCCGTCGACACGTTCGACAACCTCCGAGTGCCATATGAGCAGCTACAGCCTACCATGCCTTTCTTAGGAGTGACCGACGGTTCCACCACACCGATAGGGCAGGTCCGCCTCCCTGTCACCTTCGGGGAACGCAAGAACTACCACACCGAGCTCATCGATTTCGACGTCGCGCACATCCTTCTGCCATACAACGCCATCCTCGGGTATCCAGCCCTGGCCAAGTTCATGGCGGTGACACACCACGGTTACAATGTCCCGTGCGAAGAACGAGATGCAGTGCGCTCCCTCGAGCGCGCCTTTCAAGATGCCGCAATCGACGACCCCGACAGCAAGCGCGAGGATCCTCCCGAGGCCATCCCCAAGAAGAAGAAGCAGCTGCGCCGTGCCGGACCTCAGGAGGGTGGCGTCGCGGCTGGAACCTCGTCGGGATCAGCGCCCGCTCCAGGGGCGCCTCCCTCCATTGCATAGGAAGGCGCGCCCAGCGCCCTCCTCGGGCAGGGCTCAGGCGCTCTCTTCTGGAGGGCCTCAGACCTTGCCAACATCACGAGGGAGGCGCTCGGAGACCACTTGGAGGCGTGCTTCGCGACACGTTTCCCTCAGGAGAATACAGGGCAAGCAGTGCCCACCACTCAGGAGTTCATCACCAAGACCACTCAAGAACTACAAGACGCAAGGGCCATGCGCGGCGACCGCTGCTCACGAGGCGCAGCTCCCCATCAAGGCGAGGATGCCGGGCTGCGCGTCTGCATCAACGTTCCAAGGCTCAACAGGGCCGCATCTCAGGAGCTTTTCTGGCCTTTGCGCGTGGGCCGTTGCGAGGGCCCACCACACAGCTACGTTCGCATGCCCTTCGGCTTCCCGAACGTGTCGTCAGCCTATCAGCGCAACCTGCGGCGTGTCCTGGCGGCTCAGGAGGCCAGGCACCACGCCGTCCTGGCAGAGATGGAGACGGTCCTCAGGGAACCACCTGAGCCCCCAGAGTCTCCCGAGGCTCAGGGCCCTGGTGGCTCGTGAGGAGCCATTCCTTCGCCGCGTACCTTCAGCTGCCCCAACTCTCCTTCGTCTACAGAACCAGGTGACATTTTCCAAGTTCGTTTAGCTGGGAGCGCCCCTCGGGCTGCATTATTCCTAGGCCGTGTGGGTCCGTCCCTGTGGCATGTATCCCTTTTGCTTATGTCTTTAGTCTACCCTATTGGGGGCGCCCCTCGATCTGCATCATCCCCAAGCCGCTCGGGCCTGACCCAGTGGCATGTATCTTTCTGCATTTACCCCGGCTGATTTGCCTTCCATGCTTAATCTGCCTATGATTATCACCTGCTCGATTGCCACCTGCCACGAGTACGTCCCTTCATCATGCAATCCGCTTGCACGTTAAAAGGGGGCTCCTGAGCATCGTGACTCAGGAGCTCTTACTGGCTCTCCAGCCCTCACCCCCTGGCCTTGACCACGGCATCGCGACCTGGCATACCAGCGGCGGCTGAGCTCGCTCAAGGGCCGGGACCTGAGGATGTAGAGCGCTTGCACCTAACTGTCTCGCAGGGACGCACAGCTATCAAAGACTCAAGACCAGGCGCAACCCGCCTTGAGGTAGGGCCTCGTGCGTCCCGCGCTGGCTCATGAGTGCCCAGATACACCTCGCAGCCCTGCCGTGCAAGCCACGTGTCAGGGCGGGGCTGTACACGCCCCGGGGGCTCCATGCTCCGCGCTGGCCGTCGACAGTGCTGAGGAGCGGCTATGCCCGTGCACAAGCGGAATCACTATGCTCCGCGCTGGTGATAAACAACTCAGGGCGGCTCCACGGTCGTACCAACCTTAGGGAGCCCTAGAGCTCAGCGTCCGGCCTCACCGCAACGCCTCCCCTCGGGAGAGCCGCGTGAGGGGGTTGGACATGGGGGCTGCGCTCGGGTCACGCCCAAGCATACACCACCCAACCAGGTCTCCCGGGCCTGGGGGCTGCACTCGGGTCACGCCCAAGCACACACCGCTCAAACAGGTCTCCCGGACCTGGTCGTCGCACGCCCCTCCCGAGGCCTCGGCGAGGGCAGGTATGGAAATTGTTTGCGCTTCAAGGGGGACTCCTGAGCATCGCGACTCAGGAGCCTAACTGGTCATGTAGCCCCTCACTCCTTGGTTTGTCCTGGTCTCCGGTCGGCCCAATGGCGGTTGAGGTATGCGCGGGGCCGGGCTCTGTCGACGTAGAACATTAATCTATCCTCGCGTACTCTTCCTGTAAGCTGTTTGCGCGTCAAGGGGGACTCCTGAGCATCGCGACTCAGGAGCCTAAATGGTCATGTAGCCCCTCACTCCTTGGTCCGTCCTGGTCTCCGGTCGGCCCAATGGCGGTTGAGGTATGCGCGGGCCGGGCTCTGCCGACGCAAAACACAAAGCGGATAGGAAGAAAATCGCAAAATCTCGAAGCAAATATTACAAAACATATTGTCCTCACAATATCAAATGAAAGTTTAACGCCTCCACGAGGCCTGATGCATATTACAGGAACAAAACAGGAGAGTAGCCGCAGGTCACCCCTGGACACCGCCATCACCTGCAGAAGGTGCTCCTCCTTGGGTAACGATGTCTTCTCCTGCACCACCAGCCGCAGGATCGGCGGCATAGCCGGACAAGGGTGCGGAGGCAAAGCCGCGGAACTTCTTCAGCAAGGCCTCCACCTGACCTTGCACGGTTGCGGCGGCGGCTGCGTAGTGATCATCAGCCACAGGCTCCAGCAGCTCGTCAAGACAAGCGCTGGGGTCGCGAAGGTGCAGATGGCTGAAGACATGAGTCAATGAAGCTGAAGACAGGACGCGAGCTTCTACCTCTGCCATGGTACCGATACCATCCACGACTTCCTCAAGCGCCTTCACCAAGAGAGGAAGCAGCAGGGCGGGGCCGTCCTTATCGGTGGTTAGCGGCCTCTCCAAGCCGTGCTCGTAGAGTGTCTTCAGTGCCGCGCGAGACCTCTTCTCAAGATCGACAAAGGCCACGCGGTCCTCGGCCAGGACCCGCGCCTTGGCGTCAAGATCAGCCTCCCTCGCCTTCACCTTCCGCTCCAGTTCCTCCAATCGGCTACGCTTGGCAGCTTGTGTCTTCTCCAACTCCCCCAGCTCAGCGTCACGGTTCTTGACGGCGTCCTCCCGGGCCTTCATCTCCTCCTCCTTTGCCTGGCGGCCGCGTGCTTCTTCGGCGTGTTTGTCGCGCAGGCTCTTCAGCTCATCCTCCAGCTCTTGGCAGCGGTCGTGGGCGGCCTTGGCATCTTTCAGTGCCGCCTCACGATCGGCTGCATCATTGGCGGCACTTTGCTTCTCCCTCTCGGAAGACGCCGCGGCCTGGCTCAGCGTTGCGCGGACCGCCGAGTCGGTGTGAAGCCAGCTAGAGGCCAGCTCCAGGCACCCGGCCACCAGGCGCGGGTCCGCGCTCAGGAGATCTGCGTGCAACTGGGTCATCTCCAAAAGAGCACCCTCCAGGACAGCAGCAGAGGCAGAAGAACATGGGAGTGGAGGTGTGGCAGCAGGAGGAGACAACGCCGTCACCAGGGCCTGGGAGACTGCGGGTTCCGGAGCAGTCGGAACCTCATCAGTCGAGCCAGACGCCGGTACCTCCGAGGGCAGTGGGGCCATGGGGGCTGACTCCTCACGGCGATGCACTTCTTGGCCTCGTGAGGGCGACCGGGTTGGGGAAGTGCGAGTGCCGCTGCCTCCTTTCTCTGCGGAGGGAGGCGCGGCCACCGTATCCTCCTTCCTTTTCTTCGCCGAAGGTGACGGCCTGATCAACCAAGGGTGAACGTCAGGAAATAACAAGTATAGGTAGGAACAAGACGAAGCTCAAGGCACTTACCGATCCACCGCGACGTATTCCACCTTCCGCTTGGGGGGCTTGAAGCCCGACAGTTTCGGAGCCTGGGGAGTAGGCGCGCGGGTTCCGGGGGCAGAAGACGGCGCAGCAGGAGGGCAGGAGGAAGCCCCAAGCGGCGTCAAGGGGGAGGCAGCATCCCGAGGGATCAGTGACGACTTACTCCTTGTCGGGACGACGGGCAGTTCTCCCTCCTCCTAGCGGGCATCGACCTCGGCGTCATCAGGAAGGGCGCGGAGGATTTCAGCTTTTCTCAAGGGGGAGTTTTCCCCCATCTCTTCGAGGGTCGCTTCCGAGTCCCCCTCCTCTTCTTTCCCCCCACGGGACTCGTCAAAAGATAGCTCCACCGGCTTCGGTGCCGCCGGGGCTCCGGAGAGCGTAGGCGGCACCAGCCCGCGCGCGTCGAAGGTTGGCCTGGAGACCACAGGCGGCTCCCAGTCCTTGCGAAGGAACAAAGGAGTGAAGGCGCTCGGCGGGTACTCCTTGTTATCCCCAACTAGGAGGCGCAGGACAGCATCCAGTTCGTCGTCAGGCAGGGCCCCCGGCCTCAGGCGGGTCTTGTCTTCTCCATCTCCGAGCTTCCACAAGGGGCGCTCTCGCGCCTGGAGCGGGGCGACACGCAATATCAAGAATTCCCTCAGGAGCATGGCCCCTGTGACCTTTGCTGCCTTCGCGTTGCCCGGCTTCAGGTCAGTCTGCATCTGCGCCAACACTGGCGACGCCCGCTTGTCGGGGAGCTCTGCACGGGGCCACCCCTTGTTAAACTGGGGCGCCTCTGTTGGCAATGCCAAGCGCGGGTGGACGCACTTAGCGTCCATCATGACCCATTTGGCCCGAATGTTGTGTGCTCTCTTCCCGGTGCTTGAGATTGAGTTGTCTTTGTCGGATGCGACGAAATTGGCAAACCCAAAAAATGGCCGTCGCTGGCGAGGAGGAAGAAGAAGTGGCGCAGAAGCGCCACAGACGGCATCACGCCCAAATATGCCTCGCAATAGTAGGCGAAGATGGACAGGAGGAGGATAGAGTTGGGATGGAGGTGCAGCGCCTGCAGCCCGTAGTGGTTGAGGACCTCATAAAAGAAATCGGAGAAGGGGGGAACCAACCCGGCGGCGATGCTGCTCGAGAAGAAGGGGAAGAAGGTGCTTCCCTCAGACTGCGGCACGTCGGAGGCAAGCCGGAGCTCCATCTTCCCCCATTCATTGCTCTCTCCCACCGTCAGCAGGCGCGCGGAGGCGAGGCTCTTTTCGGTGACGGTGGGTGCTTAAAGAGCTGGCTCGTACCAAGCCGGCACCGAGGAGGACTTGACCTTGCGCGGCGCCATAGGTCGCAGATGCGGAGCGAAATCGGAGCAGATCTGGAGGTATTGGCAGCAAGGAGCGAGAAAGGGGACTGAGGCTAGGCAAAGGGGAACAGTGAAGGCAAGCGCTGCCTACGCCAGCCTTTTGTCAAGTCGAGCAATTGCCGAGGCCGCGTGGGGAAGCGGAGACGCCCACGTCCAATCAACTGCCACGCGTCGACCAAGGCCGCAGGCTTTTGGGGCCCGCGGCGCTCCGCGCTTGACCTTTGGCTTCGCCTCGAAGCCAAGCCCGAGCGCGCCTTGGGCCTGGGGGCTACCGTCAGCGTACTGGGAACGGGGGTCCCCGGACTTGCCTGCCTGCGGCCCACGGCGTGGCTATGCGAGCAGGCCTGTACGGCCCATCTTCATCAACAAGGCATACAAGACCCTCGCGAGGGGCCAAGCCTCGCGAGGCGGGCGACGCAGGACCTCCTCAGGAACGGCCTCTCCAGGTAGGCTCGCGAGGAGCAGAGATATCAAGGCGGGGCAAACCTCACGAGGCTCTTGTGACGTGAGCCATGACGATCAGGATCAGACGGGCGCCAGGCGGGCGCCAGCGCGCGCAGCGTCCTTGTTTCCTCTTTGGTGCCAAGGGGGCAAGCGCAGGTGCGGAGTACCGAGGCATCATGCAAAGGTTTCCATATTAGTGCAACGAGACCAAGACCAGTAGGCCAGTAGGACGGAGGTTGCCGTGGAGACCAAGACGGCGTCATCACTAGAGCCTTTCGCAGGCGAAGACTGCTTTTGTCAGGATAGCTTGTACTAGCTGTCCCCTTTCAAATTGGCCGCCGTTGTTGGCTCCCTTCCCGCTCAATATTTGGGAACAGAAACAGGGCCTCTATAAATAGGACTAGCCACCATCGTAGGAAGGGAACGGATCAATTGGAGAGCTCACGAGCAAGCGAGCCTTGAGCCAATCCTTAGCCAAACACCAAAACACAAGAACACCTCAAACTCAGGAGGCTGTTCTTCCCCTTGTATTGTTCATCATCAGCCCAAGAGGCAATCCACCACCACACACTGGAGTAGGGTATTACACCACAATGGTGGCCCGAACCAGTATAAATCTTGTGTCCCTTGTGTTGTGAGTTCGTCGAGTTCGTCCGCAAGATCTTAGCGAGCTAGGGCGGGGATCGGTAGGAGGGAATGAACTTCGCGCGCACCCCAGAGTTCGAACCTTAAGGGTTTTGCCGGATCCCCAGATCCGACAAAATGCAGTTTTGACGTCCATTTGCCAGATTTCATAATCATAAAATGCGGCAATTGCTAACATGATTCGGACAGACTTAAGCATCGCTAGAGGTGAGAAAATCTCATCGTAGTCAACTCCTTGAACTTGTCAAAAACCTTTTGCGACAAGTCGAGCTTTGTAGATAGTAACATTACCATCAGCGTCAGTCTTCTTCTTGGAGATCCATTTATTCTCTATGGCTCGCCGATCATCGGGAAAGTCCACCAAAGTCCACACTTTGTTCTCATACATAGATTCTATCTCAGATTTCATGGCCTCAAGCCATTTATCGGAATTTGGGCTCATCATAGCTTCTTCATAGTTCGTAGGTTCGCCATGGTCTAGTAACATGACTTCCAAAACAGGATTACCGTACCACTCTGGTGGGGAACGTGCTCAGTTCGACCTACGAGGACCAGTACTAACTTGATCTGAAGTTTCATGATCATCATCATTAGGTTCCTCTCTAGCTGGTGTAGGCATCATGGGAACGGATTTCTCTAATGTGCTATTTTCCAAATTAAGAGAAGGTACAATTACCTCATCAAGTTCTACTTACCTCCCACTCACTTCTTTCGAGAGAAACTCCTTCTCTAGAAATGTTCCATTCTTGGCAACAAAGATCTTGCCTTCGGATCTGTGGTAGAAGGTGTACCCAATTTTTTCCTTAGGGTATCATATGAAGACGCACTTCTCCGATTTGGGTTCGAGCTTATTAGGCTGAAGCCTTTTGACATAAGTGTCGCAACCCCAAACATTAAGAAACCACAACTTAGGTTTCTTGCCAAACCACAGTTCATACGGTGTCGTCTCAATGGATTTAGACGGTGCCCTATTTAAAGTGAATGCAGTTGTCTCTAATGCATAACCCCAAAATGATAGTGGTAAATCGGTAAGAGACATCATAGATTGCACCATATCTAATAAAGTACGGTTACGACATTCGGACACACCATTACGCTATGGTGTTACAGGTGGCGTGAGTTATGAAACTATTCCACATTGTTTTAATTGAAGGCCAAACTTGTAACTCAAATATTCGCCTCCGTGATCAGATCGTAGAAACTTTATTTTCTTATTATGATAATTCTCCACTTCACTATGAAATTCTTTGAACTTTTCAAATGTTTCAGACTTGTGTTTCATTAAGTAGATTGGCGGCGTCCTGGGAACGCGGGTACCCAGACTTGCCTGCCTGCGGCCCACGACGCGGCTCCACCAATGGCCTGGTACGACCCATCTTCAGCAGTAACCACTCAAGACCCTCACGAGGGGCCAAGCCTCACGAGGCGGATGACACCAAGACCTCCTCAGGGTCCGCTGGAGCTTTCCCTCCATCGATCCACGCTCCGCTGCTCCACCGCATCCATGGCTGACGCTCGCCGAGCCCGTGCTGACCGCCAGGCCGCCCTTGCCGCCCGCGTTGCTCAGACGGCACCCATTGGCGGACCTCCCCGCCGTTCTCCATCACCCGCTGCCACCGGCCCAGCCGGAAACGAGCAGCAAGCCTCGTCGCTGCTCCCCTCTGTGCGGCGGGATGGACGCACCGCCACCCCGACGCTGACTCCGGCCGGTTCGTCATCGCACGCTCGTCACGCACCCATGGACGCGCAGGCCGCGTTGCTCATGGCACGTGAGCTCCTGTGTTACCGCCCGGTCGACGACCTCTACGAAGATTGGCTGGACTGCGTCGCCGAGCTCGTCAGCGTTGCTGGCGGCTCTCCTGCACTGTCCCTCTCGCTACCTCGCCCACCTCCAGCTGCGGGCGACGTAGCCCATGGAGCGCCTCCACCACCTCTACATCAAGACGCCGCCCTCGCACCAAGACGCGCGGCCCCGTGGCGTGACCCACCACGCAGGGCACCTGCGCACGAAGAAGGAAGCTGCCAAGAAGTCCCTCGACCACAAGAAAATGCTCCTGCGCTCCCAGCACCACCGTGTCAAGACCGTGTACCGCCTGCAGCGGCGGCGCGTGGATACCAGGACCAGGCTCCGCCTCTGCGACGGGCTCCGGTGACTACAGCAGGTTGTCGTGCCTTCACTCCCGAGCTGCGCAGTGTTGTCTGGCCCGGCAACTTCAAGCCCAACTTGCCACCGTGCTACGACGGCACCCCCGACCCTGCAGAGTTCCTACAGCTCTATGAACTAAGCATCAAGGCGGCCAACGGCGACGAGAAGGTCATGGCGAACTGGTTTCCCATGGCCCTCAAGGATGGCGCACGCTCGTGGCTCCGGAACCTGCCCGCAGGATCGTTCCCCTCCTAGGGCGAGATGCGTGAGTGTTTCGTCGCCAACTTCCAGGGCACTCGTGACCGCCCACTGGCCGCAGGTGACCTGTGGCGCATCAAGCAGCAGCCGGGGGAGACCCTGCAAAAGTACATCCAGCGCTTCAACAGCGTCCGCCTCAAGATCCCCAAGATGACGGACGAGGCCATCATCTCCGCGTTCTCCGATGGCATCTGCGATGTCAAGATGAAGGAGGAGCTCACGATCCACGAAGACCTATGCACGGCCCTAGAGATGTTCAAAATGGCAACCAAGTGCGCGAGGGCTGAGGAAGGGTGCCTTTCTCTACTCGAGCTCCCGGCCTCCGACCAGGAAGACAAGAAGGCAAAGATCAAGGACGTGAAGCGCAAGGGGGCTGCCGTGCTCGCGGCAGAGCCGGAGATGAAGCGTGGCCATGACCACCCCGAGTCATCCAAGGCCAACCGCCCGTTCTGCGCCTTCCACAACGTTCACAGCCACAACACCAGCGACTGTCTGGAGCTCAGGGCCATCCGAGATGGGCGCTTCAGTCGGCGCCCCGAGCGCAACGACCGGGGCTATGGCCGAGGAGGAGGACTGGAGGATGCTGGGACGACCGCGGCTCCCGGGGGGAGTAGCGTGACCGACCTCGTGATGACCGCTGGCAGGACCAGCCTCGCGAGGGCGCGTGGAGAGACGAGCCACGTGAGGACCGCCCCCAGGGCAACGCTGGCCTCCCTCTGCTGCCACCTCCACCAAGAAGGAACGATGACCATCATCAGGACGAGGGGCTGGGGGCTTCCAGGAGCCACGCGCTATCGCCTGCATCTTGGGTGGCGCTCAGGCCCCAGCCTCTCGGTGTATCTTCAAGCAGTTTGCTCGTGAGGTGAACGCGGCCCTCCCCAGGCTCGAGGCCACGCGCCTGCTCATGTGGTCCAAGTGCGCCATTACCTTCAGCTCGGCAGACCAGCTCAAGTGTGCGGCGGCTGCCGGCACCCTCCAGATGCTCTGCTTGCCCATCATCAGCAATGTCCAAGTCACCAAGACCCTCATCAACGGCGGCGCAGGGCTCAATGTTCTGTCCGTTGAGACGTTCGACCGCCTGCAAGTGCCATACGATCAGTTGCAGCCTTCCAAGATGTTCTCAGGAGTGACCGACGGCTCCACCACCCCAATAGGGTAGGTTTGCCTTCCTGTCACCTTCGGCCAGCGAGACAATTACCGCACCGAGCTCAATGACTTCGACGTCGCCCACATCTGCCTGCCATACAACGCCATCTTTGGGTACCCAGCCCTGGCCAAGTTTATCGCGGTGACCCATCACGGCTACAACGTCCTCAAGATGCCAGGGAGCGGTGGCATCATCACGGTCGCCTGTGAGGAAAGGGATGCGGCGTGCTCTCTCGAGCGTGCTTACCAGGCGGCAGCAGCCGAAGACCCAGACAGCGAAGGTGCCCTGTACCCTCCTGAGGCCATCCCCAAGAAGAAGAAGTAGCTACTCCACCAAGGGCCTCGGGAGAGCGGCGTTTCCAGCAGCACCACCTTAGGACTTGCGCCCACGGACGGGGCGCCTCACTCCCTCGCATAGAAGGCGCGCCCGGCGCCCTCCTCAGGCTGGGCTCGGGGGCTCTCTTCTGGAGGGCCTCAGACTTAGCCAACGTCATGAGGGAGGCGCTCGGGCACCATGTGGAGGCATGCTTCGCTGCACGTTTCCCTCAAGAGGACACAAGGCGTGGAGCGCCTGGTGCTCAGGAGTTCATCGCCAAGGCAACCCAGGAGCTTCAAGAGGCAAGGACCATACGCGACGACCGCCGCCCACCACCCGGCGCAGCTCCCCATCCTGGCAAGGACGGCGGGTTGCGCGTCTGCGTCGACATTCCAGGGCTCAACAGGGCCGCATCTCAGGGGCGTTTCTGGCCTTCGCGCGTTGGACAGTGCAAGGGTCCACCTCACAGGTATGTTTGCATGCCATTCGGCTTGCCAAACGCAGCTGTCACCTTTTAGCGCCACTTGCGGAGCATTCTGGTGGCTCAGGAGGCTAGGCATCACACAGTCTTGGCAAAGAGGGCGACGGTTCTTCATGAGTCGCCCGTGCCCCCAGAGCCTCCCGAGGCACAGGACCCTGGCGACTCGTGAGGAGCAACTTCTCCAGCACGCATCTTCAGGTACTCCAACACCACTCCAGTTACGGTATCAGGTGACTCATTCCAGTTGATTCGGTTGAGGGCGCCCCTCGGGCAGCATTATCCCCAAGTCGCATGGACCTGTCCCTGCGATGTGTATCCTTTTGATTCTTTAGCTTACTCTGTTGGGGGTGCCCCTCAGGCTGCATTATCCCCAGGCCGCTCAGGTCCGTCCAAGTGGCATGTATCGTTCTTGCATCTATCTGAACTAGCTTGCCTCCTTGCATGACTTACCTTATGATTATCACCTGCTCACCTATTGCCCCTCGCGGCCATCCGCGTTGCTGACCGGCCTCCTGCTCATCCCGCAACGGGGGCTACACATGCTGGCACTGCGCTTGTGCTCGGGTCCGTCCCTGCAACGCTGACAAACCTGAGCGGTCGAGCTCTGAGTCGCGGCACGCCCCGCACACGTCACCTCACCAGGCCCTCAGTGCCTTCATCTTCTTGTGGAAAGACCAGCGGCAGGACAGCAAACGTGATTGCAATCTATATTCCTCCCTCAATCTAACCTGCAGGAATCTCCGGAGACTTGCAACGGGCGGCACTGTAGGCTCCTTCCTTTTTTACCCAATTCGCTTGCGCGTTAAAGGGGGGCTCCTGAGCATCGTGTCTCATGAGCTGACTCTCCAGCCCTCACCCCCTGGCCTTGACCACGGCACCGTGACCTGGCATACCAGCGGCGGCTGAGCTCGCTCGAGGGTCAGGACCCGAGGACGCAGAGCACCTAGAAGGGCGTGAAAAAGAGAGGGAAGCTGGCGCAGGCCTAACCCAGCCATACCACCACCGCTAATGCACAAATCGGGCGCTACACAAGGGAACCACCTCAGGCTTGATAAGATAAGTCACGTATTCAAGTCAAGCCCATCAAGTGACTTAGGATTTTCAGCTCCTGCAGCCTTCCTCCAGCAATGTCGCCTTCCCTTTCTACCTTTAGGAAGCTACTTGCACGTCAAGGGGGACCTCTTGAGCATCGCCCCTCAGGAGCTCTTACCGGACCCTGGGCCGCTCACCTCCTAGCCTTGACCAGGGCATCACGACCTAGCATACCAGCAACGGCTAAAGCCTGCCTGGGGACTAGGGCCTGTCGGCGTAGAGCACTAAGCTGCTGCGAGGACGAAAAGGGGGAACAATGCTGAAGCAAGGCGTGCAATCACGAATTTCATAATAGGAATAACATCTCTACAAAAGTACTACAGATCCTTTACACACCCCCACGGGGTTCATCTTGATTCCTCGCAGGGAACAAAAGAAGAAGGTTTCCAGGAGCCATATCTACAGGCGTCGCCGCCGACGCCATCATCAACAGTGGGCCGCGGGAGGCTGACACCAGTCCTATCCAGATCAACGGTGGCGACGAGCGGACGCCGCTGCTGCGCTCCAGGCACGACGAGAGCTCGGGGGCACATAGCTGTCGTCGCTTATCTCCGGAGTCTCGTAAGGCTCGGGAGAGTCGGTCGACTCCCAGGCGCCATCACTTCTGCTGGAGGAGCGGTCGGCGGGGCCAAGGACGGGCACAGCGCCAGCCCCCCCCATCCAGGCGACCCCCTCCAGGGCAGCACTCCAGGCGACGGCCTTCCTCATCAAAGACCTTGAAGCACATCGTGGAGGCGCCGTCATACTCGAAGTGGATGGCGAGGGCCCCCTCCGCGCGGTAGGCGCGGGCGACCTTACCCCATCCACGGGTCATGAAGATCTTCCCCGGGGAGATGATCTCAACCTCTGCTCTCGTCGCCGGGGTGCCACACTCGGCGTGCTGCAGCCATAGCTCAAGTGGCCCCCTCGGCCGCATCTCTTTAGCGAAGAACTACGGGAATCTGATCCACGTCTGCGGGGGCATTGCCGCCCACACCATGAATTCACACGAGGAGCCCTCGGCGTGAGTTCGTGGGCTGGCGGTGCGGGCCACCACAGCTCGGCCACCGTGGCCATGGCACGAGCGGCGCGGCCCGCTGCCTTCTCCTTCGGAGCCTTCTGCCTGGGCGTACAAGGGCAGCGGGTAGCCGGGGGGAGGCCGCTCGTGCCAAGGCCTCGTCACCTCCTGCTTCACGACAACGCCGCGGGGGCGAGCTAACCTCTTCGTCGGCGGAAGTGGCCCCTCCTCTTCATGGGGGTCTTTCCTTTTCAGCGGCGGAGAACCTACTTATCGGTGCCATGGGTGTCGCAGCAAGACGGTGGAGCAAGGAAAAAGAAGAAGAGGCAGGCGAAGTGAAGAAAGAGATGAGCGACTAGGGCTCTGCCCCTCTCCTCAGTTATAGCCAAAAGGAGGCCAACCGCCGGCCTCCATGATATAAGGTAATGATGGTCTACTTCTGCATGCAGTAGGGTCTCGTCAAGTCGGACAATTGCCGAGGCAGCGTGGGGAAGCGGAGACGCTCACGTCCCGTCAGTCGCCACGCGGACCGCGGCGCTCCGCACTTGCCCTTTGGCTTCACCTCAAAGCCATGTCCGAGCGCACCTTGGGACTGGGGGCTATTGTCGGCGTCCTGGGAACGGGGGTACCCAGACCTGCCTGCCTGTGGCCCACGACGCGGCTCCACCAACGGCCTGGTACGACCCTTCTTTAGCAGCACCCACTCAAGACCCTCGCGAGGGGCCAAGCCTCGCGAGGCAGATGACACCAAGACCTCCTCAGGGGCAGCCTCGCTAGGCTAACTCCCGAGGAGTGGAGATATCTATGCAAGGAGCACCTCGCGAGGTTCACGTGACGTGGGCCATGACAATCAAGGCCAGGCGAGCGCCAACGGGCGCAGAGTGCTAGTTTCCTCTTTGGTTCTAAAGAGGCAGGCACAGGCGAGGAGTCCCGAGGCATTAGGCAAAGGTTTCCATATCGGTGCAACGAGACCACGATCAGCAGGACAGCAGGACAGAGGTCACCGCGGAGCCCACGACAGCGTCACCACGAGAGCCTTTGGCAGGAGAAGACCACCTTTTGTCAGGATAGCTTGTACTAGTTGTCTCCCTTCAAAATTGGTCATTGTGGGATCCCTTCCTGCCTAACATTTGGGAAGAGGACCAAGGCCCCTATAAATAAGACTAGCCACCACCATAGGAGGCAACTGATCTTGGATCGGATCCATTC
This sequence comes from Triticum aestivum, assembly GCF_018294505.1. Classification (NCBI taxonomy): domain Eukaryota; kingdom Viridiplantae; phylum Streptophyta; class Magnoliopsida; order Poales; family Poaceae; genus Triticum; species Triticum aestivum. The sequence continues at coordinate 182,867,283 of NC_057808.1, forward strand.
CACCAAGGCCATCCCCCAGCTTACCGACCCTAAGAACATCTCCCCGCGGGAGGTTGTTCTTACCTTGTACTTATTCATCCACAGCCTACAAGGCAATCCACCACACCACACTGGAGTAGGGTATTACACCCCAACGATGGCCCGAACCAGTATAAACTCTCGAGTCTCTTGTTCTTTGGGTTCGTCAAGCTAGGCCTTGAGATCGTTGTACGAGCGAGCTAGGGAGAGAGAGTTCTTCGTGCACACGCCAGTGCTCGAACCTCCAGGGTTAGCCGGAACCCACGATCTGACATAGATATACCCATATCTTCTCAAATCTTCTGTGAAGGTCAGAAAATAACGATACCCACCGCGTGCCTCAACACTCATCGGACCGCATACATTGGTATGTATTATTTCCAATAAGTCATTGGCTCGCACCATTGTTCCGGAGAACGGAGTTTTAGTCATCTTGCCCATGAGGCATGGTTCGCAAGTATCAAATGATTCATAATCAAGTGATTCCAAAAGTCCATCTGCATAGAGTTTCTTCATGCGCTTTACACCAATATGACCTAAACGACAATGCCACAAATATGTTGCACTATCATTATCAACTTTGCATCTTCTGGCATCAATATTGTGAATATGTGTATCACCACAATCGAGATTCAACAGAAATAGACCACTCTTCAAGGGTGCATGACCATAAAAGATATTACTCATATAAATAGAACAACCATTGTTCTCCGATTTAAATGAATAATACTCTCGCACTAAACAAGATCTAGATATAATGTTCATGCTCAACACTGGCACAAAATAACAATTATCCAGGTCTAAAACTAATCCCGCAGGTAGATGTAGAGGTAGCGTGCCGACGGCGATCACATCGACCTTGGAACCATTCTCGACGCGCATCGTCACCTCGTCCTTAGCTCCTGTTTCGAGTTACAAATATGAGCAACCGAACCAATGTCAAATACCCAAGTGCTACTACGAGCATTAGTAAGGTACACATCAATAACATGTATATCAAATATACCTTTGTTCACTTTTCCATCCTTCTTATCCGCCAAATACTTGGGGCAGTTCCGCTTCCAGTGACCAGTCCCTTTGCAGTAGAAGCACTCAATTTCAGGCTTGAGTCTAGCTTTGGGCTTCTTCCCGGGAGTGGCAACTTGTTTGCAATTCTTATTGAAGTTCCCCTTCTTTCCCTTGCCCTTTTTCTTGAAACTAGTGGTCTTGTTAACCATCAACACTTGATGCTCCTTCTTGATTTCTACCTCCGCAGCTTTGAGCACTGTGAAGAGCTCGAGAATTGTCTTCTCCACCCCTTGCATATTATACTTCATCACGAAGCCTTTTTAGCTTGGTGGCAGTAATTGAAGAACTATGTCAATAACACTATCATCTGGAAGATTAACTCCAAGCTGAGTCAACTGATTATGATACCCAGACATTTCGAGTATGTGTTCACTGACAGAACTGTTCTCCTCCATCTTGCAGCTATAGAACTGGTTGGAGACTTCATATCTCTCAACTCGGGCATTTGCTTGAAATATTAACTTCAACTCTCGCAACATCTCATAAGCTCCATGACGTTCAAAATGTCTTTGAAGTCCCGATTCTAAGACGTAAAGCATGGCACACTGAACTATCAAGTAGTCATCAGATCGAGCTTGCCAGACGTTCGAAACATCAGCATCTGCTCCTACAGCAGGCCTTTCACCTAGTGGTGCATCAAGGACATAATTCTTTTGTGCAGCAATGAGGATAATCCTCAAGTTACGGACCCATTCTGTGTAGTTGCTACCATCATCTATCAACTTAGCATTCTCTAGGAACACATTAAAATTCAGGGAACGGTAGCACGGGCCATTGATCTACAACATACATATGCAAATACTATCAGGACTAAGTTCATGATCAATTAAGTTCAATTAATCAAATTACTTAAGAACTCCCACTTAGATAGGCATCCCTCACGTCATCTAAATGATACATGATGCAAATCAACTAATCCATGTCCGATCATCACGTGAGATGGAGTAGTCATCAATGGTGAACATCTCTATGTTGATCATATCTACTATATGATTCACGTTTGACCTTTCGGTCTCCTGTGTTCCGAGGCCATGTATGTACATGCTAGTCTCGTCAAGTTTAACCCAGTTATTCCGCATGTGCAAAGCTGGCTGGCACCCGTTGTATGTGAACGTAGAGTCTATCATACCAAATCATTACGTGGTGTCTCAACACGACGAAATGTGGCAACGATGCATACTCGGGGAGAACACTTTTACCTTGAAATTTAGTTAAGGGATCATCTTATAATGCTACCGCCATACTAAGGAAAATAAGATGCATAAAAGATAAACATCACATGCAATCAAAATATGTGACATTATATGGCCATCATCATCTTGTGCTTTTGATCTGCATCTCCAAAGCATCGTCATGACCTCCATCATCACCGGCTTGACTCCTTGATCTCCATTATTGCGTCATGGTCCTCTTGCCAACTATTGCTTCTACAACTATCGCTAACGCATAGTGTTAAAGTAAAGCAATTACATTGTTTTTGCATTTCATACAATAAAGAGACAACCATAAGGCTCCTGCCGGTTGCCAATATTTTTTACAAAACATGATCATCTCATACAATAAGATATATCACATCATGTCTTGACCATATCACATCACAACATGCCCTGCAAAAACAAGTTAGACGTCCTCTACTTTGTTGTTGCATGTTTTACGTGGCTGCTACGGGCTTCTAGCAAGAACCGTTCTTACCTACGCATCAAACCACAACGGTGTTTCGTCAAGTTTGTTGTTTTAACCTTCTTCAAGGACCGTCCGCAGTCAAATCCGATTCAATTAAAGTAGGAGAAACAGACACCCGCCAGCCACCTTTATGCAAAATTTGTTGCATGTCTGTCGGTGGAACCGGTCTCATGTGCGCGGACATGTAAGGTTGGTACTGGCCGCTTCATCCCACAATACCGCTGAATAAAAATAAGACGTTGGTGGTAAGTAGTATGACTATCACCGCCAACAACTCTTTCTGTTGTACTCGTGCATATCATCTACGCATAGACCTGGCTCTGATGCCACTATTGGGAATGGTTCCATGGAAAACAAAAAAAATTCTATGCACATGCAATGATCTATCCAAGGAGATGCATAGCAATGAGGGGGACAGTGTGTCTACGTACTCTAGTAGACTGTAAGTAGAAGCGTTTCACAATGCGGTTAACGTAGTCAAACTTCTTCGCGCTTCAACCGATCAAGTACCGAACGCACGGCACCTCCGCGTTCTGCACACGTTCAGCTCGATGACGTCCCTCACCTTCTTGATCCAGCAAGACGTCGAGGTAGTAGATGAGTTCCATCAGCATGACAGCGTGGTGATGGTGATGGTGAAGTGATCCTCGCAGGGCTTTGCCTAAGCACTATGAAAATATGACCGAGGGTGTAAACGGTGGAGGGGTGCCTCACACGGCTAGGCAATTGTCTGGTGTGTGCTAGGGGCGCCCCCACCATATATATAGGTGGGAGGGATAGGGGAGGCAGCCAGGAGGCGCCCAGGTAGGCCAAATCCTACTTGGGGTCTCCCCATGGCCGGCGCCCCTGCCTTAATTGCCGGAGGGGGAAGGAAGGAAGAGGGAGGAGGGAAGGAAGGGGAAGGCCGAATCCCCCCTTTCCTTCTCCCTTCCCTTCTTTCCTTCTCCTCTGGTTCGGTCCATATGGGGGGGTGCACCAGCCCCTTGTGGCTGGTGCGTTTCCCCTCCTGGCCCATAAGCCCATATCTTTTGCCGAGGGTGTTCGGAACCCCTTCCGGTGACCCAATATGTACCCGGTACCCTCTGGAACACTTCCGGTGTCCGAATACTATCGTCCTATATATCAATCTTTACCTCGCGACAATTTTGAGACTCCTCGTCATGTCCGTGACCTCATCCTGGACTCCGAACAACATTCGGTCACCAAATCACATAACTCATATAATATAATATCGTCATCGAACGTAAAGCATACGGGTTCGAGAACTATGTAGACATGATCGAGACACCTCTCCGGTCAATAACCAATAGCGGAACCTGGATGCCCATATTGGCTCCTACATATTCTACGAAGATCTTTATCGATCGAAATGTTATAAAAACATTTGTTATTCCCTTTGTCTATCAGTATGCTACTTGCCCGAGATTCGATCGTCGGTTCATCATACCTAGTTCAATCTCGTTACCGGCAAGTCTCTTTACTCGTTCCGTAATACATCACCTCGTGACTAACTCCTTAGTCGTTTGCTTGAAAGCTTATGATGTATATTACCGAGAGGGCCCAGAGATACCTCTCCAATAGTCGGAGTGACAAATCCTAATCTCGATCTATGCCAACTC